>NC_044909.1:10827846-11164434 GCF_001633185.2 Quercus lobata | reverse complement strand
ACCTCAAATCTCAGTTCGATGAGGTGAGGTTGATATCTTGCCTTCCTAAGTCCAACAAAGGCTTGAAGGACGATTATCTGGTCGTTTTCGGGGAATGGCATGGCGGTCTTCACTGCCCAGTTAGGGCAGGAACACCAGGTGGGGTACTCTAGGATCAGGTTCCTCGGCTAGGATCTAATCTTTTGAGCTTTCCCTTTACTTGCTTTTAGTTATTTGTTTTCTCGGATTAACCACAATTTCCCTTTCGGACGTTTTGTAGATAAAGATTACGTTGCCCCGAAGATCAGTTTGGTCAACGTTCAAGCTCTTAATTACCTCCTAAGGTCGGAGATTTTCTTGAGTGAAGATGGACAATTGCGGGCCGCTCATCTGATCTTGGACTACGAGCCGCTGTCTCGCATCTTCCAGGACGTAGGCTAGGCAATAAAGGCCGGAAGGCCCAGATTGGCTGGGATTGACGTCTCCAAGCCGGGATTTTTAGCTCGGAGAGACCTTCCACCTGTTCAGCCACCCGTTCAGCGTGTTCTTCAAGGGGTATTCGCTCTAAGAGAGGAGGTAGATTCTACTCACTCATCCCTCGAAGCTGAGATTGATTAATTTCGCTCTAACGAGGAAGGTGAAGTGCCGACAAGGCTAGTAAAGCTCTCGGACTTTGACGTTGATCTTGACTGATTCTCTGCAGCACATTCTCCGAGGTTGATAGTTGCCCAGATCGATACCAGCCAAGAAATCAAAGAAGAAGGCATGGATCTGAAGCAAAGGTCCGACTTAAAGGGCCTGATGGCCAATAGGAACAAATGACAAACCTCCAGAGATGTCCCCAAGGTACAAGTTCCTCCCAGCCTCCCTCCTCCTCCCCCGCCTCCCACTGACCTCTAGTTGCAGGCCAATCCGAATCTGAAGAGGAAAAGGACAGTTAATGATTTGGAGGAGGGCGAGGTCGGACCTCAAAAGGGGGTCAAACAGCAGAAGAAGGCCAGAGAGCCTAAGGATAAGAGGGCCAAGTTTGTGGACAGCCGGGATAAGGCTGTAGTGCGACGGGGGCAGCGTACTTGGTCCCCTCGGCTCGAGATAGATGGTGCTTCCATTTCTTAGGACGCCACGATTTGGGAGTCTCAGAGGGGACAAGCTACATACCTCACCGAGGCCTTACAGCAGCCCCTTCTCCTCCCTCGAGATATGGACGGGCTTAGGAATACCAGGCAGCCGGACCTCTTCATGTCGTTGAAAAGGGACCTTGCAATGGTAAGCCAGACATCCTTCTCCGTATAAATTTTAGACTCTATGTTCATTCACATATTGCATATGTTTTAATAACCTTTCCACTACCTTTATGCAGGTTACCTAGCAAATATATGTGGCCGAGGAGTGGGTTAGGAACACTCGTGACGAGGTGAGGGTTGAGGTCTAGTCTCGCCTTGAGGCTGAGAAAGCTGTCAGAGTCCTTAGGCAGGAAAAGGAGAGCTTGTCCGAGAAGGTTAAAAAGGCTATCCAATCTCGCGATAATGCCAAGGCGGGACTGAAGACCACAAAAAGGTAGGCCGAGGATATGCGCCAGAAGCTGCATGTAACAGAGATAAATCTGGCCATCGAAAAGCAATCAGTCTTAGATCTCAAGGCACAGCTGCAGAAAGCCAAGGAGGCAGCTCGGGTGGCCAGGGAAGCAGTTGAGGCCTCGGTGAAGGCACCCTATGAGCGTGGGGTGCTGAATAGGTTGACGGAGGAGGTGGTTGTAGTTTGCAGGGATTATTTCACCGAGTCCTAAGGAGTGGTGATGGACCGGGCGAGAGTCCCTACAGACTCTGAGCTGAGGAGGGCCAAGAATATCTTCTTTCCAGAGGATATTTGAGAGATTCTTGAGTCGGACCCTCCTTCCGAGAAGCTCCTTTTTGCCCAGGCCTCCCTTCCTGACACCGACGTTCCTGAGGGGGTAGAAGTGGATAAGGAAGCTCAGCCACCAACGAAGGATAAGCCCTTTGATGACTCCTTCACAATCAGGGATGTAGTCTCACAGGCTAAGGATGTAGAATCTAAGTCCAAAGCTGATGGTCCTCATTCCGAGGCTGCTGATCCCAAGAAAGATCCCCTCAAAGACAAGGCCTAGAATTCTAGATGTAGGATTTTCTTTTGTAGCTCTCTTTTTGCTTTCCCTTCCTGTGGCTTCTGCCACTGCTTGTAATGTAATTTCTTTTAAATTAATGAATGAACTTTTTATTGCTTTCACGGCTTTGTAATGTAATGTAATTTCTTTACTTTCATTGCTTCCATTTTTATTGTTATTGTAAACGAGCTTGAACTTTTGTTGCTCCATTTCCAACAGTAATTCATTGTTGGCATTTCAAGAAATCTAAGTACTAGTAAGGTAGAGTTATTTTACGTTTCTAATTCGAACTAACTCTTACGTGGTGAATGCTGAATCTGAAGGTAATAAGTAGCGTACCTTGTAAATTAATTTCTATTTAACGTTTATAATGGTATTCTTGAGTTTCAAAAGTTATTAATTTCCCCTAAGCCTATGGTCCGAGGAGCCATACAGGGCTTAGGTTTTGTTTAACTCTTGAGTAGACGTCAAAAGTTATTAATTTCTCCTAAGCCTGTAGTCCGAGAAGCCATGCAGGGCTTAGATTCTGTTTAACACTTGAGTAGATGTCATAAGTTATTAATTTCCCCTAAGCCTGTGGTCCGAGGATCCATGCAGGGCTTAGGTTTTATTTAACACTTGAGCAGATGTCAAAAGTTATTAATTTCCCCTAAACCTGTGATCCGAGGAGCCATGTAAGGCTTAGGTTCTGTTTAACACTTTAGGAGATGTCAAAAGTTATTAATTTTCCCTAAACCTGTGGTCTGAGGAGCCATGCAAGGCTTAGATTTTGTTTAACACTTGAGTAGATTAAGAGACAAGAAGCACGATGCCTTTATACAACAAAAGAACTTATTGAGAAAGGAAATTTTCATTAATAATAGTACATTTTCAGGTTGTTTACATTCCAAGGGCGTGGTATTACATGCTTATCTAAATCTTCTAGAAAATATGCCCCTATACCAGCCACTGAGGTGATGCGATATGATCCTTCCCAATTTGGTCCTAGCTTTCCCCATGCTGGGTTTTTTGCAGTGCCCAAAACTTTCCTCAACACTAAGTCACTAGGTACTAGTGGCCTTAGCTTTACTTTGGCATCATAACCTTACTTGAGTTTATGTTGATAGTACGCCAATTGGACCATTGCCCTTTCCCTTCTTTCTTCAATAAGATCTAAGCTTTTCTCTAGCAGCTCATTGTTGTTGCTCGGACAGAATGAGTTGGTTTTTAGTGTTGGAAAGCCCATTTCTAGAGGAATAACAGCCTCGGCCCCGTAAGTCATCGAAAAGGAGGTCTCTCTTGTTGATCTACGAGGTGTGGTTCAATACGTCTATAGGACATGTGGCAGTTCTTCCACCCATCTCCCCTTTGCATCATCTAACCTCTTCTTAAGTCCGTTCACTATGACCTTATTAACAGCCTCGGCTTGTCCATTCCCCTGGGGGTAGGCTGGGGTAGAATATCTATTCATAATTCCTAATTCGTAATAGTACCTCCTGAAGGCCTTACTATCGAACTGAAGACCATTGTCCGAGATGAGGGAGTGAGGGACCTCGAACCGGGTAACAATATTTTTCCAAACGAACTTTTTGGTGTCCACATCTCTAATGTTTGCTAAAGGTTCAGTTTCAACCCATTTAGTAAAGTAGTTAGTGTCGACGAGCAGATACCTTTTGTTCTCTGTTGCCTTGGGAAAGGGCTCGACGATATCCAAGCCACACTGAGCAATTGGCCAAGAGCTGGACAGTGGATTGAGGATCCCTCCTGGTTGATGTATGTTTGGCGCAAATCTCTGACATTGGTCACACTTCTTCACGTATTCATGTGCTTCTTTCTGCATGTTTGGCCACCAGTAGCCTTGGTTGATGGCCCTATGAGATAAGGACCTGCCTCCTGTGTGGCTTCCACAAATCCCTTCGTGTAATTCCTTTAGGATTAGTTCTGAGGCCTCAGGGTGTACGCAGAGCAAGTATGGTCCAAAAAAGGAACGTTTATACAGCTTCTGGTCCTCGAATAGCCAAAATGGAGGAGATTTTCTTCATATTTTGTCAGTCTCGGTCTTCTCTTTGGGCAAGATGTCTTCCTTCAGAAACAGTACTAGAGGGTCCATCCAGGTAGGTCCCACTCTGACCTGGTGGACATGGATCACTTCTCTCTTCGTCACTGAGGGTTTGTATAAATCTTCCACAAGGATGACCCAGGGTAAACTTTGAGCCGAGGAGGTGGCAAGCGTGGCTAAGGAGTCGGTATGTGTGTTTCCACTTCTAGGGATATGCAGTAAGCTAAAAGAATTGAAACGTGACTGTAGGCGTTTAATTTGGTCTAAGCATCCTTGCATTCTTTCGTCTCTTGCTTCTAATTCTCCATTCACTTGGCCAACGACTAGTCTTGAGTCCAAGAACATGTTTACTGCTTTTCCGCCTAGTTTTTGAACCATGGACATCCCTCCATAGGGCCTCATATTCAGCCTCAATATTCGTGGCCGAGAAACCCAGTCTTAGTGATTTTTCGATGGTAATTCTTTTAGGAGAAATCAGAATTAGCCCCACTTCGGAGCTCCTTTGGTTCATTGCACCATCAACATATACTTTCCAGCATGTGGGCCCTTGTAGAGAGATTGCGCTAACTAATTTTTCATCCATGTCTTGCGTCTCTACTTCTTCTTCTAACGAGGGTTCAGCAAATTCAGCCACCAAATCTATGAGGACTTGGCCCTTGACGGAGGTATGAGGCATGTACTTGATATCAAAAGCCCCTAGAATCGTGCCTCACTTAGCAACTTTCCCTGTATAATCAACACTCCGAAGTATGGACCTGAGCGGAAGCTGGGTTAGAACGATAACTATGTGTGCCTAGAAGTAATGAGGAACCTTTCGTGTAGCTTGAACCACCACTAGGATGGCCTTTTCTAGTGGTAAGTAACAAATCTCAGCTTCATGCAGCGATTTGCTCAAGTAATAAATTGGTCGTTGTACGCCGTCGTCCACTCGTATTAGCACTAGGCTTACTGCATGAGGGGCCATAGAGATGTAGGCGAACAAGACTTCATCGGCCTCGGGACTGGACACGATTGGTGGCCGGGATAGATATTCTTTAAGTTATTGGAAGACCAAAGCACATTTCTTGGTCCACTCAAATCCCTTCCATTTATTCATCAAGAGGAAGAAGGGTTTGCACCTGTTTGTTAACTGTGAAATAAAATGGTTTAAGGCAGCAATCATGCTGGTAAGCCTTTGGACCTCCTTGGGATTCCGAGGCGGTTGTAAGCTGTTGACAGCCCTAATTTGATCGGGATTAACCTCGATCCCCTTGTGGGTCACCATATAGCCCAAGAATTTTCCCGATCCTACTCCAAATGAATATTTAGATGCGTTGAGGCGCAGCTTATGTCTCCTAAGAATTTCAAAGATGTCCCCGAGGTCTCTCACGTGCTCGGACACCACTTTACTCTTTACCACCATGTCATCTATATAGATTTCAATGCTCTTACCCAGCTGCGGCTTAAATATTCTGGTTATCATTCTCTGGTAGGTGGACCTTACGTTTTTCAAACTAAAAGGCATCACCTTGTAGTGGTAGTTTCCAATGGGGGTGACAAAAGCTGTCTTTTCTTGGTCGTCTGTGGCCAGTGGTATCTGATGATATTCTTGAAAGGCATCTAAGAAGCTTATCTGAGGATGGCCTGCGGTCGTATCTACCAACTGATCTATCCAAGGCATAGGGAAAAGATTTTTTGGGCAGGCCTTATTCAAATCCGTGAAGTCTACATAGACTCACCATTTTCCGCTTTTCTTCTTTACCACTACAGTATTGGCCAACCACTCAGGGTAAAAAACTTCCTTGATAGCCCCTGCTTTTTTAAGCTTCATCACCTCGTCCCTAACAGCGTCAGCATGCTCCTTCAACGGGCGCCGAGGTGGTTGCTACTTGGGAGTAACAGATGTGTTAATATTTAGATGGTGGCAGATGAAGCTTGGATCAACCCCTGAGACCTCATTGGCATCCCACACAAATATGTCCATGTTTTCTCTGAGAAACCCAATTAGCTCTTCTCTCTTTTAGGGAGGTAGTTCCGAGCCGATTTGAAAGAATTTTTCTGGATCAATACCAACGACAACCTTTTTTAGATCCTCGCATTTTGCCTCCTCGGTTGATCCATTACCGGACAATGCCGGGGTGGCTGATTGCTATAAGCCCATTTCAGTGGAGGTCGAGGACTCAGCATTGGGTTGGCGTGAGATGGCAGCCACCATGCACTGTCTGGCTATGGTCTGATTCCCCACGATCTCTTTAACCTAGCCCTCCGACGGGTACTTTACCTTTTGGTGTAGGGTAAAAGAGACAACTGCTAAGGCATGAAGTCAAGGTCTAACCACGATAGTTGTGTAGGGTGAATAAGTGTCAACTACAATGAAGTCCAATTCCATCACGTTTGAACCGGTTTGTATGGGCAGTCTAATCTGGCCTTTTGGAGTAACAGTCTTTCCATTGAAACTTACCAGAGGGGAATCGTATGCTGTTAGGTCCTCGGGTTTTAAGTTCAGCCCCTTGTACAGGTCTATGTACATTACTTCCACAGCACTGCCCTGTACTACCAGCACTCTCTTCACATCATATTCTCCAATCCTGAGTGTGACTACCAGAGCATCGTCATGGGGTTGGATGGTTCCGATCTTATCTTCGTCCGAGAAGACCAACATCGGTGAGGCTTCCTTCTTGGCCTTTTTGGACTCCCGATCGTCATCCTCGATGGATAGCCGAGCCACAGAAATCACCCTGGAAAGACAAAAGCCGGTCCTTCCTAGAGCAGCAAGAATGACATTTATCGTGCCTATAGGAGGTCTTAAGGAGGTGTCTCTCCGGGACTCCGGATTCGCCTATCCTTGTTAACTACTGGAATGATGCAGGAGGTGCCTTAATTTGTCCCTCTCAGACCAGTTGGTCTAAGTGGTTTCTTAAGTTCTTGCAGTCCTCGGTGGTGTGCCTCGGTTCTTGGTGGTATTGGTAATACAGGTTTTGGTTGTTCTTTATGGGGTCTCCTGCCATCTTATTTAGCCATTTGAAGAATAACTCATTCTTGATCTTTTCTAGAACCTGATGCACTGGATCTTAGAACATAGCATTGACTGTTTGCGTGTCGACAGATCCGGATTGCCCTGCAAAGTCTTTTCTCGGTTGGTTATTGTTATTAAATCGGTCCGACCTGAAATCCCTCCTCTCCTGAGGGATAATCTTTGCTTTACCTTTACCCAATTGCTGGTCTTCTTCAACCCTTTTATACTTGTTGATCTGGTCCATGAGCTGGCGCAAGCTGGTGACAGGCTTTCCTGTTAGGGACTTTCTTAAACCATGTTCGGCTGGGAGACCGCTCTTGAAGGTGCTGATGGCGACGTCATCAAAGTTACCCTCTATCTCATTGTACATCTCCTAGTATCTGTCCGAGTATGCTTTCAGGGTCTTTCCTTCTCGCGTGGACAAAGACAGTAGAGAATCCAAAGGCCGAGGAACCCTGCTACACGTGATGAAGCAAGAGCCGAAGGCCTGGGTGAGCTGCTTAAAGGAAACTATAGAGTTTGGCTTCAGCCCATCAAACCATCTCATCGCCACTGGTCTCAAGCTGGACGGAAATACTTTGCACATCAAAGCCTCATCTTTGGAATGGACGGCCATCCTCTGGTTAAACTGGCTTACATGCTCTACAAGGTCCGTTTGACCATTGTACATGGTGAAAGTAGGTTGATGGAATCGCTGAGGGAGCTTAGCCCCTTCTATCTTGCATGTGAAGAGTGGCTTAGAGATCCAATCCAATGCTTTGCTCATGACGTCGTTTACTAGGTCTTTACGAGACAGACTTTTGTGTCTGCGTTTATGGTGGTGCTCTTCCTCATAAGAAAAGGTCTCACTCAGTGGGGTTCTTGACCTTTGCTTATAATTATTGTTCCCTTCATCATTAGAGGACGTATCTGAATTGGAAGGGGGCCGCTTCCATTGCACACGACGTAGTTTCTTTTTTAAGTCATCAATTTCTCGCTGCAGGGCTTTATTATTGTCCTGCCTTTGGGACACGTGACTTCCCACCCTAGAATGGCTTTTGCTTGTATGGGTAGTACGCACACTACCCTTTTGATATCTATCTCGATCCCTTTCCCGTTCAAGGTTAAGGAAAATGTCCTGCTATTAAGAACCTGCAGGCTCCATTTGGTGTGGACCTGCTTGGTGCGGACCTGATCCCACCATGTTTAACCGTTGCACTCACTGATGCACAAGTTCTCCCCACAGACGACGCCAATTGTAGGGTCACAATTTACAGCCCAAGCCCAAAATGTATGGAGTCTTGGCCCAATGAGCTCAATACAATAAATTTGTAGAGAATGGGTCAAAAAACTAGGTCCTAATGAGTTGGAAAATGGCTAGTATTGAATTTCATGACAATCAAACACAAATAAGGGATGCTGATATCAATAGACTTTCAGTCCGAGGAGGTTAAACTTGTATATAATGATCACTCTTGGATATCAGAATAATTTAGATTGCTATAATATTTTTTTCTCTCCCCTTTCTGATCCTCTTCTCATGGAGGGTCTCTCACATTATATAGCTCCTTTTGGGTCATCTTAATCCTACACTTGTTAATCATCTGAGTCCCTACTTGAGTGCTTGTCCCATCAGACACCCATTTCAGCCTTCTATGAGTTGTGGTAGCTAAGGCAGTACTGTTTAGAGGTCTTCTCCATATAAATGCAGCCAGAAAAGTAGTTGCAATGCATTTAATGCGGTAGTAGCAGTTTTTCCTTAGATATTTTGAGTTTCCTTCTTTCTCGTATGTTTATGAGGCACATTCCTATCGCTAGAGCCTTTTTGAGGGCCACTCTAATTGCTAGAGTACACACTTGAGCTACATTCATCGTATTCGAGGAGGTATTCCTCCTCGGATCATCTTCCATTCATTCCCTGCTTAGTGACTTTAACTGGGAATCCTTTAACAACTATTTGCCCCTCCTCGGACTTGTCAATGTCCCGGATGAAGCCCAAAGCCCAATATATGATCTTGGGCCCTTACTCCTACACCCATATATAAATCCAATCAAATTGGGAATTTATTGAGATGTTATTAGGTGTGGTATGATGTATTAAATTTTAAGTAAAATGCTGATGTGACAATTACTTATTGAATGGTGTAAAACATGAGTTTTACACCCCATTCTTATAGAATTTAATCTCTTATTGAATATATATTGCTTCTTTCATGGTGTGTCCATTTTTGTTACATATGTACAAAATCATAATGATAAAATGACATCTAATTAAAAAAAAAATGATAATATGATATCTTTCGCCATTATGAAAGTGTGTCCAAAAACCCTATTTGATTTCTTCTAAAACGGTTTAGCAAAAAAAAGATGTCTTCTAAAAGCGAGGGAGGCTTAACTTTAGGCTATTTAGGCAAAGTCTAAGGTTTTAAATGAGAGAATATTTCTTAAAATAGAATGATATATTGTGAATATATAATTACTCTTATTGTATTGCAACAAATTAATAATGCAAAAGTAAGGCCTCTTACCTGGCAAACAAAACAGTCCTCGGCACGAGTCCGAGGAGGTTAGCTCTTATATATTCCCTGCAAGTATGATTACAGGCTTGATTCTTAATTGCTACAGTATTTCTCTCTTGATTTTTTTTCATCCTCCTTCTATGGGGAGTTTCTCTTATTATATAGTCCTCTTCAAACGATCTTGGCCTTCCACTCGTTGGCCATCAATTCCCTTACTTGAGTGCTTGTTCCATCGGACACCCTCTCAGGCTACCTTGTGCGTTGGGACGGCCAACATAGCCCTGTTCAGGGGTCTTCTCCATATTAATGCAGCTAGAAAGTTAGTTGCAAAGCCTTAAATACGGTGGTAGTGGATTCCTTCTCAGATATTTTAGGGCTTCTGTCCGTACTTTGTTTTTGCAATACTTGTCCGTGCTCGCAGAACTTTCGGGAATACCTCTCTGGATGGCAGACTACCTATTCAGACTTTGGCATAATCAGTCTGAGGTGACATTTGTCCTCGGCCTACCCTCTTGTGCCATTATGGCTAAAGTCGACCGCATCACCCATTAGCACGGGTCCCCTTAATGGTGTTCACCCCTCCTCGGATGGTCTTTAGTCCTCGACTTGGGCCTTGGGCCCAAGACACACATAAACGATGATCTCCAAGGCCTAATGCCCCTACATATACTTATTTCAAATTTTGTGCATTCTATTAATACATTTTACTATGTTTATGAAAGTTTAAGAGTGTAAAATTTTTACAATCTCCAAAAACATATACTTTTTCTTTCTCTCTCTATCAACATTAAAATTAGAATTAATAGTTTTTACACATAAATTCATTATTAAAATCTATTGTTCAATATTAGAAGTTTAACATTGTCAAAAGAGACAGTAATCATGTCAAATATGATATTTATTTTCATAAGATTGTTTAAATTTAATTTTGGAATTAAAAGTTTAAAATACGTTTAATAAATAAATGAAGATAGTCCAATAATGCTAGATTCGTTTTCTAATGCATATATCACTTATAAAATAGTAACTAACAATACATTTTACATTTGCATATGCATAAAGAAGTTATCCAAAATTAAAATTGATAAAATCCAATATAAGCTCAACTATGTCACAAGAAATTGAGAAAGATTAGTGAATTAGTTATATTACCAATTGAAAAGGAAATCTTAACATAATTTGAACACAAAAACATAATTAGTGGTACTCTCACATCCCAAAAGGTTAAAAAAAAAAAGATTTTTAAATGAAAAAAAATATCAAAACATAAATATTATTCAATTAATAATTAAAAATAATAGAAAGACCCACTATAAATTGTTGCCTTGAGCCTAAAAAATGTGTTGAGCTAGCCCTAGACTGGCCCTATAATTGTGGACTGCAAAATTGAGCAGGGTTCGAAAAGACACCATTAAGAATTGATAATTTTTTTATTTTGTATTTAAAATACTTTATGCATATGAAAAAGTAATGTGGCCATATTTTGCATGAAAAATATTTAACATGCTAATAAAATGATTATTTTTCGTGATTTTTGCATAATCATTGTGGTATTTGTATAAAGAAACCGAAGCTAAATTGTTAAAAACACATCAATATAAAATCGATGGCTTTGGAAAGAAGTTTTCAATGATGACCACTATTGGATATTAGAAGAAACTAATCAAATTATATTTAACTTTAAGGGAATCAAGAACAAAGCTCTTCACAAACTCGATGTTAAACACAATGAATTTAGAAAATAAATGTAAAGGTTTACGACATATTATAAATCTTTACCTTTATTTCTTGTGGAAGTCGGTTGAAACTACATCCATGAGACAAAAACATTGTTTCACTTCGTATTTGAGGAAGAGTAGGTGCACTTGTTAGAGAAGAAAGTAATAACGACTTGCTTATTTTTTTCTTTGTGAAGTTAATGTCTTGGAAGCCCTTTTCTCCAAGAAGAAGAAAATGAGGAGGAAAAATATATAATGACTTTAACTTAGATCTTTGTTTTATCATTGAAATTTAGAACAAAAATAGAGAATTTTGTTTTGGCATGCTTTTATACAAAATAGTAGAAACTATATATCTGTTGATGCTCATTTTGAGGCCTAATAGCAGGAAGAAGCCCAACAATATGGGCAGAGAAGAGTTAGGGGATGGTTAGAAGAACCATTAAGCCTGGATGGCAGGAGCAGTGGTTCATAGGCCTATAAAGTACATAAATGGGCCTTGAGGAAAGCAAATGGGCCTAAATGAGCCTTGAAAGAGAAGTAAAAAAACTCATGGGCATTATGTGATGTAGCAAAGTAAGAATGGGCCACAGCAGGCTCGAAGTAATGAAGTAAGAAAGTAAGGAGTTGATGAGAAGCCCATGAGCCCTAAGGATGAGGAATAAGAAAATTGGGTCAGGGAAGCCCAAGGGAGTTAGTAAAAACCCATGGGTATGTAGAATTAGAAAACGAGTCAAGGATGCCCAAGGAAAGCAAATGGGCCAAGGATGCTCAAGAAAAAAAAATGGGACAAAAGAGCCCACAAGTAATGAAATGGGTCAAGAAAAGCCCATAGTAGCATGAGTATAAAACCAATGACTATATTGAGTCGTTGGGAGAGGAATAGGCAGTAGGCCTAAAGAGGCTCAGCAGGCATAAGTCAAATAACACCATGGCAGGAACAGCAAAGTGGTATGGTAGAAAATGGCAGCAGGATTACAGAAGGAGCAAAGGATAGGTTGAAGGAAGACAAGCTCATAATCAAGTAAGGCCCAACCCTTGAAAGAAGCAAGCTGTAAGGAATGAGAAATCAGAAAGCAATTCACGCCATAAGGGGTCAAGGATGAGTGGCAGAATGCACAAACGAGCCTCTAGACCACGACAAACGCATGAGTAGTGAAGAGGTTTTGGATGTACACAGAAGTGGAGCACGCGCAAGGCCTAGACATCACCAGCCTGTATTCAGCCAATACAGGAAGTCGTGGGTCATGGGTCAGAGGTAAGAGAGGGTATGGTCTAGCGTTAGGGAGAAAGCCTATTTTGGGGTTCCCATTCATGTTATTTTGGGGAAAATGTCCTGCTGGGATGACATACTACCCAAAAGAAGTAAGGATGAGTTGGAACCATTAGTGCATGCCATGAGGGATAGGAAGAGAGAACACCCACATCGTGGCGGATAAGAATGCCATGGTGAGCAAGCAAACAAAATAGTCTTCTTTGTCTGGTGGTGGAGAGTGGCGTAGCTAGCACAGGTAAGTGGTAGTGGTTGGATAGCTGACAAACTAGTGGTGGTCGGCAAGGACACCTTGATCAGACAAAGGTAGTTAAAGGCTAAAATGGTAAAAGCTAGTCACGACAGACAGTATATAAAAAACCCTTGTCGTGCACGAGAGGGGATCATGATCATGGTAATAGTAACCACTAAGAGAGAATCACAACATTATTAGAGGGGTAAGCATTGGGAAAAGAAAAGAGGAGAGAAAGAATAAAAAATAACAAAAATAGAGAAGAAAGAGAGAATCAGGAAGAAAAGAAAAGAGAGGGTAGAATGGCAGGCATGCACCAATAGACTAATTCTTTCTCTCCCTCTTAAAGCCTACCCTCTGTTAGGGAAAAAAGACTCATTTAGGCGCAAGCCATTCAGGCCCATTCCTTAGAGTGGGTAATTTTCATGGCAGGATCATCCTGTGAAGTTGCCCACGTTGAGGAAGTGGTTTTGTCAAGGTTATCGATTCCGTACCGTACCGGCTGGTGCGGCCGGAATATACCATACCGGCCAGCAATCCGGTACGCTCGACCCCCCTGTTTCGTACCGAAAAAAATACCGGCCGTACCGACGAAATCCGGCTGTATCGACCGGTAATTGGATACCAGACCAAAACATGAAATATACCTTTTTTTTTAGTTGATGTTAAAGTTTAAAATTATGAATTATTTGTTCTTAATTGAAGTAATGTTTTATAGTAAATATGAATTTTTGAGGTATTGTTTTATGGTAAATAGAGATTTTGTGTGTGTGTGTATATATACATATATTAAATATATAAAATAGCAGTAAACCCAAAACGGTACACCGGTATTGACCGGTATCCGAAATATATCGTACTGGTGGCCAAACCGGTATGGCCTCCGGTACGGTATTGACATCCTTGGGTTTTCTTTCTTGACATTAGCCTTATAGCACAATCAAACGTGGCAAACTGATCTTTCATTCTTCGATTTTCTCACTTATTGTTATTACTTCTCATCTCGTCTTTGTAACCTCACCCAGAATGTGTTTTCTTTTCTTGTTTTGACCAAGGATTTCTTGCTTGTCTTGCCTTAACAGCAACTTATTCCTTTCATCATTGTTTTATCATATTTGTTTGCTGTAACTCTTCTATAGCAATTGCGTCTGCCGTGGGCACATGATTAAAGTTCCGACAAATATGGCATAGTTTGCGCACAAGCCAGTTCAAGGTGGGTTACAAATTGAACCGGTCCCAATTCTCCTATCCAGAATATTTGGGCCGCAATACAGCAGGAGATAGTCCAGCCCAAAATCACAAAAAGGCCCACCACAATATCTTAAATAAATATTGGGCTGGGACCACTAGAGTAGTGTGCTCCAAGAACCGATTCAAGTTCATTGCTCTAGAATTGCTCAAACCCAAACCCGAATTAGGAACTGAACAATCGGTCTTCGACAAAGAGAAGGTCGTTGAAGGCAAAGAAGAAGCAAACGAACAACATGAGCTCATACTTTCAATTCTTTTAGAAAGTTGGGGTTCTTTTGAAATTAATTAATATTTTTTTATTATAAAGTAGTGTAGTGAAAAATAAAAATGGGTTTATAAGAAAAAAAGAAGGGGAAGTGATGATTTGAGAAAATAATGAAAGAGTTTAAAGAGAAAGAAAAATTTTAACTTTTTTTTTTTGTGTGTTATGATATTTTTTTAATATTTATTTTATTTATATTTCAAGAGAGATCCATGTCATGTTTGTTTGGGATGATGAAATTGCCCCTTTTGATTTTAGTTTTGAGTTTGGTAATAACTAATAAGAGATGACAAAAGGACTTTTGGAAGCGGTAGTTCATTATAGGGTCCGGTTATTCATCTATTTTAGAAAACTTTTTTATGTGAAATTGAAAAAACTTAAAAAAAAAAAGTTAATTATTTTTTCACTTTTCTATAAAAGTTTCCTAAAATAATTTATTAACATATGTCCTAAAAGCAATCGTCAGTAAAACTTTCATTATATTCTAGAAATCTTTAAGAGTTTAACTTTTTAACTACTGTGATGCGTTAGTCGGAGTTAGATTATGAGGTGACTCATTTGTACTATTGTTCCTACTTACTACTTAGTTGCTACTACTAGGCCTGTTTATGTTTTGGAATAGGAATTATAGGATACGTCATGTTACCCAAAATCCATTTTTTTGTATGATTGATGAATAATTGAATATATATTTTGCTTCTTTCATGGGTGTCTATTTTTATTATAAATATAATATGACATGTTTCATCGTTATGAAAGTGTGTCCAAAAACGCAAAATAAGTTTAGGAAGACTTACCATTAGGCTATTTAGGCAAAGTCTAGTGCCTCTAAATGAAATAAGATCCCTTAAAATAGAATATATTATATATCTATTAGTCCTATAGTATAAATTAATAAAAAAAAACTAATCTCTCTCACCTAGTAAACAGGAGAAAAGACATTTTGTAATGGTTAGCATAGAAAGCCTTGTCCATTTATCTTACAATGTAAAATTTTTAATCAAGGCTCAAAAATTTAATGAATATAAATTATTTAAAAAAAGATTATACTCCTTTCAAATGATGTGCATTCTATTAATATGTTTTACTATGTTTGTGGTAGTTTAAAAGTGTAAAAATTTTACAATCTCTTAAAAATTTTACTCTCTTTCTCTCTCTATCAAAATTAAAATTAGAATTAAGAGTTTTTTTTTTTTTTTTTTTTTTTTTTTCATTATTGAATTTTGTTGTTCAATACTTGGAAGTCTAACATTGTCAAAAGAAACCGTGACCATCTCAAATATGATATTTATTCTCATATTGATTGTTTAAATTTATATTTTGAATTAAAAGTTTAAAACACATTTAATAAATAGATGAAGACAGTCCAATTAATTATTAAATCATATAAAAATGCTGGATTTGTTTTCCAATGCATGTATCACTTATAAAATATTTTTTTTGATGAACAAAAAAAAAAAAAGGTAGAGGGGGCAACCTGAATTTTTGTCTTATAAAATATTAACTAACAATACATTTTACATTTGCATTTGTAGAGAGTGAGGTTCGAAAAGAAACCATTTAGAATTAATAAGTTTTTAAATTTTTATTGTATATTTAAAATACTTTAGGCATATGAAAAATCTCCATAGCAATGCTCCCTTATATTTAACATGCCAATAACATGTTTAATATTTCATGATTTTTGCATAATCATTGTGGGTTGTATAAAGTAACCAATTCAATTGAAGCTAAATTGTTATAATCACATCAATATCAAATTGATGGCTTTGGAAAGAACTTTTCAACGATGATCACCATAGGGATAATGGAAGAAATTAATCAAATTATATTTACCTTTGAAGAATCAAAAACAAAGCTCTTCACAAACTTGATGTAAAAAACCATGAATTTAGAAAATAAATGTAAAGATTTATGACATATTATAAATCTTTATCTTTATTTCCCACAGAAGTCAATTGAAATTGTAGCTTACTCTGCATTTGTAGATCCATGAGACAGAATCATTGTTTTGCTTCGCCTTTGAGGAAAAGCAGGTGCACTTCTTAGAGAAGAAAGTGACAAAGAGTTATTTTTTTTTTGTTCTTCCCTCCAAGAAAAAGAAAATGAGGGGTCAGTTTGGATATCGCTTATTTTGTTGAAAATTGAAAACACTGGAGCAAAATAATTTTTAAATATGTGAATAGTGCCGCGAGATCTATTTTTAATGAAAGTTTTGTTGAAAAAGAGATTTGTGGATTCCGTAAATAGTGCACGGGACCCACTGAAAAAGTCACTAGCCACATAAACGTGCTTAAAAAAAAAAAAAAAAAAAACGCAGACACAGACACTGATAAGCTCAATCCAAACAAGTACAAAGAAGAGATAATGACTTTGACTTAAACCTCTGTTTACCATTGAAATTGGAAATGAAAATGGAGAATCTTGTTTTGGCGTGCTTTTATGTGAAAAAGGCAATAGGAGAAAGAAAAGAATTTTGTCTATCTTTTGTTTTAAGAAGAGGGAGAAAGAAATTTGAAAATGAATTATTATGGATTTGATTTTTTAATTCGTTTAAAGATAAAAAATTTTCAATACTCTTTTAAGGATTTGAATGTAATTAATGTTTAAAATTTTGTGGTATTTTTTTTGCTAAGCTTTTGTCCATTTGTTTTTTTTTTGTGTCAGTTTTGATAGCTGTAAATACATTAACACATAATCATTATATGCTAGATTTTCCATTGAGTTTTGTACCTTAAAAAAAAAAAAAAAAACTATTGATATGAGTCATGTAGGTGGCAAGTTGTGATGATTGGATAAGAAAATTGTTCTTCGTAAGAGCATTAACATCAGAGAATTCCAATTCTACTCTATTTTACCATTTCAAAAAGTCACTTTATCATTATACCATCCCATTTTACAATACCTCTAACATTCCAAAACTCTATTTTTATTAAAATATTATTTTTTAATTTTTCTTTATTATTTTTTTCTAACCGTAACTTTTGGTTTTCCTGGGCTTTCCAACAGTCTTTTTTTTTCCTCTCTCTCCCTCAACCTCTAGCATTGGTTCAACACACAAAGCCACACACACAGACCCATTATACACCGATCAACCTATCCAAACCCATCACCACACACACACAGCCACACACACACACACACAAACACAAACCATCAAACCTTAAACAGAGCCACACACACACACAATCCATCAAACCAGTTGGAGCCAATGATCAACCCAGAAAAACCCAGCCGTCAAAAATACCTAGAAAACGCCGATGATCAACCCAGAAAAACCCAGCGGAACAAAAACCCATCGGAACAAAAACCTAGAAAAACCCAAGCCACCACTGCCCACTGCTCACCAAAATCCCACCGGAACAAAAACCCATATTAAAAAAAAAAAAAAAAACCTATCGGAAACCCAGAAGAACCAGCCAATCATGCAGTGACCCACCATCAACCGATCCCAGCCCAACGATCCAAACCCAGCTCGCCGATCCACACTGATCCAACCTCCAACCTCAAAAATCCAAAACCCAACACCGGTGCAATGAGAGATGAGAGAGAGGCCGTGCGATGAGAGATGAGAGAGAGGCCGTGTGAAGCTTCAGCGATGGAGATCGGTGAGGGTGAATCGGTTAAGCTACAGTGCGATGAGAGATGAGACAGAGGCCGTGTGAGATGGGTGAGAAATTTCAGCGATGAAGCTTTAGAGATGAGAGAGCAGATGGAGAAACAGAGAAGGAAGAGAGAGAAGAGAACAAAACAAATGAGAGGGATGAGAGAGAAATTTCGGGGGGAAAATGAGTAAAATATTGTTTTTTTTTTGCAATACTGTGAACAGTGCAATTCTATATTTAGAATTGTACTGTAGTAGTATTGCAAAAAAACTTTGCAATACTGCTGTTTACAATTCCCTGATGCAAGAGTTTTTGGGGCTTAAAATGCTAAATTTCCCTTAGATTTGGCATTAGCATTCCCCAATGCTAATGCTCCAAGAGGCTTACAAGTGATGTTAAAATAATTACATTTACCAATTTAACAAATTGTGAAAATATGTGTATTAGTATGGAAATTTTAATATTATGTGTTTCCGTTAAAAATACTAAAAAGGTAACAATTGAATTATAAACCCAACTGAAGTTTATCTCACTTGCTTTTCTCTACTTGGTTTAAAATTGGGAGTATCAATAGTTATTTATTTATTTATTATTTTATAAATAGATAATGGTAAGGGGAGATGAGCTCCAAACTACAGGCATGGGCCCATAAAAGATATTATTGTCACTAACTATCACTAACTATCGCATTTTTTTTAGATACATCACTAACTATCACTTGAATCTAGATTATCAGTACTTTTTTGTTGAAGGAGAGTATTAATAAATTAGAGCTTATAAAATTATTTTTTATATATAAAAAAATAATCTTGGGGATAGCATACATCCCATGCACGCATCAGTCTCAAATTGACATACAATAGAAACAGGTGGATAAAAGTGCAAAATACAATCTGCATTGGACTCATGTCCTTCTTTAGTTAAGCTATCTCAGCAATGATTTTCTTTCCAATGGACATGCTCAATCTGGAAAGCCTTCGAGCTGATAGATAAGGCACTTGCAGTCACATAAAATTGTGCCCAAAGCCAAAGGGAACATTTATTCGAGTGTTTGGTTCTTGTTTTAAGAGTCGGACATTAGTCATTGCATTGCATCTAACTCCCAATGTGGTGTTGGAGAGCAATGTTGATGCCAAAGTTGATCCTTGCACTCCGAATTGGCATGGTTCTCTAGTTGATTTTGGAAACATGTTAATATCCGTGGTTCATAGTTCCAACTTCCAAACCAAAGTCATGTAATTGATGTATTTATTAGCTACCCCACAAATTGGAAACATTCAGTTCCGCCATGGCAAACATGAAGACCATTTTGGTTTTTTTTGTTGTTGTTTTAAATGGCATCGGTTTAAAGTTCAAACTGACTTGATCCCACCCAAACCCAACACCACTTTTGAATGTGGGCCTACAAGTTCAGTCCAATGCTCCAATTTGGATGGAACGGGCTCAGGCCGTACTAGGTGCTACCGTGCTAGCATGTTTGTAAAGTGTCGTAGGATTTGACTCAATTTGTGGCTTTGCTTTTTTGGGGTGTAACCAATATATATATATATATATATATATATATATTTATTTATATTTATTATCTAAAAACTTGCTCTACCATGGGTTTGACTGATTGTATTCAAGGATTCACCTCTTATTTATAATGTTGAAGCTGTTCTCGGATGTGGAGGAAAATCTTCATTTTCATATTAGATGTCATTGAAAGTGGAGAGATTTTATCTTCTTTTTCTTTGTTGAATGTCTAAATGGGTGATATTGAAAATTGCTTAGTGGAGTACTTTGTTTTCTTTTGCTTGGTAGATTATGCCAACTGGTGGAATATTTAGTGAAATGATGCACTACATTGCATAGTGGGATGTACAAAATGTATTATGATGTATTGTTATTGTTTTGTCATGTCAGTAGATATTGTTCACGGTTACTGTTGATGATATTCTCAATTTTTACATGAGAAGTTGAAAACCGGTGAGATATAATTGTAAGTTTTAAATTTTTTTGGATCGAGTAGGCCACATAAATTGATTTTATTAACCAGGTGAAGCTCCTTTTGTGGCTAACTTCAAGATTATTAATGTTTCTCAAGATTATTAATTTGAGTTTCTGTCCATTTTTTAACCTTTTTTTTTTTTTTCATTCTAATCGAGGGGAAAGTTTTAAAGCAGTTTTCAAATCATAATTATATTGATATAATCAATAGTGTAAAGATGAAATCGGGGGCAAAGCCTTTTTATTTTTATTTACTTTTATGGGAGAAAGGAATAGTAAACCTGTAAAAAAGTCATTTACTTAAACATTGAAATGTCAAATATGAAGAAGCTGATAGAGGTATGGGCATTTGGGCTTTATGGGCCTTGGATTGAGGCCAGCCCAGATCACTGGGCCGAAGGCTTGACCGGTCTGCATCCGAGTATGAACGATCGACTCCTTGATTGGCCAATATGGACAGGATCATTCGGTCCAATCAATCCCACCTGTCCTTGCTACTTCCTTGAACCTATTAGATCTTTCAATTGGTAATGACATTTATTTAGAAGTCAATACACAATAAAAATTAGACCCAACATTTAACGAAGTAGGCTATACGATTATGACTTTTGACTTTTGAGTAAAGTTTATGGTGTGTTTTTGTGTTAGAACCCATTTCCCTCTCTTTTGTGTGTATACGTTTGTTTTTTGAAAAAAATAAATATAGACTATACATTGTTGGATTTTAAATTTTTTACATTATGATATTTCAAGATCACATTTTTTTTGGGGGGGGGGGGGTGATATTTAGTGACAATGGCATTTTTTGTGGAGTCATGAGTTTGTGGTTTAAACTCCATCTTCCTTACAATCTAAGGTTTTTGTTTTAGAAAACCTATTTTGAATCTTAAAAAAAATGTTTTTTTTTTTTTTTTTTTCATGCTGAGTCTACTCTCTGTTTAAATTCTAATGAAATTTATAGTTGAAATTGATTTGATTTTGAAATTTTTACACCTTTAATTATAAATTTTTAACTTGTAAAACATTTATTATATTAACAATTTCGTTAATTTTTTTTTTTTTTTGAGAATCAATTTTGTTAAAATTTAAATAAATAAAGATTTAATGATGAAATTGACTTGATTTTAAAAGTTGAGAAACTAAATTGCACAATTATCATTCGAAAAAAAAATGATACCCTTTATAGTTGGGAGATCAAATTAATCATTGCTGCACAAATTAATAATTTAGCCTAAATTTATACTATTATTTTACATTCAAAACAAAAGGATAGAGAGGGCAACAGATAATTGATGGCTAATTTTGAACCACTGCAGCCAGCCATTATTGAGTTTCCTCAGTCTCCTCAAACTGTCAAACACGTCGGTTCAGTTCACACAGACAGAAAGTTTAAACTTTTAAAAACTAGCAAAAACAGGTACCTCTTAAGCTTTACTACAAATACTCAAATAGTGTTCCTAATTGGGGTTCTTAAAGTCTTTAAAGAGTGATTAACATTTGTAAATACATCTTGTTAAGGAGGGGATTGACTGAAAGCATGTGGCTTGTGCTAGCCATCACAATTAAGTTTGTGCATCTCTTATTAATCATGACTATTACACCAAATAGTATGATAACAAAGTCTTTATCTGTAATTTGGTGACACTAGTTTTAATCAAGTAAATATCTGACCGGGTAGTCTTTGGTCGTTGCATTATGATTTTTCTAGTTGTCTATTTTGAAGTTATGTGCACAAAAAGTCATGCCCTCAAGACTTTTAGCCCTTTCAAGTGGTTGAATTCAATGTTTCACACTTCCTAATAATGGACTAAAAATTTAGGAAAGATCCATCATTTTGTCCTCTGCATGAGTTGTTAATTGTCAAATATATAATATGATGGGCATTATAACAACATCGAGGATCTACAAGGTATCATTTATATATATTCAAAAGGTTCTTTGTGATGTACAAAGAGCCTTCTAGTGCTTATCAAAAAAAGAGCCTTCTAGCTGAATGGTGTTGTCTAATTTTTTAGAGAAAAGATTATGTTAAAAGGTATAGAGTTTATATGGTAATAATTAGATTAAGTTCCAAGATTTTAATTTGTCAATTAAAGCCTTAGATTTATGAAATTGTTTCAATTTGAAGTTTTTGTCAATCTCTATTATTCATTTCCATTATTCTGGATAGCAGCGATGCAAAAAAAAAAAAAGAAAAAAAAAGAAAAAGAAAAAGAAAAAAAAAAGAAAAACCAAAATCATAAATTAAACTTTGCTTTTCGCTTAGTACTTATTCACATCAATTTGGTAGCCATTGAACAGAGATTTAAAACTTTGTTTAGAGGAAAAAAAGCTTTATTAAAGAGAAAATGATTGTAAAAAGCTGGTTACTTAAGTGAAACATAAAATTTTATTAACAATTTTCTTTTATTTTTCTACCCCGATCCGTTACTGCCCCGAATAATGAAAATGAAAATAATGTAGATGGATAGAGGCTTCAAATTGATACATTTGGAACTTTAATATCGACCTTATATGTAATTTCCAAAAATTCTTTGAAATGCAAGGATTTTTTTTCCTAATAGGTAACCATCATTTCCCCGCCATTTAGGGAGATAAACACAAAAAAGTGTAGGAGTACAATTCAACCCTTTCACATATGGAATAGCATTAGCTTATGACTTATCAATAAATAGGCACCTCTAGTTCTTAGACTTATCCAACCCAAGAACTTCTTACATAGCAACCTATTCTCCATCTCATTGTTCTCACTTCTCACTTGGATCATTTTCAAACTTAGAAAGAAATTATGGGTGTTGTCACTTATGACTTGGAGATCACTGCTGCAATCCCCCCAGCCAAAATGTTTAAGGCCTTTGTCCTTGATTCCGACAACCTAATCCCCAAAATCCTCCCACAAGCTATTAAAAGTATTGAGACACTCGAAGGAAATGGAGGGCCTGGAACAATCAAGCAAATTAACTTTGGTGAAGGTTAGTTTACACTATTAAATTATCATAACTAAAACTTTGTTCCTGAACATTTTAAAAAGTTAATAAAAAACAAATTTAATGTGGGTTTCAATTAACTCAACTAGCAACTACTTTTTTTATTCCTAGCATGGTGTCATGTATTAAGCAAAAACTAACATGTTTTGTTAATTTTGGTTTGCAGCTAGCCAGTTCAAATTCATGAAGCACCGGATTGATTCATTAGACAAAGAGAATTTCGCATTTGGCTACAGTGTGATTGAAGGTGATGCTTTGATGAGCACACTCGAAAAAATTGCTAATGAGATTAAGTTTGAGTCGTCCCCAGATGGAGGATGCATTTGCAAGAGCACAAGCAAATACTACACCATTGGAGACATAGAGATCAAGGAAGAGCAAATTAAGGCTGGAAAAGAGAAGGGAATGGGAATGTTCAAGGCTGTCGAAAGCTACCTCTTGGCTAACCCTGACTATTAAGTCGAGGCTGTTATGTCTTTGTATTATTTGAGATAGGAGTCTTTTGTGTCTACCTTTCAATCATTGGTTAAATTGGTGTGCCTTTGATGTTCCTTGCGTCTAGCCAATGCCTGGTAATAAGAGTTTTGAGGGCAATGTTCATCGGATTGCATGAGCCAATGTTGAAATGTTTTTAGTAAATATTTTTTATTTTGTTTAAAACTTAATAAATCATTTTGTAAGGATTATGTTACAAAGTTTGTAACATCTTTAATATCATTCACAAAAAGATGGGCACATTTTGTTAATTGAGCTAAATTTGTTATCCAAATAGAAATAGTGGAATCAAAGTGACAATTCGGGGGTTGCCAATTAATTGCCTTTGGGTAGGGGCATCCCTTGAGCCTTTTTTTTTGGGAGAAAGGGAAACCCTTGAGCTGTGTATGTCTGTGAGAGAAATCTTCAATTTGGTGGCCTAAAAAATTAATAGCACACATCAAAGGAACTAAGCAATTAAATAATTCAATTTCCTAAATATACTAGTGATCCCAAAATTTGGGTTAGGTTCAATTTTGATCCTTCAAATTAAAATTTTTTATCCTAATTTTTGTGTGTAAATGTACCGATTTAATACTTGCGTAACTCTACCTTTATGATAGAGCGACACATAATTTTGTGAAATTTTGTCACACGAGCAAGAATTATAAAGGCAAATTTCATACGTTTATAATTTCATAACCATAAAAAAGAAAATTTTCAAATTTAGAACTTGACCCAAATGTTCAATTTATATTTTTGACAATAATTCAAGTCAATCAATCATAGAAAAACGACAAGAAAAAATTAGGTATGCAAATTCCACACAAGAGAGAGAGAGAGAGTTTTACAGTTCTACTTCCCAATCTTTAAGTAAGATTAACTTCTGGAATGTCTTGAATACATTTCATTGAGAAGCAAGGGTCCCAAATTCCCAATATCTTGATCACTCTTTTCTACAAACAAGTCAGAAAAACTGAAAAACATGTTCTAAAAGTGCAAAGAAGCTATATTTCGTTACCTTTATTTTCTTTAAAAATAATTTCCACTGTTAATTTGAAAACCAATAGCCTTAGCCTATATTCTTTACCAACAATATCAGAAACACTTGAATCCATATATTACCAGCTTATGGGAAAGAGAGTGGAATGAAATGAATTTTTGAAGGACAATATACTATCTATTTCTCTGTTTTGGAAGTCTAGGGGGAAAGAAAAATGATGAATGCCAATTCTATTTCATTCACTACAAAAAATGCGGCTGTAGATCCATTTGGTTTATAGCTGCGTTTTCTAATGTGGTCTATGCTATGTGACTATAGGTCCGGCAGATCTATAGCTTATAAGGTTCATCGTGACTATATTCCAATCACTTATAAGGTTCATTTCAAAGTATTAATTAATTACAAATTGATAGATTGATGGAACTCTCACCAACCTGTTTGCAATTATGATTATATGTAATGTGTCCTGAGTTGGAAATTACCCGGTTTTCCTAAGAGAAAGGGTAAACTCGAACTTCCAGTAGTCAATTTATTCAGTTTTTTCCTATAAAAATGATTTAAGAGGACTGTGAAATGGTGAGTCTTGAATTGACTATTTAGCTCTGTGACCAAGTGGAGTTAGTAGATTGTTTCTCAAAAAGAAGGAAAAAAAGAAAGAAGAAGTGGAGTTCGTAGATTGCATATGGTATAATCTTTCTGTCTCCTTTAGGATAGTCTTATAGTTTAATGATGCTTTCCTTAATTCCTTTCTTATTAACACTGTCATTCTAAAGGGTGACATTGGGTCCGTTTGGATTGAGCTTATTTTTGTTGAAACTGAAAACTGAAACTGAAAACACTGTAGCAAAATAATTTTTAAATATGTGAATAGTATCGTGGGACCCATTTTTAATGAAAAAGTTGATAAAAAGTGAAATTTGTGGGTCCGTGAACAGTGCACGAATGCACTGTTCACAGTTGATTTAGTCCAAATGTGCGGCTAAAGTTAAAAAAAAAAAAAAAAAATTCAGAAAACGCAGCTTGGATTCAGTGAAAAACGCTGAATCCAAACGGCCTCATTATCTTTTTTTTTTTAACTAGCAATAACTTTTTCTTTTTGTTTTAGAATATATATATATATATATATATATATTAATGTATAACTTTTTCAATCCTCATTTTTTTAAAATGTATAATATATTATACTTTAATTAGCTTTAACAAATAAGTTTTTAACCCAAAAAAAAAAAAAAAAACTATATCCAAATATACATGGAACATTTTTCACAACTTGTTAAGGTGAAAAGTTTTTTTTTTTTTTTTTTTTTTTTTTTTTTTTACTTTTATATATATATATATATTTTTTTTTTAATCAAATGACAAATAACAATGCTTTGTGATTGAAGCAACAATATTTTTACATAGGTCCCTAAATGAAAACACTTTTATAATGACATCAATAATAATGAGTCATGCCAGAAGTTATGAAATATTTTGTGTCACTAGATATATGGTAAAAATTTTATGGACAAATATAGTTTAATAGGTTATATGTTTATTGTGATTTTTTTTTTGAGAAGAATGTTTATTGTGGATTTAAATTAACTCAATTGGTAAGCTTTTTTTTGTTGTCAAATAAAATCTATGAAAAGGGTATACTTTTTTAATCTAAAAAAAGTTACATGTTTTATTAATTTAAAATAAGTATTCCACAAATATTCCCAAAAAAAAAGTAATCCACAATTAAATATTACTTCTGTCTGAAAATGACAAATTGATATAGTTTAATGTGAAAGCATAGTTTACCTAATCACAATTAAATTAAAATATGCCTGTCAAGAGAAAATAGATGATTTTTTTTAAATTTTATTTTATAGGTAAATAGAAGATTTCTTTATACTTGGATATTTTAAAGCATTTAATGCGAATGGTTTCATTATTATATTGCCAACCAACACCTAACATAACAGCTAAAACTTCAAGTTTTCAAATTTTTTTTTTTTTTTTTTTGATAGGTTCAAAAAATTATTATTTTGCCAACACCCAACATAACGGCCAAAACTTCAAGTCTTCAAAAAAAATTATTGTGAAAGCCATAGGATAAGGATAGCCAATGCTACATACGCCAGCCATTGTTGAAAGAAAGCCAAAGCTTCAAGTCATTCTCGGCAGTGCCCCACTTTGAAAAACCTCAATGCTGTGCATTCTAGTTAAGAGTCAAGACTCAAACTTATTCTACAAGCCTATTAACTATAGTCAGTGTAGGTTAGTTTAGGGTTTAACCTTGTGTTAGGTTCATTATAATTCAGTGTTTGTAGTTTTGTACTACATATATATATTATAGTCACTTTTCTTTCGTGACGTAGGTCTCATTTTTGCATTTATTCTAACATATTTAACATGATATCAGAGCTAATATTTAACATTCATCTACACCTCAAATATGGATTCTCTTCCGAGTATGATAACAAATTTTGCAAAATTTTTTGCGGTAATTACTGATATGCCAACTTACTTTGACCATTCCTCTTGTTTTGAGAAGCTGTAACATGTAGCTGGCCCAATGTATTTCAATGATCTTACCTTGTGGCTTGTGCCATCTATCTATCTAAAGTAACACTAAATGAATGATTTGTAATTTGATCATTTTTTGTTTTTGATATAAGATAGAATTTTACTCTAGCCTAATCTAAGTGTATATGTGTGTGAATCTCCTTCCTGGATACTTGAATTCCACCCCTTACCCCCCACACCCCATAAGTACTTATACTTATGGAGTGACCATTGCATCAAGAGTGTGCGGTGGTGATTTGTAATTTGATCATTAATCTGCAAATTATATGCCAGAAGGCAGAAAGAACTTATGAAGTTCTAAAAATCCAAATACTACTTAGGTTCCTTCACCTTGTTTTTTTTTTTTTAGTCTTGTTAATTATTGTTAGTTCACAAGATCCATAAGTTTGTTTTCTTCACATGTCTTTAGAGATATTTTGTTACATATCTCGGAAATAATTCGTGGTCAAGACGGCATTTGGAATCAAATGGTTAAAAAAAAAAAAAAAATTCGACCAATTTGCAAATGTGCTTTCTTTGAGTAAATTACAAATGCTTTTCTTAGAAAATTATCATCCTTGTCACAATGAGGATATCCAAAAAAAGAAAAAAAGAAAAAAAGAAATTACAAGAATTTTTGATCTTGAAGGGACACTTGCAGGTACAGCGCTATGTTGAAGTCAGGGGTTCAAATGAACCCCCTAACCCGAAAAAAAAAAAAAAAATTACATATATAATATTTTTGTAAAAAAATTTGTTTTGAATCCCCTACAATAAAAATTTGCACACCCTAAAAGCCCAGTTGAGTTCAGCTTTAAACTCTGTGCGTGCAAGTTAGATTTGAGCTTATTTATAGGAGTGAAATAAGTTATCTAACAGTACATTTACATGAGAAAGCTCGAAAAGATGAAAGTTTTGACATGACACTCAAACAAAAAATAAAGAAAGTGATGATAGGACATGAAAAAGACGCACATTTAGACAGACAAAAAGAAGAAGCTGATTATCAAAACAACACAGAATGTACGTTAAAAACCCTAGGGAAGGGATAAAAAACCACGATTTGAGCAAGAACATAACATTCTTGCTCGGCTTTGCTTATATTATGTATCAGAAAGAGATTAGTTTACAATGAAGTTGCTTTTGCTTCCTACCAACTCTCCACTTTCATTTCAAAATATCTATTTGGGTTCTTGCCCTAGAAGTTCAACTTCATGTTCCTTGTATACTCTAAGGAATATGGCTGAGTATAAGGACAAGTGTTAAGTTATCATATTTTTTCTTTTGACATCTTTTCACAGCTGTGATATTATCTATTGACTAAGGGATAAGAATTGCGCCAACATGGCACTGGGACCCGAAGGTAGGTAGCTTTGCCATTGTTTGGGAGACAAGTCTTGGTTATCAAGAGGGACATTAGAAATACTGTGATTGGTATACGTGTCTCCAAGGTGACTCATTATGCATTCAACCAATAAGGGATGTCCTTATAGCCTTCAACTCTGAAAAGTCACTATGTCCCTTCTTGTTGATTTCTTGAATACCGTGTCAAGTGTAAATCTCACTTCCTTCTCAAGGCAATCATGCCTTTAGCACTAACCAAGAAAAAATCTCTTAGCCATGATCGACTCTCCCTTACCTCATAGCTACTTCACGTGTAGAGTCCAGATTCAATCACTTATGCATTCTCCCGTACTTTAGTGGTGTTATGTACAAACTTCAAAAAAGAAAAAAAGAAAACGAAAAGAAAGTCCAACAGAAAATTTTTGGTCTTTAATCTTAGAAAAAAAGCCCATAAATCAAATTTAAAAAATCATAAAAAAAGGGCCAAACCAAACTTAAGAGAGAAATTTAGTCCTCTCCCACTATCCCTCTTCACTCTCCAAACCCAAAGGAAAAAGGTAGTCATTTCACTCACAAACAATCTGCCACCATCTAACCTAGATCTGCCGCCGCATCATTGACGCTTGGACCATCCTTGATTTGCCGCCATTGCCGCTTGATCTAGTATTTTTATCTCTCTTTCTCTCATTCTTTCACTGTGAGAGTGTGTGTTTAAAGTGTTTTGATAGACTTCTTTTGTGTGTTTTTAGTATTTTGATAGACTTCTTGAGTTCTTTCACTGAATCACAGTGTGTGTGTGTATGGGGTTATAGTATTTTAATATTTTATTTTTGAGTATTGAGTCTTTGACTAGTTGACTGTCTCCTTCTATGGGTTTGTATTGTTAAGTTTTTGTAGTGTTTGATATATAGCATTGAGTTATGAGTTTTGTCTTTTGCACTTATGAGACTTTGATCGAAGTGAGTGGGAGTGGTTGTTGCAACGTGGGTGGGTTAGTACCTTAAAAATAAAAGACAATAAAAATATGAAACATTTATTTAAAGAATTGTAAACTTATAAATTAAAGAATTGCAAACTAATAAACAATTATTGTAAACAATTAATTGGTGGGATAGAAACTAACAAATTAAATTAAAGAGTTGAAAGAAAATATAAAAATGTTTTGTGAATTCAATAAAAAATTTGTAAAAGAGTAAAAAAAAAAAAAAAACTAATAAATTAAATTATTCTAAGTAATAATAATTAAATTAAGTTCATTTAACAACAATTATTATAATAATATATTATTGTGTTAGAAAAAAAAATGTCAAATGAACTTATAGTTTATATATATATATATATATATTTTTTTTTATAGATTTTATACCATTTATGTTTTTTACTGACCTTGAATAAAAATTCTAGGGCCGCAACTGGACACTTGCACTCGTAAACGTTCATTTAGGCTATAAATACCGCGCTCTAGTACTCACTTCTTGCCATCTCAAAAACTCCCAAGTTCACTCAACTCTCCTTTCAATCTTCATTTCATCACTTTCCAGTTTCAAACTCTACAGGTCTTCATGGGTGTTTTCACTTACGAGAGTGAGATCACCTCTGCTATCCCACCAGCTAGGCTATTCAAGGCTTTTGTCCTTGATGCTGACAATCTCATCCCAAAGCTTGCCCCCCATGCCATTAAGAGTGCTGAAATCATTGAAGGAAATGGAGGCCCTGGAACCATCAAGAAGATCACCTTTGGCGAAGGTAATTTGCTTCTATTCTCATCTCCAACACATCATTTGTTTAGCAAATTAAAAAGTACTTGTATTGTTTTTTAGAAGTGGAAAAATGCCATTACTATCGTCTTTCATTCTTAAAAATAAAAAATCTATTCTTTAAGAGTTTTGTGATTTAATGACATTATTTGATTATCTTATAAATGATAATCTAGATTTGAATCCCAGAGAAGAGGTAAGTAACAAGTGTTTTTTCTATATTTTTTTCAGGCAGCCAATTCAAGTATGTGAAGCATAGAATTGATGAGATTGACCAAGCAAACTTCACATATTGTTACAGTGTGATTGAGGGTGATATTGTGAATGAATTACTCGAGAAAATCTCATACGAGATCAAGATTGTGGCAAGCCCTGATGGAGGATCCGTCTTGAAGAACACCAGCAAATACCACACAAAGGGGGAGCAGGAGATCAAGGAAGAGAAAGTTAAGGCTGGAAAAGAAAAGGCTGCAGGACTTTTCAAGGCTGTTGAGGCCTACCTCTTGGCACACCCTGATGCCTACAACTAAACCTTGTGTGTGTGTCTTTTTTTGGCATTTGTGACTATAAGGAGTTAAGGTTATGGGTATCATTTTGTTTTATGGCTTGCCAAGACTGCCTCAGGTTTGCTAATAAAGGACTCTCCGGCTTGGGATCATCATCTGCTTTCTTGAGATTTGGAAGAGTGAAACGTGAATGTTGTATTACTTTTGTAAACATACAAATAAGGAAAATCAGATGGAAATCTTACTATTACTTGCAACTAGTCGCAGACTCGCGCATTGGGCGTGATAATATTTTAGATAAAATATTATTTTAGTCTCTAGACTTTATAAAGATTAAAAAAAAAAAGTTTTATCATATTTTTTATAATCTTGTCTATAACGTTTTTTACCATTATCATATATTTATAGAACTATTCATTAAATTTTTTTAATTAAGTCATGGTGTATGAAGATTATGATTATATATATATATATATATATATATATAACTTCCCTAGTTAGAGTTTGATTAGTTTTAAGTTTAAATTTTGTATTATTATATTTAATTGTTGATTATTGATTTAATTAAGTGAATATAATGGTTAATTTTATTGCACTATAAAGTTTTCAATGTCCTTTGTATACCATCTCTATTTTATTTTATACTCCTCTTGACCACTTTTTATTTTCCAAATAACGGTTATTAATTAACGTTTGATTTCATTTCTTTTTTTCTTCCCTTGCTAGTTGTAAAATTTATGGTTATCAATAAGAAATAGATATCATGGATGGTTTAAATAGTTATAGATGTAGTTACGTTAGTGGTCTCAATCAATTAAGATATCCATAATTTATTAACGGAAGTAATAATGAGCCTTAAATTATTTTAATGTATGAAGTGGTTAGGTTATTGGTATGTCAAAGGTTTTATTAAAAAAGATTTAAAAATAATTCCAAGGAAATGTAAAAGGCTTTTTTTAGAAAAAAGAAATTGTGACTTTTTGAATTGTAGAAATATGATTGTTTTAATTACCTTGTTTATAGATTTCATTATTACGTTATAAACATCTAAATTAAAATAGATGAATATATAAATACAAAATTATATGTAAAGTTATATCTGCATAAGATAAATATGTATAGATAATTTTTTTTTTTTTAATTATTCATGAATCATTATTTCATTGTTTACTTAAAAATATCTAAATTAAAGTTTTTTTAAAAAAAAAAAAAATCTAAATTAAAATAGATGAATATGTAAAGGTAAAATTATATGAAAAGTTAAATCTACCCAAGATGAACGTTTAACTACTGGTAGATGTGTGTTTTTAGAAGACTAAAAGTATACACGATTGCTTTAGCTGGAACTATATAACTATGCCAATATTGTTAGGAGTGGTTCCATCATTTGCAAATTATCAAGTTTGGTGGCCTTAAAAAACATATATTTCATTTTGCAAAAAAATTTACATGAATTACTCTTTTATGACAACCTTTTTAAAATTTTTTTTCCTTTTTGTTGAAACAACTTAAGAATATTAAGACTTAAGTTAACACATGTGGTAATGGTAAAACATGTCAGTGATATGAAAAATTGAAAGATTTAAATATTTAAAAAACATTTTTAGTAGATTGTAATATAAAACATTTTTTTCTCAATATTTATGTAACTTTTCCCATAAGATCAATATTGTTGGCATCCTTTAAAGATGATACATAATATTTTTGAGAAGAAGAAGAAGAAGCAGAGATGATTCTAACACATGATATAAAATTATTAAGTTTGCATGATTTAAATTTGTGGCAAAAACTATATTAATGTATCTATGATAAAAGTTTTTTAATCTAAATGATATATAGTAGTTCATATTTTTTTTAGACTTGATTCAAAAAGTTCATTCTCAATAGCCTTTTAAGTCTACAAATTGCTCAATATATGGGCCTAGACACATTCAAAGAGCGCTATCTAAATTATAAATTATATGATCCTTTAACACACAAATATTTTGATTCCCCCAATGTATGGTAAATGAAGGCAGTTTGTGTCTAGCCATTTTCTTGATTTGAGTTGCATAATTTAATAGTATGGAGGATGTAAGTGGATTTAAATGTTGAATAAAATATGATGAGAGGGAAAAAGAGTAAAAATAAAATATATAGTAATAAACATCAAGTTATCCAAGTTATTCTATGTAATATAATAACATTATATTATTATATACTATATGTATAATGCAGTAGGATAATATGTAATCAAAGAGAACATAAAAGATAACAACTTAAAACAAAAAACTAAATTGTATCAACCCAAAGTAGAATTCTAATTAACACAAAAATTAATCAACCTAAAGAATTGATGCAATAAAAAAAAAAAAAATCAAACAAAAAATGAAAAACAAATTGAGAGAGAGAGAGAGAAGTAACATTTTTTGTGTGAGAAAACTATGCATAGAATGAAAAAGAAAATGTCAAATTTATAGTAAGATGTTGAGAATAAGAAGAGTCAAAATAAATTAAGATAAAAAGGTAGAGAAAGAATGATATTAAGGTAAAAAGTAATGGGGAGATGAAGAGGTAAAAGGGAGGGAGAGTTTTGGAAAATTAATAATAAAAATAATGGTTAAAAGATATTATAATTTTTAATAATGGAGTTTTTAAGTCACCTTTAATGAGAAAATGTTTAAAAATATATATAAGAAAAATTAGAAACAACAAATGATGACGTGACTGCTGATGTGGCTCAATGTGAGTGTATCAACATTAAATGCTACACTTTAGGTTTTAGTAATATATAGTAGTTCATATTTTTTTAGACTTGATTCAAAAAGTTCATTCTCAATAGCCTTTTAAGTCTACAAATTGCTCAATTTATGGGTCTAGACACATTCAAAGAGTGCTATCTAAATTATAAATTGTATGATCCTTTATCACACAGATATTTTGATTCCCCCAATGTATGGTAAATGAAGGCAAGTTTGTGTCTAGCCATTTTCTTGATTTGAGCTGCATAATTTAATAGTATGGAGGATGTGATTGGATTTACATGTTGAATAAAATATGATGAGAGGAAAAAAGAGTAAAAATAAAATATATAGTAATAAACATTAAGTTATCCAAGTTATTCTATGTAATATAATAATATTATATTATTATATACTATATGTATAATGCAGAAGGATAATATTTAATCAAAGAGAACATAAAAGATAACAACTAAAAACAGAAAACTAAATCGTATCAATCCAAAGTAGAATTCTAATTAACACAAAAATTCATCAACCTAAAGAATTGATGCAATAAAAATAAAAAAATCAAACAAAAAATGAAAAAAAAATTGAGAGAGAGAGAGAGAGAGAGAGAGAGGGAGAGAGGGAGAGAGAGAAGTAGCATTTTTTGTGTGAGAAAACTATGCATAGAATGAAAAAAAAAGAAAATGTCAAATTTATAGTAAGATGTTGAGAATAAGAAGAGTCAAAATAAAAGAAGATAAAAAGGTAGAGAAAGAATGATATTAAGGTAAAAAGTAGTGGGAAGATGAAGAGGTAAAAGGGAGGGAGAGTGTTGAAAAATTAATAATAAAAATAATGGTTAAAAGATATTTTAATTTTTAAATAATGGAGTTTTTAAGTCACTTTTAATGAGAAAATGTTTTAAAAAATATAAGAAAAATTGGAAACAAAAAATGATGACGTGGTTGCTGATGTGGCTCAACGTGAACGTAGTAACATTAAATGCTACGTTTCAGATTTTAGTAATATATAGATTTGCAAATGATGGGTGCATTCATTTCTCTTTTTTGGGTTAATTCTTTGTACAAATCACAAATCTTAATATTGTTGATTGTTAATAACGATGGGGCATCAAGAGTTATTAACACACTCTACAAATCAGTGGCGGCTCCAGAATTTTTGTTCAAGGGGTTAAATAAGAAACATAAATTATACAAAATCTATTAAAAAAACACTATAAGTTCATTTGACATATTTTTTCTAATACAATAACATATTAATTATTGTTATAAGTGAACTTGAATTATTATTACTTAGAATCCTTTAATTTATTAGTTTTTTTTTTACTCTTTACCAAATTTTTATGAATTTGCAAGACATTTTGATAAATTATTTTATATTTTCTTTACAACTCTTCATTTAAGGTATTGGCCCACCCACGTAGCAACAACCACTCCCACACACTTCGGTCAAAGACTCAAAAGTGCAAAAGACAAAACTCATAACTCAATACTTTATGAGTCTGTTTGGATAGAACTTATTTTGCTGAAACTGAAAACTGAAAACTTAAAATACTGTAGCAAAATAATTTTTAAATGTGTGAATAGTACCGTGGGACCCATTTTTAATGAAAAAGTTGATAAAAAGTGTAATTTGTGGGTCCCGTACACTGTTCACGGGACCCACAGAACTAATAAAAATACTGAAAAGTCAACAATTGCCGACTACTGTTCACATGAACAGTAGCCGTTGTTCCCTAAATGAGTGCACAGCAGCTGGGAAAAAAAAAAAAAGTGAAGGAACGTAAACGCAAACGCAAAAAGTTGGATCCAAACCCAGCCTATATCAAACACTGCAAAAACTTAATAGTATAATCACATAGAAGGAGACGGTCGACTAGTCAAACATCACCACCACCACCACCACCCCCCCCCCCAAAAAAAAAAAAACACAATCGCATAGAAGGAGACGGTTGACTAGTCAAAGACTCAAAACTCAACTTTCTCAAAAAAAAAAAAAAAAAAAAGACTCAAAACTCAAAAATAAAGTATCAACCCCACCCCCCCCCAAATGCACACCGTGATTTAGTGTACATTTGGATAAAGCTGAAAAGTGTTTTCAACTGTGTTATGCGTTTTTTAATGGGTCCCTTGCACTATTGACGGGACCCTTAAATACTTTATTTAGCAAAATTTTCTGTTGGACTTTTTTTTTTTTTTTTGGTGGAGTTTAAAGTTGAATTCAACTGGGTTTTCAGGGTGTGCAAATGTTTATAGTAGGGGGTTCAAAACAATTATTTAAAAAAAATATTATATATATATTTTTCGGGTCAGGGGGTTCATTTGAGCCCCTTGGCTACAACGTAGCGTTGCCCCTATCTACAATAAGCTTACATGTCATGTCTTGTCCGATTTGGGTAAAGAGAATATTTCGTTTAACGCCAAAATTATCAATATGTATGAATGTAAAAGGTAATGATAGGAATACAAATATTTTCACAACTTCTTATAATGGAAAGTTATAATTAAAATTGTACAAGCATCAGGTATAGACCCAATCCATTAACCTTTGTATGCTTAAGGGTAATGGGCTCAATGCCAGGTCCGGGCCCATATCAATTCAGGGGACCAATGCCTGGTCGGGGTCTAGTACTAGGTCGGGGTCTGTAAATTGCCTATCGAGCACCGTTTGGTGACGAGTGCAAGTTTCAAGAGAGTTACATCAGTCACGAGAAGTGGGTCCCATTTGGTCAGGAATATATCCCAAAGGGACCCACAAACATAAAAAGCCACCCCTTCATCATGACGACCCCACTAAAGGAAGTCTATAAATAGAAGCCGAGGGTGTGAAGGAGGGGTTGGCAATTTTGGGGGGAGGAGAGATACAAGAAGGAAAAGAGAGGAACCATAAAAAAGGGGTAAACTTAGCACTACTAATCTCGAGTCTTCTTGGGAAGCACACATACAGGGTAATAGAATACCAATTGGGCTTGAAACACTTTCTTTTGGGCTGTTGAGTTGGTTTTCAGAGGTTTTCCCATTGTAGGAAATTCCACACCTCTCAAAACAAGTAAATTGGGAGCCAGATTCAAAAATTTATATAGTACTTTGGGCCACAAAAATAACATTGCTTTTACATATATTCGTCACTAATATTACTTTTGTCATGCATCAATTGCAACATGTCACGTTCTCACGTTACCAATTGAGAAAACAAAAGTAAAAATTTTGTTTCCTTATTGGACTACAAACAATCAAACCATCATTTGGGGATCCCTACGAAATACTCAATAAATAATTACAAACTATTAATGTGATCTTTGTCAAGGGAATGCATTTATTTATTTATTTGAGAAGTGTCATGGGAACGAACCTCTGAATATAGCTTTGTGAAGACAATCAAATTTACTAGTACCAGAAAGATAACAATATTACAAAATTTGTAAAGTCTCTTGTCAACTAGTAATAATATTACCAAAAAAATTCTAAATGAGAGTAAATTCCTATTAACTTAACTAGTAAAGTCTCTTGTCATCAAATAAGAGATATGAAGTTCGAACTCTGCTTACATTAAAAACCATTTGATGTCTTGATCAGATGATAAAGATCAATCATCATGGAGCGGATGCCATATGTTGAAATTCTATTCTATCTATTAAAAAAATATTTATTTTCTTAAAAGACTAAATATTTCCAACTTAATATTAACTGAAAAGAAATGTTTTTTTTTTGGAGGAAAAGTTGAAAAGAAAAGTTTTTATTTTATTTTATATTTTTTTATAGAGAGTTTCAACCTATGACGTTCGCTCATGATGATAGCTCTTTATCATTAGACTAAGACACGAATTGGTCTTTGGTGTAGGCAGGAATTGAACTTCTAATCTCTTATTTAACTATTAAAGATTTTATGAATTGAGTTTATTAGAAACAACAGTTGAAAAGAAAAGTTGAATACATAGCATATGCACAGTAGCCAAAAAAAATCTTAATATTATAGTTTGTCAAAGAATATTAATTTAGGGGCATAATTGTCACTTTAGAAAATAAAATTCTTCTAAGCCATAGAAATGTGGATGCCCATTTTTTAAAAAGGAAATTCATAAATTTCCAAATTGAGAATCCAATTGCCCATAGACATGGATTATCTTTACCTACAAAGATTGAAATCCTTGGAAATTTGAGAGGATTTACCCTAAAACAAAGGACTAGCAAGATAATATTAATTCTATTCCATTCCTCCAAAAAATGGGAGGAACACTCGTAAACAACGTTATAAATATCATTTCAAAGAGCAATGCGATTTGCATAAGGGAATAGAATGTTTTAGTAGTGTTTTACTACTCATTGATATCATGTACCTTTGGCATATATATTTGATAAAGCCCAAATAGCATTTTTTTTAAATTTTTTTTCTTGTATTAATCAAAATATCAATATTAGCTCAAACATTTGAAAAATCTTCAATACGGTTGTATAATTTATCTATAGGGAACATGCTCCCATTGATGTGTCAAGTACCTATTGGGAAAACTACATTTCAAACCAAGGTGGTTGATACCATACTAGTACCGGCCGTACTGATATTGAAATGCCAACGTTTCATACCGGTTTAAATAGAGGGCGTATCGGCCATGTACTGGGCGTATCAGCCGATTTCGGGTGTATCGGCTGGTATAGAAAAAAGATATATATTTTTTTTTAAATTTTATTTTAAGTTTTGTAATTTTTGAATTTTTGTGAGGGTAGAATGGTAACTTATTTGCATTAACATATTAGTATTATTTATTTTTTTAGTATGCAATGAACAATTAAGCTTTCTGTCTTTTATATTGTGTTTTTTTTTCTTTTCTTTTTGATGATGCTAAAGTTTTTTTTTTTTTGAGAGAGAGAGAGTTGATGCTAAAGTTTAAAACCATGAATTGAGGTAATGCTTTATGATAAAATTTTATATTTATTATAATATATATATATATATATATATATATATAAGGGGCTTCCCCTGTTTGGACCAGATTTATTTTTGTTCCAAAATACCCCTATAGCCTATGTTTAAGTAGGGGCAAAACTTTGTAAAAATGCTTCTTTAACTCCCACTAAAACTTTACCTATAAAAGAGGATCACTCTCCATTGTTTTCAAATTGCTTTATCCATTTATAAAAAAAAAATTAAAATTAAAATTAAAACAAACACACATTTCGTGTAATGAAAAAAAAAAAAAAAAAACACATATGCTGTTAATGCAAAAAAAAAAAAAAACTGTACACCCACATTTTAGTCACACACAACTCCAAACTTTTACTTAGCAATTTTAAATATTCCCATTATCATTAAGCAATTATTAAGCTGTTATGATGTTATCAAATTAAAATTAAAACAAACACACATTTTGTGTAATGATAAATTTTAAAAAAAAACACTGTACACTCACATTTTAGTCACACACAACTCCAAACTTTTACCCAGCAATTTTAAATATCCCCATTATCATTAAGCAATTATTAAGCCGTTATGATGTTATCAAATTACTTTCCATCTCCAACTCTCTACATATATCATGTTGCTATTTTTTTTTTTTTTTATGTGTATAATTCTCCCTATACCTGACTATCTAAAGAGTTCATTATCTACATTGACCATGGTCAATAATATTTCAAATCATTGGCTTCTTTCTCCTTCGGGTTTGTATCAGTTTATTTTATATTTTTCTTTTGTTTTTATGTAATTAATAGTGTACTTCATATATTGTAATTGTTTTCTTAATTTTATAATCACTATGAAATTAGAGGGTGGGAGAGAGTGACTTACTCTGGCTGTGATATAGGTCAATGATGGTGTTATCCTTAGAGAGAGCATGGAATTGAGCAACTTATCTCTATGTTGCTTCAAGTCTTTTCTCTTTCAGGTTTGCTTTCTTCTAAATTATCTTTATCTTTATCTTTCTTTTATAATTCTTTTGTTAGTATTGTAAAGATTTTCATTATTAACATAATAAAGCATTGTATTAAAGTTACCTAATATGTGTTAATACCTAATATATGTGTTAGATGAAGATGACATTGCCAATTTTATTTTTGTGCTGCAATTAGTTATATGATTTTATTCCAATGTCACAAATTTCATGTCTTTAATTATTAACTAGCCTCTGATCACGCGCTCACACGTGTGCTTAGACTCTTCTATTTTTTTTGGTAAAGATTAATAATTTACATCTATTATAAATTAAAATTACTACATTTTCCAATCACAAAAAAACCTAGGAGTGTGATAAATGTTATGTGTAGAGACATGTTAATAATTTTAATATTTGGTACAAATGCATAATATTTATCACACCTCCTAGGTATTTTGGTGATTGGAAAATGTAGTAATCCTAATTTATAATTGATGCAAATTATAAATCTTTAACAAAAAAATAGAAAAGCCTCTGAGCACGCGAATACGTGCTCATAGGCTAGTTAAAAACTTAAGATTTAATTTGTTACTTTCAAAACAACATGATTAAATTTGTTATTTTTTGAAATTTCAAAAAGCTTAATTTATTACTTCTAAAATTGTAAGATTTATTTTTTATTTTTTCTGAGTATTGTAAGATTTGGTTTGTTAAATCCTTTCTCAACCCAAAAAATGAAAAAAAAGAAAGAAAAAAAAAATTGTTACACCTCTAAAACTTCAAAGTTATATTAGCCATTGTCGACTTTAAACAGTAGTTTAGGACACTCATATGAGACGGCATATTGGGTTGCAGTTTATTTTTTTAGAACACAGCTGATTCCTCTTCTTCTTTTTAGACAGTCACAGACTCAGAGTTACAGTGCAAGACAAGGAGCAAAGTTACCGAGGCTTAGTTTTCCTTACACCGGTAGTCCCTGCTCCTTAATCGCCGATTGAAATTACTGCAAAACCGAAAGGTACCCTTTTGTCTTTTTTGGGGTTTAGCCCATATTTTGTTGCAATTTATTTTGTGATATATCTTATGAATGGTTGTAAAATTTTTGATGATTGATGATGGGCATGAGTGTTTGTGTTTCGTTATACATTGCTCTTCTCTAAAGTTTATAGAAACGTTTTAAGACGGTTTTAGATTTGCAATTTTTTTGGTCTCTCTGGTACTTGCAAACCAAATTTTTGTGGGTTCGAGTCAGGTTAATTGATAAAATCTCTTGTCGTCGAATAAAGAAAACCCGGGATCGAATCCGCCAGCACAAAAAAAGAAACTTATTGGTTTATTGACCTTGTAATGAGAAATCATGATAGAGCGGACGCCATGGGTTCAAATCCTTGTAGAATGATTTGTTATGCTTCACTAAGTCAATGTCCTTAAAACAGTTTAAAACCTTAAAAATTTAAACATGGCATTCGGTGTCTCGGTGAACTCCTCAATCATCTATACACTGTCAAGGTTTTGATTGTTTGCAGTTACAAACTTCTGGTTTAATCCCTTTGATAGATACAGTTCTATATATGATTTTAATCTTTTATTTTTTCAAACTTTGTATTCTTATAATCATATAGTGCCTGGTTTAACGGCAGGGAGTTTCTTTTAGTTGTATTTCTCTAGAAATATCATCTAGATTGCAATTTTGTGAGAAAAGTTGGGCCAATTCTCTGTTGTCTATAGGCTACTAACTTCTATTTCCGGTGCATAAAACAAGTGGATTACCCATTTTAGTCCTCCTAGTTTCAAAATCCCTTGGTTTCCTCATTGAATATATATGATTTATTACAATTTCTCATTCTGTTAGTCCTCCTAGTGGATTGTAAAGCAAATAATAAGCTATTCAAATAACCCAATAACAACCGTCTTATTGTTTAACAAACAATTATTGACCAATTGTGAGATATTATAATTCTCTCTTAATAACATTTTTTCTGTCCCCACCCCTACAAAATGTCTTGTAGCACAGATATCACCTGCTAGTTGCTACAAAGTACAAACTATAGAGCCTTGAAGCCAGCCTTCCTAAAAATCTTACATCTATTTCCAAAAGTGCCCTGGAACTTCCTAAAATTTGGTTTATGTTTATATATATATATATATATTTTTTTTTTTTTTTCTACGTTTATATTATATATATTTTAAAAAACCAAATTATGATCATATATGCAGAGAAATGAAGTTTCTGGATTGGTACTTAAAGATTGCGTTAGTGTCAGCTGGTATTGGAGCTTCAATGGAGTTTTTTATGATCAAAACCGGCTTCTGTGTGAGAACCCTCCTTTTCATTTAATTCTTTATGCACAATCTTATCCTTTTGTGTTCCTTTTTCATCTATGAACTTGATTGTATGATTTTAGCTAGAAAAATTCTTTAAGAAGCAAATTTGGTTTATGATTGTGTGAAACTTGGCCGCATTGAGTATTATACAGTCTTGGAAACTTACTTTGATTGATAAAGCAATCTGCTTTATTTTCCAATTTTGTTTGTACTGGTTTGCATCAAGTAACGAGAGACTTGTGGCTACAAAATGCCTGTTTCACTAATTAAAAAGATCGTATCCAGTGCATAAAGCTTCCACATTTGTGGGGTCTAGAAGAGGTGATTTGTAGGCAGCCTTATCCCCACTTATCTTTTGGCGCCTGTTTCAGTAATTACAATTTGAAAATTTCCAGAATCAGATTTTGAATATTTATATTGTCCAGATTATAGTTTGATTATAAATGACAAATCTTACTAATTATTAGAGTCGTATTGTCAAAGTGAAAACAGGTATTGTTTCCACTGAACCTCAGTCCTTGAAATTCACCTAGAACTAGTTGTATAACTAAAGTTAGGTGGCCTCATTGGCATATGGCATCACACTCGCATATTTTTTGTTACAGCATTCGATGATGGGTTGCTGGTTTCATGCTTGTGATGAAGCTTCATCTTTACCAATTGAATGAGTTTTCCACCCTATCCAACTGCCTTTTTATCAGAAAATTTAGTTATTGTTAGTGATATAGCTATTATTCTTGTCAAATGTCATTTGTTGTCATTAGTCTATTCCTTCAATGACCCATTCTGTAAAGATCATTTGTTACATTCTGTCAATTGATTCTTATTCTAACAATGTTATTATGTTATTGTGCAGATGACAAAGTGACTGTTCTAGAGTCAGAGAAGAGGGCTTGGGAGAATTCCCCAGAAGCTCAGGCTATCAGAGAAGCACTCGATCCTTGGAGAAATAATGATGCTCAAGCAAGAAAAAATTCGTAGCTTTCTGCTGTTGCAGTATGCTTTCCTCAGGTTTATTTCTTTGATGGTTTAACAGCATTTTAGGACCTTTCTTGTGGATACCGATGCATTTTCTCACAATAATTGAACAAAACTAGTCTGTCTGAGTTTCAATGTTTCAAGCATAATGGCCCAAATTGATATCTCCAGTGTAACCAAGTTTTCTAAGTTATGAGACTGCTCCACAAAACAAAATAAAAATAAGTATCGTTCAATACAGAAGGCTGTTTTTATCCTTTTCGTGGTGCTTTATTTTTTATAATTCCTGTATACCTTAAGAAAAAATTTGATCTTAGTGGTTTTCTCCCTTCACCTAAAATTAAAGACCCTGAGAAGTCCTTGCATTACAAAATCACAACCTAGGAACTACAAATAACAACTACAACTAGGAAACAGGTTACAGAACTTAGAGTGACTCTCTGCCTCAGTTACAAGCTAAGAACTAGCAGGGTAAAAAGGATTTGCAGAATAGAACCATCAATCTCAATTCTCAACTCTTATATTAGCTATAGAACAGGGCTTACTACATCGACTGCTGATGTATTTATTATAGATAATTTCCAAAGAGTAATGAGCAATGCTAGAGACTAGAAAAAAAATTCTTTAACTTGCTGAGGTGGGTACATGTGACTTAAGACAAGCAATAGGGTGGTGCTTTAGTTTTAGGACTAGTTGATGCTAAAAAAGTCAACTCAATTTGAAAAAAAGTAACTGTCTCTACCTTTGTTTTAATTGGTTGAACCTATGCAGAAGAGCCGAAATTGACCCCTCAAGATCAATGTAATTATCTGTAGATATCCAAATTAGATCTATAATTTTCTCTTTTTAATACATTTTAATCAAAATTTGGCATATGGTTAGTAAATCAATAATCAAAGTTATCAATTTGTAATGTTTAAAGATGATAGAGAAAGATTTGTAATATTGTTACCTTTCTGTTACAATCTGTCAAGATTTGTAATAATCAATGACCTTTCTGTAATATTTTTACCTGTCTGTAATATGGTGGTTATTTAAATTGATTGTCTTCACAAAGCTATATTTAGAGGTCATTACCTTGACAAAAATCACATTAATAGTTGAAATTATTTATTGAGAATTTCATATGGATCAACAAATGGTGGTTGATCATTTACAGTTTAATAAGGACACTAAATTTTTACATTTTTTTTAAACAATTGGTAACAGAATATGTTGCAATTGATGCCTAACAAAAGTGATGTTAGTGACTAGTATTTGTAAAAGCAATGTTACTCTCACAACTTGCTAGTGTTGTAAGTTGTGAAAAAGGGTTTTGAAAATAATTGTGTTCCTATCATTGCCTTCTACAGTCATGCATATTGATAGATTTGGTGTTAAAGTTAAACGACATATTCTCTTTACACAAATCTGACAAGACATGACATGTAAGCTTATTGTTGAGTTTGTTAATGATACTCGATGCCCCATCGTTATTAAAGAGAAATGAATGCACCTATCATTTGCAAGTATTAGTAAGATTTCCAACTGATTTTTCATTATATGTATGCATACAAAAGTAATACAACATTCACGTTTCACTCTTCCAAATCTCAAGAAAGCAGATGATGATCCCAAACCACAAACTCCTTTATTTGCAAACCTGAGGCAGTCTTGGCAAGCCATAAAACAAAATAAAACCCACAACCTTAACTCCTTATAGTCACGAATACAAAACACACACACACACACACACACACACACACACACACAAGGTTAGTTGTAGGCATCAGGGTGTGCCAAGAGGTAGGCCTCAATAGCCTTGAAAAGTCCTGCAGCCTTTTCTTTTCCAGCCTTAACTTGCTCTTCCTTGATTTCATGTTCTCCTTTTGTGTGGTACTTGCTGGTGCTCTTCAAGACGGATCCTCCATCAGGGCTTGCCACAATCTTGATCTCATATGAGATTTTCTCGAGTACTTCACTCAAAGCATCACCCTCAATCACACTGTAACCATATGTGAAGTTTGCGTGGTCAACCTCATCAATTCTATGCTTCACATACTTGAATTGACTGCCTGAAAAAATATAGTAAAAACACTTGTTACTTACCTCTTCTCTAGGATTCAAATCCAGGTTATCCATTTATAGGAGAATCAAATAATGCCATTGAATCACAAAACTCTTTAAAGAATTTTTTTTTAATTTTTAAGAATGAAAGATGATAGTAATGGCATTTTTTTTCGCCTTCTAAAAAACAAGATAAGTACTTTTAAATTGCTAAACAAATGATGTGTAGGAGATGAGAATAGAAACGAATTACCTTCGCCAAAGGTGATCTTCTTGATGGTTCCAGGGCCGCCATTTCCTTCAATGATTTCAGCACTCTTAATGGCATGAGGTGCAACCTTTGGGATGAGATTGTCAGCATCAAGGACAAAAGCCTTGAATAGCTTGGCTGGTGGGATAGCAGAGGTGGTCTCAGTCTCGTATGTGAAGACACCCATGATGACCTTGAGAGTTTGAAACTGGAAAGTGATGAAATGAAGATTGAAAGGAGGGTTGACTGAACTTGGGAGTGTTTGAGTTGGCAAGAAGTGAGAACTAGAGGGTGGTATTTATAACCTAAATGACGTCCTAATTATGACGAGGGTGATAATTTTCTAAGAAAAGCATTTATAATTTAGTCAAAGAAAGCACATTTGCAAATTGGTCTAATAAAATACACCCCATTTGATTCCAAATGCCGTCTTGACCACATTTTATTTCCGAGATATGTAACAAAAAGTCTCTAAAGACATGTGAAGAGAACAAACTTAGGATCTTGTGAGCTAACAGTAACAAGATAAAAAAACAAGATGAAGGAACCTAAGTAGTATTTGGATTTTTAGAACTTCATAAGTTCTTTCTGCCTTCTGGCATATAATTTATAGATTCATGATCATATTACAAATCATTCATTTAGAGTTACTTGAGATAGATAGATAGATGACACAAGCCAGAAGGTAAGATCATCGAAATACTTTTGGCCAGCTACATGTTGCAGCACCTCTTTATTATTATTATTTTTTTTATACAGGATATAAATTTTACTCTAACTTAATTTAAGTGTATATGTTGTGGGTTCCAGTTGGTTCAACTGGTAAAGTCTTTGATAGTTGTATAAGAGATCTGAGATTCAATCTCCGTCGAAACCAAAAATTGATTGGTGTCTTAGTTTGATGATAAAGAGTTATTATTAAGAGTGGATGCCATAGGTTGAAACTCTAAAAAAGAAAGTATATATGTATGCGAAACTTCCTCCTAGAGACTTAACCCTCGACCCTTGCCCTACCCACCTCACAAGAACTTTGTACTTGTGGAGTAACCATCACGGCAAGGATGCACGGTGATGATATTGCAGCATCTAAAAAAAAAGATATATATGTGTGTGAAACATTTTCTTGGAGACTTGACTCTTAACCCTTGTCCCATCCATCCTGTAAGAACTTTATATTTGTGGAGTGACCATCATGCCAAGGTTGCGCGGCAGTCATGTTGCAGCATCTCAAAGCAAGAGGAATGGTCAAAGTAAATTGACATCTCAGCAATCACGGCAAAAGTTTTGCAAGAATGATCAGACTTGAAAGAGAAACCATATATGAGGGTGTAGATGAATCATGAATGTATTTTTTTTTTTTTTTTTGGGAGCTAAGATGAATGTACTCTTAAAGTAAAAATGAGCTGAATTATATGTGTTGATAATGGTGAGAATTTATTTCAGTATTAAGATTTTTTAATTTAACAATATATATTATTACTATTACATCATTTAGAATTTTAATTGATTTGATTCTAAATACACTTTTAAATTTGTAAGATTTAATTTGAACATTAAATTTATCTATTTAAATGGTAGAGTATCAAGTTTTAAAAGTTAGTTAAATGTTAATAATTAATTTAAAATAGGAAGAATTAGAAATTTCTTTAAAAGATGAATGTTGTGTCGGAAATGGTAAGCAATATGCCGTAGAAAGTAAGCAATATGCCAATATCTAGAATGCCCAGCATTGAGGTTTTTCAAAGTCTTGCCCTCCTAAGAACGACTATTTTTTTTTTTTTTTTGAGAAACATCCTAAGAACGACTTGAAGCTTGACTTTCATTCAGCAATATATGGCTGGCACCGGTCAGTATTGGCCATCCTTATCCTATTGTTTTCACAATAGTATTTTTTGACAATTGAAATTTTAGCCAATATAATAATGAACCCATTCCCATTAAACGGCTTAAATTGACCAAGTGTAAAGAAATCTTCTATTTTCTCCGTTGATAGACTTATTTTTATTTTAAGGGAAATGTTAATAGATGCCTTAAGGACATTAATTTAGAAATTATTTTTAGAAATATTTTATGAAAAAACAATAAAGTAATTAGTATTTCTGACAGCTTTTTATAATTCTCATGAAAGTAGTATTAAAACTTTCCTAATATGATTTATTAACAATTATCTTAAAGGTATTTGTTAACATGACATTTATTTTAATTGTGAATGTAAGTTATTTTGTTTGGGACTTGAGAGTAACATAAAAGGACTGAAATAGAATCATTTTATAACATTATTACTATTATACTTTTTTTTTTTTTTTCAATTCATTTTTAATTTTTAAATTTAAATAAATGGTTAACGTTAATGCAAGAAAAATCAATAAGCCAATTGTCTGAATGTGGGTTCTAGAAGACCTACAAGAAAAATTGCTCATGGAGTGTATTAGTATGATATCTGTGAAGGACCTTCCAATACCCAAGTTAGAACTTCAAAGAGATCTTTTACAACTCTGAACATGCAAGAGTTGAAATATTTCACTTGTACCTTTGTAATTGGCAGTGTGATTTCACCCATTTTCCTTATAGGAGGCGTAGTGAGGGTGTGCAATAATTGGAAATGTGATCTTTGGAGATTATTTTTATAGGAAAATGCTAATGAGTGTCCTTAGGGCACTAGTTAAGAATCCAGTTAAAGAAAATTTTTATGGGAAAAGAAAAAAAAACAATTAATGTTTTGACAGTTTTTTTCATTTCCCATAAAAGTGATGTTAAAACTTTCCTAAAATGGATTGTTAACGAGTGCCCTTAGGGCACTCGTTAGCATGACCCATTTTTATATTCAGAGAAGCCAACAGAGCTGCGGATAAGCTTGCAAAGGAAGGATGTTCTTCCACTTTTGATTTTGTTATTTTAGATTATCCCAACTCTGATGAATTTATAATATTTTGGATTTTGATGTAAAGGGTTTGTACACTCTAAGGCGCTCTGCCAATACTTCTGCTGATTTGAATTGATAATGTAATGCTTCCTTTTAACCAAAAAAAAGATAAAAGATATGGGATGGTGGAGGATCTTTAGGCGTGGTGCTCAAGTATCGCTTTGGTCATGTGACTGTAGGGTAGTAGTTCTTGATGCCTAGATGGCTGAGACGTCCTTGGATGACCTTCCTAGATAGACATGGCCTTTTAGACAAGGTATATGTTGAAATTTATTCCCTATCATCATTAAATCTAAATCCATTTACTTAGATTCCTCTCAATATTGAAAGGAATGAAAATTTGAGTTTTTGATGAGGGAAAATGGAGAAATGGATGTCACCTCATATTCATTTCATTCTTTCTCACTTAGGGTCCATTTAAGAATCACTTATTTTGGTGGAACTGAAAACTTTTTGTTGAAAGTATGTAGAAAAAAGCTAAAAGCTAAGGGCAATGAGACCCACTTTAGGAGCAAAAATAAGCTAAAAAGTAAAATAAGCTAACATTTTCTCAAATTCCAAACGCAACCTTAAACTTCCAAATAAAATTAAAACTCCTAAATAAGGGAATGAAAGAAATATTTTAAAATTATTCATTTACCTCCTCCCAAATGAAGGTAAGTTTTTTGTGATTAAATCTAGATTTTTGATATTTAAATATAGAAAAGTTTAAATAAAGATTATATATATATATATATATATATTAAAATGATTCACAAGTTATAAAAGGAGAAAATTGTAGTTTAAAATATTAATGAAGCTTTAAGTCTGTTTTCCTCAATGTAAGGATTAATTACAATCACCCACTCTACACAATAGGAGTATCTGTAATTTGTACCATAAATTTCAAAATTTTGCATTCAATAACATAATTCATATTAAAAGTTGTAATGTCCATTCTAAGTTGACAGCTAATAAGTGTAAAAATTTTCAATTTAGTGGATAACTATCTACCTCAAACTATGATAGATATGGCAGACAGTTTTTATTACACTTAAGGTGTTACCCAAATAGTCAACACTGAAACCCAAAGAGAATCAAGAGAAATTTGGTAGGCTATGCTAGTGGGTGGTTGCCATTATTGAATGAAAGTTTTGGTTTTGAGATCTGAATGTAAGTTAATTTCTTAAAGGTTCTTTGTTTGACTAAATGACAAAATCTTTTCTAGAAAATTATGATTCTCTTTGGACGGTGGGAACATTCAAAAAGAAAAGCACGTTATCTACATTTTTTGATCAACGAGGTCACATTATTACAAACGAAACCCTTTATTCTCAGTCTATAAATACCACCCTCAGATACTCGAGCTTGCAAACTACCTAAAATTCAATAAACTCATCTACTCCTTTCATTCTTCATTTGATTACTTTCATACTTATCTCTAAGGCCAACATGGGTGTTTTCACTTATGAAACTGAGACCACCTCAATCATTGCACCCGCTAAACTATTCAAGGCTTTTGTTCTCGATGGTGACAACCTCATCCCAAAGGTTGCACCTCATGCCATTAAGAGTGCTGAAATCATTGAAGGGAATGGAGGTCCCGGAACCATAAAGAAGATCACCTTTGGTGAAGGTTCGTTTCTATATCCTAATCTCCAATGTGTTAATTTCCTCCTTCTCAATTACATAATCAAGGTACTAATTATTAATATGATATTTGGCTCTCAAAAATAAGAATTTTACCTCCAATGTAAAAAAAGGGATCAGATACAATTGCTATTTTATTTTTTTGGCTCTCATAGCAACATATGTAGATATTCTAAAGAAGTAACAAAATGTTTTCTCTAAAATTTTCAGGTAGCCAATTCAAGTATGTGAAGCACAGAATTGATGAGATTGACCATGTAAATTTCACATACTGCTACAGCGTGATTGAGGGTGATGCTTTGAGTGAAGTACTCGAGAAAATCTCATATGAGATCAAAATTGTGGCAAGCCCTGATGGAGGATCCATCTTGAAGAGCACCAGCAAGTACCACACAAAGGGTGAGCACGAGATCAAGGAAGAGCAAGTTAAGGCTGGCAAAGAAAAGGCTGCGGGACTTTTCAAGGCTATTGAGAGCTACCTCTCAGCACATCCTGATGCCTACAACTAAACCTTGTGTTGTGTATCTGTCCCCTCAATCATGAGCAAATCTTGTGGCTTTCATATTTTATTTTTAGCCAATATTAGTTTTGAGCTTGCTAATAAAGGAGTTTTTGGTTGTGATTCTTGTGATATTCGGGCTGGAAGGGCTAGAAGTGAATGTTATATTACACTTTAAATATATAAATGTAATTAAATCATCTTTAAATTAAAGTACTACTTCTTTCTCCAAAAAAAAAAAAAAAAAAAAAGGTACTACTTGCAGATGATGTGTGCATGACTCCCCCAACCCCACCATAAGTGTGTGAATGACGGATGCCCTAGGGGCATTCGTTAATGAACTATTAAAAATGTTTATGAAAAACGAAAAATAGTAATTAATTTTTTTGACAATTTTTTCAATTTTCCATAAAAATGGTATTAAAAAATTTCTAAAATAGTTTATTAGCAAATGAGTATTTGTTAACTGGACTCAAGTTATAATTAGGATTCTTCATAATTGTTACTGTGATCACGATTTACCTAGTAAATATTTGATGTGGGGCTTAATACACTTGTGCAACATATACAATTATTTAATCCTATCCAATATTTAATCCAGTTGGGGTACCAAGGTTAAGTCCATATTTTTATGAAAAAAAAATTTGTAAAATTAAACTTAAAATAAATAAAATCTTTTTGAAAAACCCCTATGCTTCACCCTCGTTCAAAAAGTAGCTTTGGTTCAAAATTTTGCAAAACCCCTTTTTAGATCCAAATTAAAATACAAGTGCTTCAAAATATATATGATGACGAACTGATTGTCAGTTCGTTATGATCGTCCAGATGGAAGCTGTCCCTCACCAATCCAATCTTCTGCAATTCGTGGACGAAAGAAAGGAAATAGTTCGCCGGCGTTGTGCCTGCAAAAAAGTCTCCGATGCCAAAGTCAGAAAGATTGACAAAGGAGAGCAATGAGAATAAAGTGTTAGAGTATTTTTTCTTACCCCACCCCTTTTGGGGTTCAGTCTTTATATATGTGTGCTTGCAGGTGATTTCTTCTAGCCGTTGGTGGAGTCTTGATGGAGGCTTTAATCTTGCCTAGTAACGCCCTTGCTGGGTGTTAATGATGAGCTGCCATTCCCAACGGTCTGAAGGTTGATTAAGGTCTTGTAACGGTTACGCGAAGAGTGGGAACGAGTGTTCATGTCTTTGAGCGACGACCTTTTCCCTCTGGACGGTTTTAGTAAGGTCGTCCCTGTCCTTCATTGTATGGATGATTACCATTTTGGTCGGGCGTATCATATATATATATATATATTGTGGTTTGGTGGGGGGGGGGGGGTAAAGGCAGTTTTCATTGTAACTTATTAATAATTTCTAAACTCATAAGTGCTAATGATGCAGCTCACAAACTTATTATATTACAACACTTACACATAGGATTGCCATGGGTATTTGGTGAAAAAGTACATTTAGTTGCACCAATCATTAATTAACGCTTAAGCATATTGTGGATTTGGATGTGTCTAGAGTTTTTCTTGTTATTTTGGGCTTTAGGATTGATACTATAGCTATTGAGTATTTTTTTTGTGAAAGTTTCAACTTATGGTATCTGTTCCTGATGATAGATTTTTTATTATTAGACCAAGATACTAATTGGTTGTTGGTGTAGGCGGGGATTGAATTTCAGATCTCTTATTCAACCATCAGAGATTTTACCAGTGAAGTTAACTAAAACCCATAGCTATTGAGTATGAATGTGTGAACTAAAGTTTCACAAGAAAGAAAAATAAAATTTTTTAGAAGTTAAAAAGGTATCTAATTGTTTTATATGAGAAACGTATGCATTAGTATTTTACATATAATTATTTTAAGCTAAATCATTATTACAAAGGGCGGTTTTTAAAGCATTAATCAAAAAGCGCAGAAAGTAGCACTCCTAAAGTTCAAGTAGAAAATGTTCTTATCGAAACGAGGGGCTCAACTTTTTTTTTTTTTTTTTTTTTTTGAGAATGAGGGGCTCAACTTTAATATGAAGAATGTTTAACTTTTGAATAAGAACTTAATCGAAATGGATGATGACCATTATTCTAACAGTCCCGACCATGTGCCCAGACTCTTGATAAGTGGAATATTTGTTTAGAAATTTTAAAGTAATTTTCTTATCCTTCTAGTATAGTTTTGGATTGTTTTGAAGTTCTTGTTATTACTGTTCTTGTTACATTGTTGTGTTTAATTAATTTTTCATTCATGAAAAAGTACTTATCTTAATTTTGAGAAACAATTATAACCTTGCTAAATATTTTTAACACATTAGTTACAACTACTTATTATTATTATTTTCATGTGGCATCATATAAAAAAAGTGACAAGTGCTTTTCCATGCAGGCAGCCAATTTCACTATGTGAAGCTAAGGATTGATGAGATTGACAATACAAACTTCACACATGGCTATAGCTTGATTGAAGGTGATGATTTTATTGACACACTCATGAAAATATTGTATGAGATCAAGCTAGCGGCATTCCCTGATGGAGGATCCATCTTGAAGAGCACTTAAGGGATTCAATTTTGTATTAGAGGCTGATGCGGGTTGGTTAAGGGAAAGAAATATTTCGCTATTGCTAACAACAATGGGGCATCATTAACAAACTCAAAAATTCACCCCCACCCCCCCCCCCCCCCACTTCAAAAAAAAAAAAAAAAACAATAAGCTTACATGTCATGTGTAAAGAGAATATGTCATTTAACTTTAACACCAAATCTATCAATATGCATGACTGTAGAAGGCAATGATAGGAACACAATTATTTTCAAAACCCTTTTCACTAAGCACATTTGCAAATTGGTCTAATAAAATACACCCCATTTGATTCCAAATGCCGTCTTGACCACATTTTATTTCCGAGATATGTAACAAAAAGTCTCTAAAGACATGTGAAGGGAACAAACTTATGGATCTTGAGAGCTCACAGTGACAAGATAATAAAACAAGGTGAAGGAACCTAAGTAGCATTTGGATTTTTTAGAACTTCATATTAGTGCTTTCTGCCTTCTGGAATATAATTTGTAGATTCATGATCAAATTACAAATCATTCATTTAGTGTTACTTTAGATAGAAAGATAGATGGATGACACAGGCCACAAGGTAAGATCATCGAAATACTTTTGGCCAGCTACATGTTGCAGCATCTCAAAACAGAGGAATGGTCAAAGTAAATTGACATCTCAGTAATCATGGCAAAATTTTTGCAAGAATGATCAGACTTGGAAGAGAATCCATATATGAGGGTGTAGATGAATTTTATTCATGAATCTATTTATTTTTATTTTTATTTTTTGGAGCTAAGAATATACTCTTAAAATAAATGAGCTGGATTATACGTGTGATATTGGTGAGAATTCGTTTTATTATTAAAATTTTTTTATTGAACAATAAATATTCTGTTGTGTCATTTAGAATTTTAATTGATTTGACTCTAAATATACTTTAAATTTGTAAGATTTAATCTGAACATTAAATTTATCTATTTAAAATGTAGTGTATCAATTTTCAAAAGTTAATTAAATGCTAATAATTAATTTAAAATAGGATTTTTTTTTGAGAGAGAGTTTCAATTTATGACATCCACTCTAGATAATAGCTCTTTATCATCAGACTAATATGATACTTGCTTGATTGTAGTCAGAGCTGGTACGGGGATTAGGCATCCCTGCTTCTTCCTCTCTTCTATCACTGGTGCCACCTAGGTGCCTCCGCTTCTTCTTCTCTTCCATCACTGGTGCCACCCAGTTGCCTCTGCTTCTTCTTCTCTTCCATCATTGGTGCCATCCTGACGTGCTTAGTTACTGTTAGGGCAAAATTTTGAAGGATTTATCGTTCCCCTGTATCTTTTTCTTTTTGCTTCTGTATTTAGCTTCTGGTATAGGCTTGTTTAAGCCCCTTATTGTACCCTGTACTGCTTCTTTGTCTAATAAAAGATGACCTTATCCCATTTTGCGTGTTCTTTCTTTTCTGCCATAATTGTTTTGTGAACGGATGTGTTGGTGTCCTTTTCTTTTGAATAATACTTAGGGCCGAAACCCTTGTTAACAAAGAGCTATTACTTTGAACTTATTAAAACTGACGGGCACAATAATGCCAACTTGAAGTAGGTTAGCCATACGAGACTGACCGAGATAACCGCTGAATGTTCTGTATTGCATATGGGGTGATCACCCGAGGATGGGTAACCTAAAATGAACTATCCGTGAGGGTCGCCGAGCACTAGGGTGCTTTGCCACGTTCCTGACAATATTCATAGCCTGAACCTTTTTTTTGGCATCCAGTCCGAGGACCGAGGTATGATTGTACCGGGTCTAAACACTCGGTTTATGTTAGTTTCCTTAGAGTTGGGGATCCGAGGGCCGTGCGGGATTTCCATTCTATCTAGGACTTAAGCCATTTTCTAGCGACTAGTTTCCCTATAGGTTTGAATTTGAGGACTATGCAAGATCTTGGTTCTGTCCAAAACTTAGATTTTTTCTTTAAGTAGTTGGTTTCCCCATAGGTTTGAGTTTGAGGACCATGCAATACCTTGGTTCTGTCCAAAACTTATAGTTTTTCTTTAAAGTAGTTGGTTTCCCCATAGGTTTGAGTCCGAGGACCATGCAAGACCTTGGTTCTGTCCAAAACCTTATAGTTTTTCTCTGAAGTAGTTGGTTTTTCCATAAGTTTGAGTCCGAGGACCATGCAATACCTTGGTTCTGTTCAAAACTTATAGTTTTTCTTTAAAATAGTTGGTTTCCCCATAGGTTTGAGTCCGAGGACCATGCAATACCTTGATTCTGTCCAAAACTTAGATTTTTTCTTTAAGTAGTTGGTTTCCCCATAGGTTTGAGTTTGAGGATCATGCAATACCTTGGTTCTGTCCAAAACTTATAGTTTTTCTTTAAAGTAGTTGGTTTCCCCATAGGTTTGAGTCCGAGGACCATGCAAGACCTTGGTTCTGTCCAAAACCTTATAGTTTTTCTTTGAAGTAGTTGGTTTCCCCATAGGTTTGAGTTCGAGGACCATGCAATACCTTGGTTCTGTCCAAAACTTATAGTTTTTCTTTAAAGTAGTTGGTTTCCCCATAGGTTTGAGTCCGAGGACCATGCAATAATTTGGTTCTGTCCAAAACTTAGATTTTTTCTTGGTGAAAAACACATTTTGGTTCCTACATTTTCGCACGATTCTTACTTTGGTCCCTAAATTTTATTTTTACCGCTTTTAGTCCCTGTTTAGAAAAACGCCTTCTATTTTAGTCCTTTCCGTTAGTGCCGTTAGGGCACTGACCTACGTGGCAAACGAAATTATTAAAATAATAATAAAAAATTTTATTTTGTCATTAAAAAATGCCAAGTCAGCATTTAAATTTAAAAAAATAATTTATTAAATTTAACTAAATAAAAAAAATAAAAAACAGAAAAAAAAAAATCACACTAATTAAGATTAAAGTGTTCTTGAAACCCAGAACAACAAGAACTCATACACAAACCCAGAAATTAAAATTCAAAAATTAAAATTTGGGTTCAAAATCATCACATACACATGAAAATTAAAATTTTCAAAATCATCACATACACATGAAAGTTTGGAAATGTTCCAATCGGGGCCACGTGAAAGACAAAATAAACCGTAAAAACAACCCAAACACACACTGTACATGACAAGAACATAGATTCAAACCCAGTAATGCTTTAAACTTTAAAAAGCAAACCCAGATATAGATTCAAAAAAAAAAAATTAAGTACCCATGGAAGAAGACTAGGGTTTGGTTGGGTACCGTAGGCGGCGGCGGTGGGCTTCCACTCCCTCTCGATCTCAACCTTCCCTCCTCCAACAGACTCGTACTCGGTGAGTTTTTACACACCGGCGTTCTCAAAGACATCAACTGTGTCGCCACCGAGTCTGACCCGTCTTCCTTGTATCAAGTTAAGCGAGAACCTCAAGCTTCCGCCTCTACTGTTACTGTCGCTTCCGCCGGACCCACACATCATGTCCCTGAGAGCTCCGCCACGGCGTCGTTTCTGGGTCTCGTGCGGCGTGGTTTGCCTGTTGATCTCAACGAGCCGCCTCCTTTGTGGCTTTTTTTTTTTGAAAAAACCTCCTTTGTGGCTTTGAATGACATGAATGAATGCTGGTTTGACCTATTTTATTATGACTGTGTTTTTCACCCCTTTAATTAGTTCCTTTGTCTTTATTTATTTTCTCTTTTTCTTGAGACTATCTGAGTCTAGTAGTATTAGACTATTAGTAACGTGAAAACAAAAAGTTTCAAGAAATGTATATTTTGAACCCAAATTTTAATTTTTGAATTTTAATTTCTGGGTTTGTGTATGAGTTCTTGTTGTTCTGGGTTTCAAGAACACTTTAATCTTAATTAGTGTGATTTTTTATTTTTATTTCTGTTTTTTATTTTTTTATTTAGTTAAATTTAATAAATTATTTTTTTAAATTTAAATGCTGACTTGGCATTTTTTAATGACAAAATAAAATTTTTTATTATTATTTTAATAATTCCGTTTGCCACATAGGTCAGTACCCTAACGTCACTGACGGAAAGGACTAAAACAGAAGGCGTTTTTCTAAACAAGGACTAAAAGCGGTAAAAATAAAATTTAGGGACCAAAGTAGGAATCGTGCGAAAATGTAGGGACCAAAATGTGTTTTTCGCCTTTTTTCTTTAAGTAGTTGGTTTCCCCATAGGTTTGAGTTCGAGGACCATGCAATACCTTGGTTCTGTCTAAAACTTATGGGTTTTTTTTTGTTTTTTTTTTTTTTTTTTTTTTTTTTTAAAATTAGTTGGTTTCCCCATAGGTTTGAGTCGAGGACCATGCAAGACCTTGGTTCTGTCCAAAACCTTATAGTTTTTCTTTGAAGTAGTTGGTTTCCCCATAGGTTTGAGTTCGAGGACCATGCAATACCTTGGTTCTGTCCAAAACTTATAGTTTTTCTTTAAAGTAATTGGTTTCCCCATAGTTTTGAGTCCGAGGACCATGCAATACCTTGGTTCTGTCCAAAACTTATAGTTTTTCTTTAAAGTAGTTGGTTTCCCCATAGGTTTGAGTCCGAGGACCATGCAATACCTTGGTTCTGTCCAAAACTTATAGTTTTTCTTTAAAGTAGTTGGTTTCCCCATAGGTTTGAGTCCGAGGACCATGCAATACCTTGGTTCTGTCCAAAACTTAGATTTTTTCTTTAAGTAGTTGGTTTCCCCATAGGTTTGAGTTCGAGGACCATGCAATACCTTGGTTCTGTCAAAAACTTAGATTTTCTTTAAATAGTTGGTTTCCCCATAGGTTTGAGTCCGATGACTCGAGGGTTAGCCCCTTGACAAAGGTGTGGGGCATTGACTTGATGTTGGAAGCCCCTAGAACTGCCCGTGCCACTGGCACTTCGAAGGGTAGCCCTGAGTGGGAGCTGAGTTAGGACAACAACTGCTGGAAATGATGGAGAGGCTTTCGCCTAGCTAGCCCCACCACCAAAACTACTTCTTTTGAGGGACCCTTGTCGACAAGGGCTTGATCCCACCATGACTAATTGCCGCCTGTGCCAACGCACAAGCCTTCCCACATACGGCGCCAATTGTAAGGACTCGATTTGTGACGACCCCAAATTGGTTTATTGAGTTCGAACGTTAAAGGCCTAAATAATAAAATTTGTAGAGAGTGGGCTAAAAGGCTAGGCCTTGATCACCGGACAGTGGTTAGTCATGATATTCGTGATAATCGCACAGAGGTGAACCATGTTTGCCTAAGAAGTCTTTCTCCTTGGCACGGCCTGGGAGGCTCTAGTTCTTGGCCTTTTTCCCCAGCCACTTTTTTGGATTGCTTCCTTCTCCTTTTATACTAGCCATTACCCTCCCCTTAACGTCCACGTGTAGGCTCAGCTTTCTGGGGCTGATACTTGTCCTATCAGCCCATACCCAAAGTGGTTGGGGGTGGTTGTAAAAGCTGAAAAACATTACTTTGTCAGGTGTAGAGTACTTAATTGCGGTAATGACAGCCTTTCCCTTGTCTTTTGTCGCCACATTGTTCAGGGGTCCTTTCCCCATCAATGCGGAGGTGTTTAGCTATTCCTTGAACCACTCCTATATCGTACTCGCCCTTTTTTCTAGGAGTGCTTTGGGATGCCAAGGACAGAATCGTCCTCGGCTGTATCTCTAGGCCATTTGGACTTTCGTTGCATGTCCTCGGCAACGCCTATCCTCGACGTGGGCCTTGGGCCCTAATGCAAAGTGGGCCGGGATTACAAATTCTTTGGCCTCACAGTTAATATGTAGAATGTTTAACTTTTGAATAAGAACTTAATCGAAATGGATGATGACCATTATTCTAACAGTCCCGACCATGTGCCCAGAGTCCTCTTGGTAAGTGGAATATTTGTTTAGAAATTTTAAAGTAATTTTCTTATCCTTCTAGTATAGTTTTGGGTTGTTTTGAAGTTTTTTGTTATTACTGTTCTTGTGTTCATTGTTGTGTTTAATTAATTTTTCATTCATGAAAAATACTTATCTTAATTTTGAGAAAAAATTACCATATGTGACCATGTAAAATATTTTTTTAACAAACTACTAACAATGTGCTACTTATTATTATTATTACTAGTGAGTTGCCCATGCGATGCACGGATAATTTTATGATGTTTTATGTAAGACAGTTTTGGATAATGTTGTACATATATTATATATATATATAAAAAAACTAAATCAGAGTAAAAGAAACATATACATTTTGAGATATTAAAAATTGGTTTAGTAGCTTCACTGCATATTTGTAGCATTTTTAAGGTAAGATTAATTTTTTTTAAAAGAAAAAATAATGAAACCAAAAAAAAAAAAAAATGCAGAAGAGTAACGGGACCATGAAAATCAACTAATTTGTGTTGTGTTCACATATTTCATACCATGAAATGAAAGTATGCCCAACTCTTTGACCATCTTTCATTCATTGATAGTGCGACATTAAGACATGGTGTGGGCAAGTGTATATGCATGTGTCTTATAGATGATTTAAAATTAAATCATGGTAGAATATGGCTTTACATTGCGCACCAAATATTCTCCCTAATATACCCAAAACAAAAACTATCCAACCAAGTTACCTAAACCTAAATCATATTTAACCCCTAATTTAAAAAGAAAAAAAGAAAAAAGGAAAATACCCGTAGGGGTTTCGGCATCTTGATGGTGGTGGGAGGCCAGTATAACGGAGGTGGTGACCCCTCAGATTCCTCCCTCTCTCTTTCAAATGTTTTGTTAGTATTTTATTTTGGTAATATATAGTGAAATAGTGCGTTTTATTTAACAATCCACAGTATTTTTGTGTCTCTCTATCTCTCTCTAGGGCCTTATTTGATTAGTTATTACTAATAGTCCTTACTTAAAAAAAAAAAAAAAACTAAAATAGTGAGTATGCTAAAAGACATTTAAAATAGAGAAATGTGTGGTGTAAGCTTAGGCAATTGATGAGATATTAATGAGATAACAGTAATATAAGTTAATGTGAACTTTTGGGTAATAGTAAAAAAAATTTTAATGAAAGAGGTAAAAAAGGTTAAATGCAAAATTAGAGTGCTACTTGGCAGGATATCATGCACTCCCGCATGAGGTTTCTGTTTATATATATATATATACACACACATATATTATTTTCATGGCATCATATAAAAAAAGTAGCAAGTGATTTTCCATGCAGGCAGCCAATTTAACTATGTGAAGCAAAATGAGATTGACAATGCAAACTTCACACATGGCTATAGTTTGATTGAAGGTGATGCTTTGACTGACACACTCAAAAAAATATTGTATGAGATCAAGCTAGTGGCCTGATGGAGGATCCATCTTGAAAAGCACTTAAGGAGTCAATTTTGTATTGAAGGTCGTTTTGGTTTAGTCAAGGGAATGAAATATTTCGCTACCAATTGATATTGGTGACCTATTTCGTGATTACAACTATTTATATATTTCTATACATATATATATGTTTGTATTTATTTATGTGATTATGAATTTATATATATTTAACAACATAAAATTTAAAATCCACATATTTTATAACCCAAAATATTAGTCTAAGTGCATTAACTAATATATTAGCTTTAATAAAAATAAAATTTTTAACATTTTTTTTATTGTACCATCTAAAACGTCAATACCGGCCGAAACACCTGAAATATGCTTGGTACGACCTGATATTTTTTCGGTACATTTTAAATGAGTACCAGTATCAAGTCAATGGCAAGTATGATTTATTTTCCTGGTATGGCCAGTACTGGTACAATATTGATTTCCTTGAAAGCACTTGTAAGTACCACACCAAAGGTGACAATGAGATTAGGGAGGAGCAAATTAAGGCCGGTAAAGAAAAGGCCATGAGACTTTTGAGGTTGTTGAGGGCTACCTCTTGGCAAATCCTGATGCCTATAACTAAAGCTTGTTTTTATTTCACCTTTTTTTTTTTTCTTCCAAAGGACGATTACTTAAGCTTAATAGCCATTACATTAACCCTTTTCATTAAAAATTGTAACTCTTGAGGCTCTACACCATAAAATAATCTGTATAAATAAAATTTTACATTAATAAGTGGCATTAGTAACTTTCCATTAATGTTCATATCCAATAAATGAAAAATATATTCTTAGTTATACTTTATATTAGAATCCCTAAATATATAACACTCGTCATTGTTATCCTCACACAAATCATAACCTCCTCTTTTGTTATTACATAACATACACTTTTTGTTATAGTCTTGTAACACAAAGAAGTAGTACTCCAATGGTGATGACATCTTCCAAGTGCTTCATCTTAGCTTTATCCATTGCAATGTCCATCTTGAGCATTGATGTTAGCTTTACAACTTGCCATATTTTACAATCTTCTCAATCCACTACTCAAACCTTGCCAATCATACCTACGTTGTCTAAGCCAACACTGCCACCTTTGCTTTCATTGCTTACATTGCCACCTTTGCCTTCATTGCTGACACTGCCAAAGCCAACATATCAACCTTTGCCTCAGTTGCCAAAGCCAATACTACCAGTACCACCTTTGTCTTCGTTGCGAAAACCCAGATTTTCTTCTATCCCTACCATTCCAACTCTGTCAAAACCAACATTGCCAACCATTCCCTCAATCACAAAAACCCCAAATACAAATGCTTAGTCTAAGTTCCTCAGGTAATTTAGATGAATTACAGGGTTTGCAATACTCAAAAATAAAAGAAAAAGCTATTGCATAGTACAAATGCATTACGATATTGAGGGATTCCTTGTTTCTAGTATATAATATATATCTCAAATGTTATGCGAAGATTTAATTTATGATTGTTTGTTATTTTATCGTGTTTATTATGTATCATCCTAGAGTTTGATTTTACGTTATCATCCTTAATAATCAATTTCTGCAATACCTTTTTAAAATTTACGATTACCATTTCTCCTAATTTTTATCGATGTTATTAAGAAATGAGAACGATGCCTATCCATTAATATTGATATTGGTTGTTCAATGTTGACTTATATAATATTAAAGTTTAAAGGCTCGAATAGGAGACAATTAAGAAATGTATACAAAGTTACAAATTTAGACAATAACATATGAAGAGCCAACATGAGAACAAAAGAAACTAGTCGTTAACCTGTGCGACACACAGGATAGTTAAATAGAAATTAAATATATTTATTTTGTTCAACGTATTGACTTGAAAATATATGAAACTAAAAACAATTTGTTCAAAATAAAAGTTCACATAAAAAAAAAAAAACATAGTACTTATAGAAACCTAAAACAACATAATTTCAAAAGATCACAAAAGTAATACATGTAAAATTTCATAAACTTAGAAGAGTAGGTGTTATCAATGCTAGTTGAACGTTACTTTTATGAACACCACCACAAGTTGAATATTTCTTTTATGAACACTTCTTAGCAAATCTATCATTGTACATGGACATTTGTCCATTTGCATATTCCATATTTCTATGGTTTATGAAATGGTTCTGCAATTGTGGATGTGAAACTTATGAGATATTTGTCTTCTTGTACTCATTTCCTCCATGAAAGCAGGATCATAATTGAATTGGGTTATCTACTTTTTGTCAATGCTAAATCAAACCTTTCATACCTCTAGGAAATATCAGCAACCCCTTGTTAAAAAAAACATTATATACAATACATTTTTAATTGATAAATAGTAATAAGAATCAAACATAGCTTACCTTGATTAGATCAACAATAGAGCATCACATTTCTTACCTATCTTTCTCCTTACAACTCTCCATGTATTATGGCTTCTAGAACTCATAAGAAATTTCATCAAACACCTTGTGTACATGTAAAAGAAACAACACTTAATGAAAGTGAACATTATTAAAAATGTCCATACTCAACTTTAAAATAGTAGCATAATAGTCATAAATCATTGCAAAACTATAAATGTAACAAGAAAAATCACTGTTCAATTCAAAGATTCAACTTAAATTAATCAAGGAAAACCCAAGAAAAATCACAAAATTAACACTAAATGTATTATGACTTTGAGAAAAAAAAAAATAGTAATGAATTGCTAATGGTGACAATTTGGGGGAAAAAAAAACTTTATAGGAAAAAAATAATATGAAGAATTAAACAAACTTCACAACTTTGTAGATAATTCTTGTCATCTTTAGAGATCTTAAACCAGCTATTTTCATTACAGAAACCAAAATACACACTCAATTGTTCCACTACTATAAACTATATAACAAACTGAGCTATAGCAAATGTTGGTAACACAAAATCTCATAAAGGATGTAAAAGCATATTCTAGAAGGTAAAAAACAACAAATTTTTAATAGATGTTTTCTTAAAGAATACAATCATATGAAACTTGAAAGCAAGTTCAAAGAATAGGTGTAGCACATAAAAGCCAATCATTCGTTTTAAGTTGGAGAAACAAAATCCATCCTGGTTCAATTGAAAAAGCATAAGAAAAATGAGTGGAGTTCTTTACACTATTTATATAAACCATTCATGCTATCCCTCATCCAAAATCATATATGGACCTTTTTTATGTCATACCTACATATCGGATCATAACAATTTTGTAACCAAGGGCCTATTATTAACATTCAATACTTTACCATCAAATCTGAAGCAAAAACCACAGCAACCAATTCCAAATCATGAGTTTGGGTAATTTTGTTGTTCAAAATTATTTAATCGTCTAGAGGCATATGCAACCTAGCCAGTCATTTTTTTACATCGCAAAAAATGACATTGAAAAAAGAAGGCCGACAAACACATCTCAACCTGATTAAATCAGCAACATAGCATTACATTCTTTACTTATCTTCTTCCTTACCAATCTCCAAGTAATATGACTCCTAGAATTACCAAAAAAAAAAAAAAAAAAATCACATAGCATTTTATCAAACAGCTTATGTACATGTAAGAGAGATGGGGATACTAAACACATCCAAAGAAATAGTTGTGTGCTTGAGGAGCTCTGGACACCCATGTTAGGAAGAAGTAGTAATATTAGTCTGTAAAGTTCCAAATTTCTAGTGCTTGTACTCACAATGTCAATCAAACATACTTGTTAAAATACCATGCTAGCTTCAAGAATATAGGCCTATTGTCAACATCACATCCACCTAGTGTCGGGGCAGTATAATTGTGCTTGATGGGGCAACTAGTCCACAGCTACCTAAAAAGAGAAAGTACCCACTCCAAGTGGTTACTAGCTCAGCAATTACTTCAAACCATCCCACTTGAGCTCAGAGAAGTTTAGGAGAAAATTGTCTTATAAGTTAAAGACATCTGTCATCTACTCAATTATAAATTTTGAGGCTCTATTTATTAACCATGGCTCTTTTTATTATTATTATTTTTTTAATTTTAGAAATTGGATTGAGAGCTTGAGTCAATTAAGGAAAAATCAATATCAGCCACAACAATCATCTGCATAAATGGGAGCATATCATCTGCAATTTGTAATATATAGTTAGCCTAATTGCATCTTGCTATTGGGAAATTAGGTTTTGAGCAAAAAAAAAAAAAAAGTGTAAAAATCATTGAAAAACAGAGAATTGAAGTTGGCTTAGAGCCATGATATGATTGTTAGTATGAACATAATATTGTAAGGTGATGGGCGTTGTTTGTAATGTTGGACTGCTTCCTACTGCACTAGGCTTAAGTTTTTTCTTGATAAGAGAGTTGGGACCGGTCCAATTGAAACCCACCTTGGTTCGACTTGTGCACAAACTACACCACATCTGCCAGGCTTTGGTTACATGCCCATGACAAGCAGAGCTGCTATAAAGAAGTTATGACAGCCAGATATAATATGGATAACACAAGAAAATATGGTCACTACTTTTAACTACAATAAATAAAAGTGAGCAACAAAAGGCTCTCCGTACACAGAATATGCTAAGTGAAGGATAAACAGAGTTAGCAAAATCAAAGTGTTAGTTTGCCATGCCAAGTAATACATGGGATTAAAACTAAGAAAGGGACGACCGTTCCCTCAACACGAGTAATCTTAGAGAAGAGATTAATTGTTTTGAGAGAACAGGCCTAAATGGTCTATGCCCAAATATAGATCTTTTGCCTTTTATAGAGAGCAAAGCTGTTGAGGGAGAGAGAAAATCAACCTATTGGAGCAAGCTTGCCGTTCTAAACTCTTTGTTTTTCTTTTCCTCTCCTTCCTACTTCTTAGTTTTCTTTTTCTTTTGTTTTACTCCCTTTTCTTTTCAATGTTTACTTCTGGGTTATGTTTTTCTCTAGAAATTCTTATTACTGTGATTTTTCAAATCTCTTTCTCAGTGCACAGCAAGGGGTCCTTTATAGAGCTTGCTGTGACTGGTATTTACTGTTTTAGCCCTTAACTGCCTTTGTTTGGTGTGGGTGTCCTTGCCGACCACTTACTGGTCATCAGTCGTTCAGCCACCACCACTTACCTATGCTGGCTATGCCGCTCCCCTCTACTAAACAAAGAAGGCTATTTTGTTCATTTGCTTGTTGTGGCTTTTCTACTCGATACAGTGTGTGTGCTCTCTCTCTCTATCCCTCATGGCATGTACTTGGTGGTTCCAACTCATCCTTGCTTCTTTTGGGTGGCATGTCATCCCAGCAGGACATTAGAACCTGAGCAAGAACCCTAGAATAGGTTTTTTCCCTCTCCCCACCGCCAGACCATGCCCTCTGACCCATGACCCACCACTTCTTATATTGGCTGGGTATAGGTTGGTGGTGCCTAGGTCTTGCGTGTGCTTCACCTTCTTCACCCACTGCTCATGCATTCGTCGTGTCTTGGAGATTGGTCTATACGTTCTGCCGTGCACTTTTGGCTTTTTATGGCGTGGGTTGTTTTCTGATCTGCCATTCTTTATGACTTACTTCTTTTGGGGATTAGGCCTTGTTGGATCATGGGCCTTCCTTACCCCGGCCTATTCTGTGTTCACTCCGTGGCCTTGTTAGCATTTTCCTGCCGTTCCATTCTGCTATTCCTACTGTAATGTTGTTTGATTCAATCCTGCTGGGCCTCTTTGGGCTTGCTGTTTATTTCCCTCCTAGTGACTCAGTGTGTTCACTAGGCCTTTTCTTACACTGTTTGCAGGCTCCTGTGTTCCATTTCCCTCTTGGGCATCCTTGGTCCATTTGCTTTCCTTGGGCTTCCTTGGCCATTTTCCAATCCTGCTTTCTCATGGGCCTTTACTAACTCTCTTGGGCTTCCCTGGCCCAATTACTTTATACTTCATCCTTGGGGCTGATGGGTCTTCCATTAGCCCCTTACTTTCTTTGCTTGCATTACTTTGGGCCTGCTGTGGCCCATTCTCGCTTTTCTACATATTACCCATGGGTTTGCTTCCTCTCTCTTTCTGGGCCCATTCAGGCTTGTTTGCTTCTTCAGGACCCACTTTATGAGCCCGTGAGCCATTCATTCTTGCCACTTGGGCTTAATGGCTTTTTCTTGCTTGCTAACTTTGGTCTACCCATGTTGTTGGGCCTTTTCTCTTACTGGGCTTGCCAAAAATGAGCCTTAACAAATATTTGCTAATATTTTGATTGAGTTTGCTAAAGGATTGCAAGCATTTGCAGATTTGCATGCACCATAATAACCAAATCATGTTGAAATAATAAACTTTGTCCTAGTATGCGGGGGTCATTACTCATTAGTTTATAGTCTCAATCTCCATGTTAAAAACATACTTGTTAAAAACCAATAAAAATTGCATACAAAGAAAAAGGGAAAAATAAAGTCCAATACTAGAAATCCAATCCAAAGGAAGAAGAAGAAGACATGGAAACTCTACAAAAAAAAAAAAAAAAAAAACTAAAATTACGACAAAAGAGAAAGAGGAATGATATGCAATGCTAGTTATGTAATACTAAAAATAGAGTATTACACAACCAATGATAAAAAAGAATTCTAACTAAATAGTTGAACTTTTTCTTTTTCCTGATAGCCATAGCAAATTCATGTTCATTTGTAAGTGAATTTAATATCAGGGTTTGAATTATAATTTGTGTGCTTGATTGAATAATTTAAAAATGGAAAATAAATTGAATATAAATTAAGTCAAATCAATGTCAAGACCATGTAAGAAAACATTTTTTTTTCACATTAAATTCAGTAAAGAAAATTGAGTATAGCAGATACACAGCAAACTGAATTAGTGAAAAAAACCTTCAACTGATCCAAGTTCAATCAAACATAAACTCTATCAATTTATTTAAAATAAAAATCAGACATAGTAACTTCATTTTTTGGCTTAGCATCAAGACAATAAAATTTACTATTTAATTCCCACGTTACTATCATAGTATCATCGTAAGAGAATCAGACTAAATGTTATAAAAGGATAACATGAGTAAGACCTGGTAGTTGAAGGAATTGAGTTTTATAAAAAATTTGTGAAAAAAAATCGGTTAGAAAATTATGAATATTATCCTGCACCCATTATAGATTAGCAAATCTGGCCTTAGTGTCATATAAATTAAGTACCAACACATAGTGAATAAGAGAAGGGAGGAATAATTTGTACTTTTTGACCAATCTGCTAGTGTCGGGTCCTCCCAAGCTTGGCTAGCAGCTTTGTGAGGAACTACTTTCTTCTTGGTTTCTGCATTGTGCTCAATCTCACTGCTTGCAAGGGTAGCCTTTACGTTCTCAAGTGCTTCTAGTGTAATCGTTTGTGCATGTATTTGAAACAATTGTTGTGCTTGTTCAAATACAACACTTTTAATTATAAAAATATAATATTTATTGATAAAGTAAAGAAAAACAAAGATCAGAAACCATTTAATTTGATTTTGGGTAGAAATAAACCCAAAGACCCATCTGCATGATTTAATTCTCCTTTTCCTTTGGTTATAGACAGATTGGTGCTCTTCCCAATCATTAAAAAAATTGATTTCATGTCACAAAGGTATGGTGGTTTGGGGAGTGGGTGTGGCCGTGGGTCTTTGTTTTGGATGAAGGAGAAGGGGAATGGTTGAGGAAGGTCAAAGGGTTTGCATTTTGTCTCTCAAAAGTGGAGATCGGTGGTTTGGGGAGCGGGTTTAGGCGTGAGTCTTTGTTTTGGAGGTAAAAAAACATCTATGACAATTAACAATATCAAAATTTTATTAATATATATATATATATATATATATATATATGAAACAGAATGACAGCCAGTGCAAATACACAACTAAAACTACAAATACAAAACAGAGTCAACAGACTCAGGAATACCCCCAAGTTTGAGATAACCAAGAAACTTAAATATGCAATCACATTCCAATTTCAAATTCTTTCTAGAAACATATTACCAATAAATATGCAAGAAACAAAATAGAATAAAGAAAAGGTAAATACCTGACTTTCCTCGACTTGTAGTACAAAGAATCATATGTAACCCCTCCTTAATCATGTTCAGCTACAAACATGAAAAAAAGAAAAAAGAAAATGCAAGCACCTGCAACAAAAGTGAAATAAAATAGAATACCATAGAAAAATCTTAGTAGAAATAACATAAAGTAATTCACAATTGGCAAATTAACAAAGCAAAATTCACAATTCACAAAAGTTCATTGTTTTTGTTTTCCTTAACACCTAAACAGATGCTCAATTTGGTTAAGTTTGTCTGATCGTGAAAATACTTTGGAAGCTTTATATCAAGCAAATGGTGTGCGTCTATGAAAAGTGAAACTATTTTGATTCTAGGAAAGTTAACTAACCTGGGTTGGAGGAGAAAGATGAAGAAGAAGAACATGATTTATCAACTACGAAATCAGAGAAAGAAATCAAATTAAAAAAAAATTAATTTAACAAATTCTTAGGTGTAAATTAATTGAAATCAACAATAATCAAATTGAAAGCAACTCAAACATTAACGAATTAGTAAAACTAAATAAAAGTTAAAACGTTTCACAGTTATCTGATGTGATTCGTACTAACAGATTTAATCGTAAAGAGAGAAAAGAGTTACCTTCTTTGGAAGAGTCGGCAATTTGGGATAATACCTTAGAGAGAATGATAGAGAGGATTAAACCCAGATTTTGAAAGAGGGAGTGTTTTACTTTTATTGGGGATGAAACCTAGAGGTCTGCGTTAGGAATGGGTGAAGTGGTTAGAGAGAAGAAGGTTTTGGATGAGTATACTTAATAGACAGAGGGCTGAAGAGATAATCAAATGGTGGGGCTTCAAAAATAGAATGTTTAGAAACAAAATGTTTATGGGTGGCCGACAAATATAAAGCTGGAGAAGGGTGGTGCCGGAGAAGGTGGAGCTGTTGAGTTGTGGGAGAGAAGGACTGATGGTGGCCTGCGTTTTGGATTGAAGGTGAAGCCGTTGAGCTGTGATTTGCGTGTGGGGAACGGTAGAGCATGGTTTGCGTTTTGGAGGAAGGAGAAGGTAGAGCGTGTTAGGGCTTCTCTGATTTTGCGTTTAAGTTTTTTTTTTTTTTTTTTTTTGTGTTTATGATTTTTTTTTTTTAAATATTGTGCTGGCATGGAAAATTGTGAGAGTTTTAGAGGTTTCAGTTGTATATATATAGATGGGCCAATAGACATAATATTTTTATAAATTATTAGTCTCTAACCCACATGATGGGCAGCAAAATTTACCTAAAGATAATAAATATAAGCATTATAATTCATAAATTTTTTTTTCATGATTAATGTTAGGGTCATAATTTATTATAATTGGCTAATTCTTTAACAAAATGCACTTTACTTGTAATTGGGTAGATCTAAGATAGGGTTAGTACTTCAAGAAACATGTTGTTCAAGTCAAGTATTAAAGACATGAAGATTGGTCCAAGAAACAAGTGAAGAAAAGTTGTTCATTAAGTCTCGATAGCAGTTCGATCTATCAAGAATTAAGATTTCAGAATTTCTAGATCTAAAATTCGGTCCAGTCTTGTATATTTGTTTAGAGTTTCTTTTTTCACAATCTTAGACATATATAAGGCTTATTTTTTAGAGCTTTCATACATGGATACAAAGACCAAGAGACATATGATATGTACTCAAATTCTCACTTCTGAAATAGCTAAATATTAACCTAAATTAAAATGAAACCTAAGTTGAGAGAGAGAGATTAACATTATTTAGCCTTAAAAACTTACATCTAGAGCATAAAACCCTTAATGTCTATATCTTTCTTTACTATCAAACATTTTGTATATTATAATTAACCCAAATAAAGGCTCAGGGCAGTTGTAGTAGGCATAAACCTAAACTAATAATAAACAAATTATGGTTACAATACTTGAACTACAAGTAGAGGATTAGTAAGGAATAAGGAATGAATGGGAAGATATTTCTATCAAGAATTAATAGAGAGACAAAGTAGACTGAAAAAATATTCATATTAATATTTGATGGCTCCTAATAATCTCCTCTTCCGTTGCTTCTTTTTATGCACCATGGAAGCATCTTTTTTAGGTCTGAAGCTTATATTGAAGAGAAAATTACACTAAATAGATCTTATTGTTGAATGAATAGAAAATTTATTGGTGGCCTTTGTTGGCTTGTGGTAGTCTGCAGCGAGCGAGCCAGCCATCCTTGAATATTGAAAGTCAATTTTCAATATTCAAGTTGTTGCACACTGTCAAGCTTTTTAACAAAAATGGGTATCTAATTGTTTTACACGCCAAATATGTGCTTTGGTTTTACTTATAAACACAGTAACTTATTACGTGATCACTCACAAAGGGTGGTTTCAACTTTCAAGTTAGGCATTAAGCATAAGTTAGGGTCCAAATTAAAGGACTAATTAATATACAAAGTTCAAATAATCCGAGTAGAAAAATTTACATCACCTTATTTTAATTTACCATTATGCTAATTATCCCTCATGATTCCTAATTATGTTCTCTTCACATGTTTATAAGAGCTTTTTTTGTTTATAGCTAGGAAATAATTTAGGATAGTACAGCATTCAGTTGGGTTATTTTATTGAACAATTTCCAAAGGTGCTTTCTTTGACTAACCACAAATGCTTTTCTTAAAAAATTGTAATCCAATTGTTATAGTGGGGACATCTAAAAAGGAGTATTTGAAAACTCCTAAAATTCTTTGATCTAGATGGTCATATATACTCCCATACATGCAAGCAAACCTTCAGTCTATAAATACCATCCTCTAGTTCCCAACTTCTCACATCTAACAAGCTCAAAAACTAGTTCACTTCCAAATTCTTTACTTCATCATGGGTGTTTTCACTTACGAAGCCGAAACCACCACCGTTATCCCATCAGCTAGGCTATTCAAGGCCTTTGTCCTTGATGCTGACAACCTCATCCCAAAGATTGCACCACAAGCCATTAAGAGTGCTGAAATCATTGAAGGAAATGGAGGGCCAGGAACTATCAAGAAGGTTAACTTTGGCGAAGGTAAGTTTATGATAAATTATCACTTGTCCAAAAGTTTATGTGGATTAGTAATGATGAATTATAATTACTTAACTCTTATTTTAATAATTTCAATTTCTAATGTCTAAGGTGATACTTGTTTATCATTTTAATTTTAGAAGTATTTATTATATTTATTGGTTCCTATATATTTTTCAAAAACAACTAAATTAGAATGCTACTTATCTTTGTCACTTTCATGGCATGATACAAAAGAAGTAACAAGTGTTTTTTTTTTTTTGTTATATATGCAGGCAGCCAATTCAACTATGTAAAGCACAGGATTGATGAGATTGACAATGCAAACTTCACATATGGCTATAGCTTGATTGAAGGTGATGCTTTAACTGACAAACTCGAGAAAATCTCATACGAGATTAAGCTAGTGGCATCCCCAGATGGGGGATCCATCTTGAAGAGCACCAGCAAGTACCACACCAAAGGTGATCATGAGATTAAGGAAGAGCAAATCAAGGCTGGTAAAGAAAAGGCTGCGGGACTTTTCAAGGCTGTTGAAGGCTACCTTTTGGCAAATCCTGATGCCTACAACTAAAGCATGTTTTCATTTTTGAGTGTTGCCTATATCTTTGAGTTAAAGTGAATTTTTTAATATCCAGCCATTATGGCCTTGGACTTGCTAATATATAATAATACGATTTCTGGAGTTGTAATTGTCTTTCTTTTGATGTTCTAGTTTGGAAAAGTGAAATGTCAATGTTGTATCACATTGAATACATAAAATAGAAGTCATCTCAAAATCTTGATGTTACTTGCAAACAGGCTTTTTCATTAGAGTAAATGCATAGTAGCTTTATAAAGGGGATTCAAGAGAGTAGGTTATGCCATTGAATTATAAGATTCTTGACAATCTTGTACTCTTGTACTATTAGAAATTAAATGGATTCCACTTGTTAAGTGTTATCTTTTAATGACCAAAATTACCTTATAGAAATTTCATATATAATATAAAAAAATCCAATTAAGGCTAAAATTGTTGCATAATAAATTAACAAATCCTCAAATTTTGCACATGATCTCCAACAGATTTCTAACTTATCTAAATTAATTTTCATTTTTTATTGACACAAATGAGAGTATCTAGACTTTTTCAAGTATCGAAGATTATTCTCTCGGGTATATACAATCCCCCATCCTATAAGCACCATATTATTACAAAGAGAAATCTCTTGAGTGGCCCCAAGATGTGGGAAAAAGGTTTCGAATCAAAGATCTTATGGATATTATAAGGTCTTAGAAACTACTTAGCCAACCTTTTGGAGTTTTCTTTCTCACATAGTTATTGATCTACATCTTTACACAATATTTAATCAATTTCAACATTAACTTCATGTTAATTTCAACAAATTCAATAATGCATTATTGCAAAACTTGAAACTTTTCCGATTCATTTTTAAAGATATTTTTAATGTGTGAAGAAGTTAATTTAAATGAATTTGAATTAAAAATATTAGGATCTTTTATTTCAACTTTCAAGTTAAAAAACTAGCATTAAATTCATGCTCATAGGCTTATAGAAATTACAAAAAAAAAAAAAATAAAATAAAAAATAGAAACTAATTTTTTGAGTGCAGGGGCATGGGATGATGGAACTCTTTGATTCTTTGAGGCGATCCAGTCACCTAAATATAGACCTTTGGTAAAGGTTTCAAGGTTTATTTATTAATATTTTGTTGTTGTTGAGGTTTTGAGACCTTTTAGGGAAATTTTAGATGAAAAAGTTCACTATGGTCAAATTTCTTACCATAAGCATTTAGTAAATTAAAAACTAGAAGAATGTGACACCGGAATGTCTCAAATTCCAGCAAGTCCAATTTGATGCTATCCAACAAACTATCATTCCGTATTATATTCCAGCCATCTAATATTCCCATATCGGATCAGGTTGGATTTCCTCTTACAAATTTGGTATCAGAATGCCCCCCCAAAAGTAAAAGGATGGAGAAATTCTTTTATTTGCTTCTTGTTAAGCCAACATTTTAGTTTGAAATTTTGACTCAAGCAACATAACTAGAATTTTCTTAACAGAGTAACCAATGTCGTTACCAAATAGTTTTCTTAAGTAGAGTGTTAGATCTGTAGAGACGATCTCAGCCGCCTTAATAGTTTTCAATGCAATATTATTGCACATTAGTTGAGAGGTCATAACTTTGCAGTTTTCACTACATTGTCTATCTGACATGAAGCTTTCTATAATCAAATCTACATTTTCAAGATCTACATGTAGAAAAGCTTTAAATAATGATTCACAAGGTGATTCAAGGAGAAAATTGTAGGTCAAAATATTAATGATGCTTTAAGTCTTAAATTTGTGTTCCTCTATGTAAGGGTTAAATACAATCATCCACTCTACACGATAGAAGTAAATGTAATACGTACCATAAATTTCAAAATTTTGCATTTAGATACATAATTTATGTAAATGGTTTGATTAACGAGTGCTCTTAGTCCATTTGTTAATGAACTAGTTTAGGAAAATTTTAATACTACTTTTATAAGAAATATATAAAATTATAAAATAAATCAATTACTTTTATCCTTTTCCAATAAAAAGTTTCTAATATTTTTTAAACTAATATCCTTAGGACATTCATTAGCTTTTCCCTTCATTTTTATTTGTAATGTCCATCTAACAGCTAAGAAGGGTAAAAATTATCAATTTAGTGGATAACTATCTACCTCAAAACTATGATAGATCTGGTAGACAATATTCATAACACTTCCAGAAGGTGTTATCCAAATAGTCTTGTAAGGCAACACTAAGAAGTGAAAACCAAAGAGAATGCAAGAGAAATTGGTAGGCTATGATGGTCGGTGGTTGCCATTATTGAATGAAAGTTTAGGTTTTGATATCTGAAAGTAAGTTAATTACTTAAAGGTTCTTTGTCTGACTAAATGACAAATTATTTTCTTAAAAAATTATGATTCTCTATTGACAGTGGGAACATTCAAAAAGAAAACCACGTACGTGGTCACATTTTTACAAAAGGTATCATTTATTCTCAGTCTATAAATACCACCCTCTGATACTCAAGCTTGCGAACTACCTAAAGTTCAATAAACTCATCTACTCCTTTCATTCTTCATTTGATCGCTTTCATACTACTCTATCTCTAAGGCCATCATGGGTGTTTTCACTTATGAAACTGAGACCACCTCAGTCATTGCACCTGCTAAACTATTCAAGGCCTTTGTCCTTGATGCTGACAACCTCATCCCAAAGGTTGCACCTCATGCCATTAAGAGTGCTGAAATCATTGAAGGAAATGGAGGTCCCGGAACCATCAAGAAGATCACCTTTGGTGAAGGTTAGTTTCTTTATCCTGATCTCCAATGTATCATATATTTAGTATTCTAAAAGTTTGGTCTTGTACATTTATTACTGTTTTGATTTGTCCTGTATATATTTATTTCTGTTATTTTCGTTCTTCTAAATTTCAAGATTAAGGTACCAAATTATTACTTTGATATTTGGCTCTCAAAAATAAGAACTTTACCCCCAAAGTAATAAAGCGGATCAGATACAATTGCTATTATTTTTTGGCTCTCATAGCAACATATGTAGATATTGTATAGAAGTAACAAAGTGTTTTCTCTAAAATTTTCAGGTAGCCAATTCAAGTATGTGAAGCACAGAATTGATGAGGTTGACCACGTAAACTTCACATACGGCTACAGCGTGATTGAGGGTGATGCTTTGAGTGAAGTACTCGAGAAAATATCATATGAGATCAAGATTATTTCAAGTCCTAATGGAGGATCCATCTTGAAGAGCACCAGCAAGTACCACACAAAGGGTGATCATGAGATCAAGGAAGAGCAAGTTAAGGCTGGCAAAGAAAAGGCTGCGGGACTTTTCAAGGCTATTGAGAACTACCTCTCGGCACACCCTGATGCCTACAACTAAAGTTGTGTTCTGTATTTGTCCCCGCAATCATGTAGCTTTCATGTTTTATTTTTAGCAAATACTGCCTTTGGGCTTGCTAATAAAGGACTTCGCTGTTATAAATTGTGATTCTTGTGATGTTCTAGCTGGAACAGTTAAGAGTGAATGTCTTTTTACCCTTTGAATACATAAATGTAATGAAATCATCTTGAAATCAAAGTATTGCTTGCAAATGATGGGTGCATGACTGTTTTTTTTGTTTATTGTTTTCCCTTTCAACAACTGGGTGTGAATTTTAGACTTTAGTGGGATTTGTATTTTATAATGGCCAAAGCCTTGTTGGAGTGTACAAACATTACAACGTTAGGAAGGACTAACCACATTATGCTATACTCCAAAAGAATTAATTAGGTTATAATTAGGATTTTTTGTAATCATTACTATAATCAATATCTACCTAATATTTTCTCCTCAAAAAAAAAAAAAAAAAAAAACCTACCTAATATATAAACATTTGATGTGATCAACACGCCCATGAAACACACTTATTTAACCCAATCTAATATTTAATCCATTTGGGGTATCAGTTTAACTTATATTTTTAAGAAAAAACGATTTGTAAAATTAAAAAAAAAAAAAAAAAGCATTTGAATAAACACTATGCTTCACCGTTGTCCAAAAATTACCTTTAGTTTAAAATTTTGCAAAAACCGCTTTTTGATATGATATACCAGGTGCTTCAATATATATATATTTTTTGGGCAAAGGAAGTTTTCTTTGTAACTTATAAATAATTTTGAAACTCATTGAGGTGCTACTCTGGTGGCTATTAATAGATTACAACACGTACACCTTGACATAGGACCATCGTTGGCGCTTGGGGAAAAGGTGAATTTAAATACACTATTCACAAGTTGATGCTTAAGCATGTTGTGAATTTAGGCATGTTGCTAGAGTTTTTCTTGCTATGCAGCAAATAACAATGTCATCAACGGTGTGTGCGCTTTTGGAGTGCGGTAAATGACAATGTCATCAAGGATGCATGCATTAGGAGCTGGGATAAGTGTTGCATTGCATCGCATAGGAAAACCCAAAAAAGCTATAAGGAAAGGGTGAAGCAAAACTCCCTTTTATTATGTTTATTAGTTGTGCTAGGGGAGGGGTGGGGGGTGGTGGACTTGTTACTAAAGTGTTGTTTAATTTCCACATATGGTTTGTTGCTTTTGTAGCTTTTCTTAGTGACTGCAAATTAAAAAAAAAAAAAAAGAAGAAGAAGAAGCTGGTTCTCCAATCATTTCTTCTTCGGCTGCTTCTTATTATATATGTATAATTAAAGAATCTTTTTAGGTTTGAAGATTTATGAAGTCATAGAAGAGAAAAATATAAAAATAAGACCTGTATTTGAATAAATAGAAGATTTATTAATTGGACAGGCCTTTTCTGGCTAGCGGCAGTCAGTAGCCATCATTGAATCAAAATTTTATTTTCCTTATAAAAAAAAATTATTTTCAAGTGTTAGAGAATTGCACAATAATGTACGGAATTGAGTCCAAATCTTCTATTTTACTTTTTATATATTACTTTATACTCCATTTATAAAAACTTACCGTATATCAGTCTATTTCATTAAATTTTATTATAATGACTTTTCCTATTTTAACTATCTAAAATAAAATGAAAAAGCCCAACACCTCCTGCCACCACGACCACTCCACCACGGCACCAGCCACTGACAACATCAATATCATCGGACATGTCACGGACAGCCACTGTTGCCTGGGTTAATTCGATAAATTGGTTTTTCTTTGTTGTTAGGATTTTATGATTTTTGCTTGGGTTTGAAAGATGGGTTTCGGCATGGGTCCGGTGGGTCGTTTTTGATTATCAATACTAAAAGCTAGTTTTTCCAAGAAAGACACTGGCTCCCTTGTTTGTTCTTTGCAGTAACTCCATTCCAGTACTTAAGGATGGAGGAATGGAGTTGTTTAGGTTAAGGCATGAAAATGAAAATGGTCTGTGTGGAAGTTTTATAAGCACTATTTCTTGAAGTCTCATTTGCTGGCATAACTCAGATACCTCCTAGTCCTTATTCTAGATTCTAGATTTTAGATATGGTGGATTTGGCGTTTGAGCGGGCCACGAGATGTGGATTTATAAACTTTATAATAGTAAAAACCAAACACTGATAGACTAGAAATCAGATCTAAGAATGAAAGGAATCAAACTCTCAATAAAACAAAAAATTAAATAAAAGGAGCGGCGAATCAGAAAGTCGTCCCTGAAAAAAGTGAAGTAGAGGAAATTCCAAAACGGTTCAGACCAGCGATATTGACGGGTCAGTGGCCGGCACCCGCAAAGATTGGTAGTGGGGTGGTGGTGGGGGAGGTGTTGCCTTTTTTATTATATTTTAGATAGTTAACATAGGAAAAGTCATAATAATAGAATTTAATCCTCTTTTGTGCATCAAGGAAGTGATGGTCTCATGTGGGTCTATTCCAATAATGGCTTATTCTCAATCCAAGCTGCCTATCTTCTTGCAAGGGGTTTAAACCCCCTGAACCTGGATACTTACTCATTTAAATGGGTTTGGAAGTCTGAGACTTTGCCAAAGATCCATTTCCTTATTTGGCTTTGTCTTCATGATAGTCTTCCTACAGCTCAAGTGCTGGGTTCAAGAGGTTTAAGCCTTGATCCTCTATGTAAATTGTGTTACAAGCATAATGAAACTATAGAGCACTTATTCAGGAGCTATGAGGTTGCTCACCAATTCTGGTCGCAGCTACAAGTGCCCCATTGCACCAAAAATTCATTCACTCTTCCCTTTAAAGCTTGGTTGGAAGTCAATTGTAATGATGGTATGAATGTCTCTGTTAAAGGAATTCCTTGGAAGGTGCTGTTTCCTATGGGATTGTGGCATTTATGGACTCACAGAAACAATTTCCTTTTTAGAACTGGTGTTGTGGATCCTCAGATATGGAGAAAATGCATTCAAGCCGGTGCTGAATTTTTCGCTATTGGGTTTGCTTCTAAGATCAAACAACAAAAATCCATTGTTCCTGTGGGTTGGGAGAAGCCACCGAGGGGTTGGTTGAAACTCAATACCGATGGTTCAGCTATGAGGAATCTAGAAAGAGCTGGTGGAGGGGGGTTAATTAGAGATCATGATGGGGCTTGGCTGAAAGGTTTTGCAAGAGGTCTTGGGTTCACTAATAGTGCCTTGGCTGAGCTATGGGCACTTAGAGATGGGCTGCTGCTAGCCAAGGAAATGGGCATTCAGCAACTTATAATAGAACTTGATGCTTTAAGCATTGTTATTCTAATGAACAATGAATCTGAAAACCTCTTAATGGAGCCTCTCTTTTCTGATTGCAGGAGCCTCTTGAAGGAAATTCCAAACAAGTGCGTGATCCATGCATTCCGGGAAGCAAACCAATGCGCTGATGCATTGGCTAAAATAGGAGCGTAATCTTTGTAAAGTTTTGTTACTTTTTATAACCTACCGCTGTGGTGGAGGATATATTAGCTTTTGACAAGGCTAATTTACGTTGTAATAGACTTGTGAATTCCTAAGTTAATGTTTAATCATGTTTTACCGAAAAAAAAAAAAGAAAAAGAATTTAATCAAATAGGTTAATGTGTGGTAAGTTTTTATAAGTGAAGTATAAAGTGACACATAAAAAGTAGGACATAAAATTTGGACTCGTACGGAACTTAGAATACAATTCAAGCTTTTTATTAACAAAATGGGTATCTTTTCCTTCTAAAAATAAAGGTATCTAATTGTTTAATATGACAAACATATGCATTAATTAGTACTTTTACATATAAACACCGAACGTGATAATAACAAAGGGCGATTTCACTCATTGCATTAATTATCAAGCGCAGAAAGTAGTACTCCTAAAGTTGAAGTAAATTTTATTTTATCCCTCATTTTATAATTTACTTGTATGGTCAATAGTTCATCAAAAAACTTGTATGGTCAATATTAACAACTGTACAGCATTTGGAATCAACTGGGTTATTTACTTATTTTATCAAACAATTTTTAAGGGTGCTTTCTTTGACTAAACTACAAATCCTTTTCCTAGATAATTTTGTCCTGTTGTCATAGTGGGAACATCCAAAAAGAGTGTTTGAAAACTCAAAAAATTCTTCAATCTAGAAGGGTAGACTAGACTCCCATACATTCAAGCTAACCTTGAGCCTCAGTCTATAAATACCATCCTCAAGTTCTTAACTTCTCACATCTAGCAAGCTCAAACTAGTACGACTAATCCTCATTATTCTTCCTTTGTTTACTTCCAAACTCTTTTAGGTCATCATGGGTGTTTTCACTTACGAAGCCGAGACCACCACTGGTATTTCACCCGCTAGGCTATTCAAGGCCTTTATTCTTGATGCTGACAACCTCATACCAAAGATTGCACCACAGGCCATTAAAAGTGCTGAAATCATTGAAGGAAATGGAGGACCAGGAACCATCAAGAAGATTACCTTTGGCGAAGGTTAGTTCCTATAATAATCTCTTAAGATAATATTAATTTGTTTAGCATCTTAGAAGTGCTAGTCTTATTGTTGAGAAAATTTTACTATGGAGTTGCTATATATACTTTTACAAGTACCAACAATATAATACTTGTATATTTTTCGCTTTGATAGCATCATATGACAGTAGAAGTAACACATATTTTTATATATTTTGCAGGTAGTCAATTCAACTATGTGAAGCACAGGATTGATGAGATTGACGATGTAAACTTCACATATAGCTACAGCTTGATTGAAGGTGATGCTTTGACTGACATAATTGAGAAAATCTTATATGAGATCAAGCTAGTGGCATCACCTGATGGAGGATCCACCTTGAAGAGCACCAGCAAGTACCATACCAAAGGTGACCACGACATCAAGGAAGAGCAAATCAAAGCTGGAAAAGAAAAGGCTGCAGGACTTTTCAAGGCTGTTGAAGGCTACCTCTTGGCAAATCCTGATGCCTATAACTAAAGCTTGTTTTCATTCTTGAGTGTTCCCTCTGTCATGAGTCATGACTTCATGAGTTGAAGTCCGCTTTATTTTTATTTATTTTTTCTTTTTTATGATATCCAGCAAATATGGTTTTGGGGTTGCAATTAAAAATAATACTGTTTTTGGTGTTGTAATCGTGTACTTGGAACTTGGAAGAGTGAAAAGTCAACGCTGTATTTTTTTTTTTTTTTTTGAGAAATAATGATGTATCATTTTGAATACATATTATGGAAGTCATTGGAAAATCATAACGGTGCTTGCAAAATATATAACGTGTTTTTTGAAAATTGTTGGTAGTGTTATCGACGTTGCAATTATTATTATTATTATTATTATTATTTTTATGAAATGCGATTATTATTATTTAAGCTTATATGTCATTTGTCTTCCAATTTGGCCAAACGAACATGTTAGAGCATCCACATCAGTGCTTCTAAAATCTTGTATAATAGAAAAAGACACAACTTTTACACATTTTGTCTCAAAATTGCTCCACATCAGTGCTTCTAAAATTATGTATAATCTTGTATATTTATCCACTAGCTATAGTAATCGTGTATATATACACGGTTACTGTAGTATGTGTATATAATATTTTAATAATTTCTACTTCGTTTTTATTTATTTATTTATTTTTATTTTTTATTTTTCTCTCTTCTCCATCTGCAAAACTAACTCTCCATCGTCATGTTCTTTCTTCCCCTGATACACACACTCCCACAGACACAAAATCAGAAATCAACTACAAACATCAAAAATCAACCACAAAATCGACAACAAAATTAACCATTAGAACAAAATCGTTGGATTGGTGATCGGTGATTGTGGATCGTGGATTGGAGAGGCGATTTGGATCGGTGATGTGGATCGATGTTAATGGAGATTGGTGATGGGTTGATGTGGATCAGTGTTGAGGGAGATCGGTGATGGGTTGACGGAGATTGGTGTTGATGGAGATCGGTTTTAATGGAGATCGGTGTTGATGGAGTGCTTGTGATGGGTTGATGGAGATCGATGTTGATGGAGATCAGTTTTGTGGATTGACGGAGATTGGTGTTGATGGAGTGCTTGTGATGGTGCTTCTGGGTTAACGGAGATCGGTGGATTGGAGAAGCGTTGTGGTGCTTGTGATGGCTGTAGTGTTGATGGAGTTCTTGCTCTGGTGCTTCTGGGTTTTGAATGTGAGAGAAAGAAGAAGAAAGAAGAGGAAGAAAAGAAAGAGGAAATGGCAAAGATAAGGAAAAAGAAAGAAGAAGAAAGAAAAGGAAGTATTGGAAAAAGAAACGGGTAGGTAAAATAATATTAAAAAAAGAATAAAAAAATATTATTTATATCAAATATAGTGTATAATAGATGGACTGATGTGGGTATTTTGTAAAATTGATTATGTAAAATAGAAAAAGTAGATTTTTGGTGTAAAATAGCCAGAATCTTTTGCATCCACTGATGTGGTTGCTCTTAGGTAAGATAATTTGATAAAATCAATAGTAAATCATGCTAGGGGTAGCAGTGCTTTTCAGAATATATCTTATATATATATATATTTATATTATTGTACATTTTAGCAATACACATTGGGAGTTGGGACTTGGGAGCATGGTCAAAATCATTTGGAAAACCATGTCATTTAAAAGGAAATGGTTGAATTCTAGTTTGGACCCACGCGTAATTAACTAAATAGCAGATATATTGATGGATTTCATGTAAATAATGGATTCTACGCACAAGCAAATATCAACCCCGGTTATGGGCTCACCAAATCGGAAGTAATAAATATGATAAACAATAAAATGAATTCGTGGTCAAGGTGAGAAAAAAGGTTTCCTCCATCTGAAATGAATCAATTTATGATTTATATTAAATATTATAAATCTAAAAATGTATCTACTATCTTAATATTTAAAATTTTTAAATGATGTGACACTTTACACATTATTATTTTTTGAGTAAACAATAATACTTATTAGAATACACATGAAAATTGTAATATTAGTATTTTAAACTGGGTTATAATACATTATAAAATCAGAGTACAACTACAATAGGGCATAACTACACTTTATACATTATTAGATTCAAGGGATGAAATATGAATCATGAAAATTCATCATGGTCGTCCACTTTAATGGAGAACCTTGTGTCATTAGTAGACCATCAAGGAAAAAGATGCAATCATTCAAGCACATTCAACACATTAATGATGACCATTACTTATCGACCTTAGACTCCAATCAAGACAGAAACCATTACACACCGGGAAATGACCACCTACAATTATGTATATGAAGACATTTATGAGCACAAAAGCTACCCAAGCTACCTATGAAAGGGGCAATCTGTCCATTTGCTAAGGTATGAGAAAAATACTACAAAATAATATCTGCATACATTATACATAGATGAAGACTAACTTAAGTATCGGAGGCTTTCTGTCGGGCACATCTTGGTGGTTTTTCTGATCAACTTACTTTTTCTTGTAGAATTTTATAGAATTCTAAAAGACATTCTAGAGCTCCAGATTTTGATGAGTAACCCAATTGGTGATTTTTTGGCATCAACAAAATAAATACACATTGACATAGAACCACCATGGGTACTTGGTGAAAAAGTGGATTTGAGTGTACTAATCACAAGTTAACGCTTAAGCATATGGTGGTTTCGGGCGTGTTGCTAGAATTTTTTCTTGTTATTTTGGGCTTTAAGGTTGACACTACAAGTTGTTGAGTATGAACATGTGCCAATATGTTGTACTACAACTTCAATTGAAATCTCCCCCAACAATCCATATCATAGTAGATGGTGGTCTTTCTGTCCAACTCTACACTATTTCCCTTTGCTCGCCCTCCCTCTCCCCTCATTCCAAAGGACCATAAATGACAATGTCATAAAAAATGCATGCATTAGGAGTTAGGATAAGTGCTGCATCGCATAGGCAAAGTTTAAAATGGAAAAAAAAATATATATGGTAAATTGTAATTTTTTTTTGAGAGATAATTACAACATACTACTAATCCTACAGCTTGAACCCTTTCCACCCTAAACCCCCAAGCACTTTGTACATGGAGAGGTGCCAATTCAGCTATAAGGCCTTTGGCATATGGTAAATTGTAATTTGTAGAACATAAAGTAGAATACAAAAAATAGTACAGAGGATTTGTATTCGTTTTAATTTTTTATACATCTTATGATATTTGGACACTGAGTTCAAGCCCCATTAGCCCCCTTTCCCCAATTTGCCTAGGGGGAAAAAACTTGCTACTAAGTGTTGTTTAATTTCCGCATATGGTTTGTTGCTTTTGTAGCTTTTCTAAGCATTTGGAAATTAAAATCATATATATGAAAAAATATTTTCATTAGGTGGCTCTCTAATCATTCGTTAATATATATATATATATATATATATTAGGCTCTCTAATAATTTCTTCTTCGGCTTCTTCTTTTTTATATATGTATTATTAAAGAATCTTTTTAGGTCTGAAAATTTGTGAAGTCATAGAAGCGAAAAAAATAAAAATAAAACCTGTATTTGAATAAATAGAAGATTTATTGGACCGGCCTTTTTTTGCTAGCGGCAGTCCGCAGCCATCGTTGAATCAAATTTTATTCTCAAGTGTAGGAGAATTGCACAGTGGTGTACGGTACTAGTCAAGCTTTTTAACAAAATGGGTATATTCCCTTAAAAAAAAAAAGTATATAATTGTTTTATGTGACAAACATATGCATTAGTACTTTTACATGTAAACACCGAACATGATAATACATGGATCTAAATCTATAATAACAAAGGGCGATTTCACTCATTAATTGCACTAATTATTTAGCGCAGAAAGTAGTACTCCTAAAGTTGTGGTGGAAAAAGTTTTGATCCCTCACTTTACACTCTATTGGTTTCGATGGAAAACCTTGTGTAAAGATAGTTTTCTGTGTTTTTCAGTATTTGGTAGCATAAAAAAAAGATGAGTTAAAGGAAAACTATCTTTGGTCAACATAAAAGTATGATTTATTTTTAGACATTGTTTTCCAATAATTTTTTTTGGAAAACAACTCTATCTCACAGCAAGCTAAATAAGGGAAGTTATGAGATTGTTTTTCAACTCATTTAAAGTTGCTACCAAATAATGATAAATGAGATAGTTTTATAGAAAATAATTTTTGAAAAATGACTCATTTTCTAGAAGACATCATTACTGAAACAAACAGAGCGTTATAATTTACTTGTAAGGTCAACATTAACGACTGTACAGCATTTGGAATCAATTGGGTTATTTACTTATTTTATCAAACAATTTTTGAGGGTGCTTTCTTTGACCAACTACAAATTCTTTTCCTAGATAATTTTGTCCTGTTGTCATAGTGGGAACATCCAAAAAGAGTGTTTGAAAACTCAAAAAATTCTTCAATCTAGAAGGGTAGACTCCCATACATGCAAGCTAACCTTGAGCCTCGATCAATCTATAAATACCATCCTCCAGTTCTTAACTTCTCACATCTAGCAAGCTCAGACTAGTACGACTAATCCTCATTATTCTTCCTTTGTTTACTTCCAAACTCTTTTAGGTCATCATGGGTGTTTTCACTTACGAAGCCGAGACCACCACTGGTATTTCACCAGCTAGGCTATTCAAGGCCTTTATTCTTGATGCTGACAACCTCATCCCAAAGATTGCACCACAGGCCATTAAGAGTGCTGAAATTATTGAAGGAAATGGAGGACCAGGAACCATCAAGAAGATTACCTTTGGCGAAGGCTAGTTCCTATAATAATCTCTTAAGATAATATTAATTTGTTTAGCATCTTAGAAGTGCTAGTCTTATTGTTGAGAAAATTTTACTATGGAGTTGCTATATATACTTTTACAAGTACCAACAATATAATACTTGTATATTTTTCGCTTTGATAGCATCATATGATAGTAGAAGTAACACATATTTTTATATATTTTGCAGGTAGTCAATTCAACTATGTGAAGCACAGAATTGATGAGATTGACCATGTAAACTTCACATATAGCTACAGCTTGATTGAAGGTGATGCTTTGACTGACATAATTGAGAAAATCTCATATGAGATCAAGCTAGTGGCATCACCTGATGGAGGATCCATCTTGAAGAGCACCAGCAAGTACCACACCAAAGGTGACCACGAGATCAAGGAAGAACAAATCAAAGCTGGAAAAGAAAAGGCTGCAGGACTTTTCAAGGCTGTTGAAGGCTACCTCTTGGCAAATCCTGATGCCTATAACTAAAGCTTGTTTTCATTCTTGAGTGTTCCCTCTGTCATGACTTCATGAGTTAAAGTTCACTTTATTTTTATTTATTTTTTCTTTTTTAAGATATCCAGCAAATATGGTTTTGGGGTTGCAATTAAAAATAATACTGTTTTTGGTGTTGTAATCGTGTACTTGGAAGAGTGAAATGTCAATGCTGTATCATTTTTTTTTATTGAGAAATAATGCTGTATCATTAATTTTGAATACATGTAATGGAAGTCATTGGAAAATCATAACGGTGCTTGCAAAAGATTGGTCGTTGGTGCATAAAAAATAACATATTTTTTGAAAATTGTTGGTAGTATTATCGACATTGCAATTATTATTATTATTATTTAAGCTTATATGTCATTTGTCTTCCAATTTGGCCAAACGAACATGTTAGGTAAGATAATTTGATAAAATCAATAGTAAATCGCAGTGCTTTTCAGAATATCTTTTTTTTTTTGTTTTTTTTGGATAGGAAATTCATGAATATCTTTATATATATATATATATATATATATATATATATATTATAGTACATTTTAGCAATACACATTGGGAGTTGGGAGCGTGGTCTAAATCATTTGGAAAAGCATGTCTTGTAAAAGGAAATGGTTGAATTCTAGTTTGGACGTAGTTAACTAAATAGCAGATATAGTGATGGATTTCGTGTATATAATGGATTCTACACAAAAGCAAAATATCAACGCCGGTTATGGGCATACCAAATCGGAACTAATAAATATGAAAAACAATAAAATGAATTTGTGGTTAAGGTGAGAAAAAATATTTCCTCCATCTAAAATGAATTAATTTTATGATTTAGATTAAATATTATAGATTTAAAAATGTATATAATATAGCATCATTCCAAATATGACATTTTATACCTTACTGAATTTAAGAGATGAAATATGAATCATAAAATGGATTCTTTTTATTTTATGTGAGATGGAGAGGATCATGTCAATAACGGTAGACATTCCACCCATTTCGTTGAATTTAAATGTTTAGTAGAATGTCTTGAAAAGAAAAGGAAAAAAAAAAGTCTGATATGGATGCTTCAAAGTTACTATGCTAATTTTTTGAAGAGATTAAGTTGAATACCACATTGGTTCAAACCTTACACCCAATGATTCATTGGTATGTATATTATTAAAGATATCAAGTCCAAATTTTAGTCAATGCCTAAATCTATTATATAAAACAAGACATGATTTTTGTATCGTATGAATACTATTAAATTTTTGTCTTAGAGATATCTAAACCTTAAAGGTTTGAATGTCCGATATCTAAACTAATGTATAAAACTAAAATATTGTTTCTAAGACATGATTTTTGTATAACTATAATTCTATTAAATTTTTGCGTTAAAAATATTCAAACTCTAAAGATTTAATTGGATGTCCGATATCCAAACTGAGATGTAGAATTGAAAATGTTTTCTTAAGACATATTTTCTAAACAACACGAAAAAGATTTACAATAGTGGGAGACCATTCAACATTGAGTCATTGACTAAGTCGAGATTTGGCCATGGATGTTAAAATCTGACCACAGGGGTTGAGATCTTCCTCACAGCCTCCCTTACCTACAAACCACTTTCTATAATCATTGACACGCCAACCGAGAATATAATGGATCCAACCATTAAACTTGTAGAGTCATTCAATTGATAACCTGATGATGATTGGTCAATGGTGGTTTGGGTTGGGAGTGAAAGGTTGAGATTCAACTTCAATCCATTCGAATTCTGATCAATGCTAACCAAAATCATTAGGGTTTCTTATATGAGAAAACCATCCAATAACTAAAATTTGCAAGAGATTTTTTCAAATATATTTCGTCCACATGATGTTAAAAAATCCTTTTGTTTAAGACATAAGGGTATCAACCTGTAAAAATAGAAATTTGAGTTTTGGGTATTTTGGGTTTTTTGAAAAGGAAATCAAAAGAGGGAAATATATATTGATGTGATGAAACAATCTTCTAATTTCACCCTCACTTTCCGCCAAGTATCTACATTGTTTACTATTTAGCTTTTGATGTCAAAGTTGCTCTAAGTTCTCTTTTTTGTTCGGAATTTTCTATTATTTCTAAGGATGTGATTTCATTTCTCACAATTTGGGCTCGTTAGGTTGCTCTTTGGGCTTTTTCTACAAAAAGATTGAGATGGGTTGGGTAACTTCTCTGCTATCTTTATAATTATCCTAATTTATTGAAAAAAAAAAAAGAAAAAAAAAAGAAGCAGCATCCAACCTAATACAATCCACTATGGCACGCTCTTGAGACAACCAGTGAAGTCACTCCTTCGATTCAGTTGCGTATCCAACTATGGCACGCTCTGATTACCAGTCCTAAATTCACCAGAATATTACTCTCTCAAAACCGCATGAACATGGTTGTTTTGACCAACGATTGCATTCCTCAAATCTTTGATTATGAAACACTATTATATCCTCCTCAAAACAACAACAGTGATGATGATGATGTTGTTTGTGACGAGGGATCTGAATTTGGAGCGATTGATGAGGCACTATCATATCCTCAAAACAACGACCAAGTTGTTTATGACGAGTATTCTGAATTTGGAGTTGACGTTGGTTTTCCATTGAGGGGTGCAAATAATGAAGATGTTTACACAAAGTTGTCTTCTTGCAATGGTTTGGTATGTGTTGAATTCTTCAACTGGAAACGAGAAATGACCGAAGTTTTGCTTTGGAAACCATCTACAAGAAGTTACAGGGAAATACCAAGATCAAGACCAACACCTCTTTCCTCTGAGTACTTCTCTTTTGGTTTCGGCTATGATTATTCCACTGATGATTACAAAATATTAAGGCCCTACCGCTTTTATCAGAATACTTTTCAAAAGAGGTTGAAATTCAACTTAACAGCAGATGATTTTCAGATCGAGATGTTTTCACTCAAGACCTTTAGTTGGAGGACTATCCAGGACAAGAACAATATCTGTACCCAGAAATTATCTCCTAGCCCATATAATAATATCAACCTAAATGGGGCTATTTATTGGATAGTTAAACCTCACAATAAGCCTTCGATCATTTATTTTGATTTAGCGGAGGAAATATTTCATGAATTGCCATGGCCATGCGCAGAGATTTTTGACTGTCACTATTCAGAGTTGGGGATTTTTGGACAGCATCTATGTCTATCTGTGACTGATGAAATTAACTTATGTGTTGAGCTATGGGTGATGGAGTCTAGCTGGACTAGATTGCTCACTATTCCATATTGGAGGAGTCTTAAATATTGTCCAAGGCAAAATCAGCACTCATTTTCCAAAGAGTGGATGTCAACTTCAGCTTTCCAAATTCTATTGGAAGTGATCTTTGCAATCAACTTCATTTTACGAACGCTCTCGAGAGAGGAAGAAGCAGAGTTGGTCAGGAGCAATAAGAAGGTTAAGGATAGTCAGCATGTCGAGTTCAGTGAGGGTCCCAGAGAGGAGTTTCCTTCGTCGGAGTACCATCGGTAAGACTCCAATACCGGAGTTTCTTTCAAGGACAAGTTAGTGGGTGTTTTACCAGGTGCGTACGTTAAAGCTTTTGATTTTGATAACCTTATGGAAGAGGATGAGGAGTCGGATGGTGATAGTGAAGCAGGGGAAGAGAAACTTCGAGAAGGTTGGGTCTCTGTCCAGCTGACGAAGGAAACGAAGCAACGCCTTAGGGGTACTTGGTCGAAGGCCATTATTGTTAAGCTTGTTGGAAGAACCATTGGTCTATCTTATATGCGCTCCAAACTAACCTACCTATGGAGGCCGACGGGTAGGATGGACTGTGTAGACCTTGGTTATGGGTTTTTTCTGGTAAGGTTCTTCTCCAAGGAAGACCTGGAAGCTGTACTAATGAGGGGACCGTGGTTTATAGGAGACCATTTCCTCTCCATTAGACCGTGGGAACCTTTCTTTAAACCTTCGACGGCGAATGTCTCTCTTATAGCTGTCTGGGTCAGGCTTTGCGAGCTTCCCTTTGAGCTCTATGAGACCGAGATGCTTAAACAGATTGGTGAATCAGTTGGTAAGGTCCTTAGGATTGATTCTCACACGGCTTTAGAGGCTCAAGGCCAATACGTGAGGTTATGCATTCAGATTGATATTAATAAACCTTTGGTGAACACAATCCTCATCGGTCGTTTCGAACAACCGGTGAGCTATGAAGGTATCCAAAACCTTTGTTTTTCCTGTGGTAGACTAGGACATAAAGTTGAAGCCTGTCCTTTCACCATTCGCAAGGGAGTAAAGCAAACGGCCTCTGTGGAGGAAATGCAGGTTGGTTTGGCGGACGCTCCACGCGAAGAGCATGCAGCTCAGTGTGCTTCGGCCAAGAGTGACACGCCTAATGTGTGTGAAGCAGCAGAGGAGGAGGGTGTGTACGGACCGCGGATGGTAGTGAAGAGGAGGGGGGTTAGTATTAATCGATTTTAATGAACCACTGATTGAAGAAGATAAATTTGGTGGCAGGGGGGTTAGTATTAATCGATCTTTGGCTTTCAAAGATTGTCTGGATTTTTGTAGTATGGTGGATATGGGGTTTTTCGGTCCAAGGTTCACCTGGAAAAATAAGAAAGATATCAATAATCTCATTTTAGAGAGAATTGATAGATTTTTTATAAACCCGGCTTGGTGTGTTCTCTACCCGGATGCTAAGGTTACTCATCTCCCACGCTGTCATTCTGACCACTGTTCGGTTCTTATGGAAGTTCTTCCTCACAGAGCAATGCACCTCAATAGGCCTTTCAGATTTCAAGATTTTTGGTTGTCGGATTTGTCTTTTCCCAATATTGTTTCAAATGCGTGGGGCAGTAATAGGAACCTGGCGGAGTCTATTGATATTTTCTCCAGGGAGGCAACTATTTGGAACAGAGACCACTTTGGGAATATTCATCAGAAAAAGAGGCGAATTATGGCTAGAATCTATGGCGCCCAAAAAGCCTTGTCCAACCATCCGTGCACCTTTCTTATTACTCTTGAGAACCAGCTGCAGCAAGAGCTTGAGACAGTTCTGGATCAAGAGAGAGATTTGTGGATGTTGAAGTCCAGGATTAACTGGATGGTTCAAGGGGACCGTAACACTTCCTTTTATCATGTGTCTGCTCTTGCGAGGAGGAAAAGGAATCATATTGCTTCAGTCAAGGATGAGGGGGGGAGTTGGATTACAGAGGAGAGAGATGTCATGGAGCATTTTAGAAGAGGCTTCATTTCCCTGTATTCCACATCTCTTGTGGAAGGCTTTCGGTCCCCAAATCATGATGTTCAATGGAGAGTGCAACTCTCTGATGAGGATAAGAATTCCATTGGTGCCTTGGTCACCCCTGAGGAAATTAAGAATGCCCTTTGGTCCATGAAGCCGTATAAGGCTCCGGGTCCAGATGGACTCCATGCGGGGTTTTTTCAACGTTTTTGGCTCTTGGTTGGGGATTCTGTAAGGGAAGAGGTCATGAGAGTCTTCACCTCTAGAAAGGTTCCTGCCTACCTTAATGAAACTCTTATTGCCCTAATTCCTAAAATCCAAGGTCCTGAAGTGATTGGAAATTATAGACCCATAAGTCTTTGCAACTCGGTTTATAAGATTGTATCTAAAATAATTGTTGCCCATCTGAGACCTCATTTGGAAAATCTTGTCTCTCCCTGCCAAGTTGCTTTTGTTCCGAGCTGAAGAGGAGCAGATAATGTCGTTATTGTCCAAGAGCTAATTCATACCATAGGGAGAGCTAAGGGAAGGAAAGGTTATATGGCCATCAAGATTGACTTAGAAAAGGCCTATGATAAGATTGAATGGAGTTTTATCCGAGATATGCTCATCTATTTCAATTTTCCAGACAACCTCATTGAGCTTATTATGAGTTGTGTTTCCACGGTGTCAACATCGTTACTCTTTAATGGTGGCTGTCTTGAGTCTTTCCACCCCTCAAGAGGTATTAGGCAAGGCGACCCCCTATCCCCGTATCTCTTTATTCTGTGTATGGAATTTTTGGGCCATCTTATTGAGGAGAAATGTGCTACTAAGCTTTGGTCTCCGGTGAAAGCTTCTAGGAGTGGACCCTCCTTTTCGCATCTTTTTTTCGCGAATGACCTGGTTCTATTTGCTAGTGCTGATCTGGAAAATTGTCATGCCATCAATGATGTTCTTCAAGATTTTTGTTCAAGTTCTGGGCAGAGTGTGAGTGAAGCTAAGTCGCGTGTTTTCTTCTCTCCAAATGTGGATCTTGACCAAAGAGATCTTTTTTCTGGTATTCTCGGGTTCAGATCAACTCCTAATCTTGGCAAATACTTGGGGTTTCCTTTAAAGCACCCAGGGGATCGTAGTCATGATTTTGGCTTCATTCTAGATAGAGTCAAGAAAAAACTTGCTGGTTGGAAAGCAAACCTTCTCTCTATGGCTGGCCGGGTGGTTCTCATCCACGCCTCCTCCTCTACCGTTCCTAACTATGCTATGCAGTATGTGAATCTCCCTAGTAAAATCCTTAACGGTATTGATAGAGTTAATAGAAACTTCCTTTGGGGTTCCTCAGAGCAAGTTAGGAAGATGCATTGGGTTAATTGGAAGGAAGTAACCAAACCCAAGGAGGCAGGTGGTTTGGGGTTGCAATCTGCTAGGGGAAGAAATACGGCGTTGCTGGCCAAGCTTAATTGGAGGCTTTACTTAGAAAATAATGCCCTTTGGGCTAAGGTGCTTAAGTTCAAATACTGCAATAGGCAGAGAGTTAGTTCAAGGAATGCTGCAAATCTCCCGTGTTCCCCTAATTGGAAGGGTATCAAGAGAGGGGAGGATACTTTCAAAAAAGGAGTCAAGTGGGTTCCGGGCCATGAAAGCAGCCTTAACTTCTGGACGGATTGCTGGATGAACCTTGGACCCATTAGATCACGCATCCAAGGTCCTCTCCCTCAAGAATTTGCTGATTTACAGATAAAAAATGTCTTGTCTTCGAATGGTTGGAATTGGAATGCTATTCCTTTTGATCTCCCCAAGGAAGTGATTTCTGATATCCTGGCTGTCCCCACTCCCCTTGTAGCTAGATGCAGTGATAAGATGGCTTGGAAATTCTCTCCTAAAGGGGGCTTTGATATGAAGAGTGCCTATTTACTTGCTACGGGCTTAATGGATGATGAATCTTTTTCAGGCTCCTGGATTTGGAAATTACCTGTTTTACCCAGAATCCAATTGTTCATTTGGAAATGTATGCATCACAGTATAAGTGTTAAGGATTGTCTAGCTAGTAGGGGGATCAATCTTGATACCACTTGCCCGGTTTGTCACTTAGATTCTGAATCTATCACTCACGCTCTCCGGGATTGCAGGATGATTAAACCTCTCTGGCTCAAGTTAGTTTCTCAATGCTTACAAGCCAACTTCTTCTCTCAGGGAATCAGAGATTGGCTAATAGCTAATGCTAATCTTAAATCCTCTCAAAATGCTACAGGTGTTCCTTGGAATATTTTATTCTCCTTTGCTCTCTGGTTGATCTGGAAACAGAGGAACGATATTGTCTTTGCCAACAAGAGAGTTAATCCTTACCTTTTCAAAACTATTTATTCGCAAGCTTCAGAGTTCTTTCTTTGTGCTGCGCAACCTGCTCGTAATAATCTTAAGGTGTTGAGACAGATCCGTTGGGAGAAGCCGGAAGTAGGCTGGGTGAAACTCAACACTGATGCTTCCTCCAACGCTACTCTTGGTTCGGCAGCAGGGGGAGGTTTGATAAGAGATGATAGGGGCAACTGGGTGGTTGGTTTCACTAGGAAATTGGGCAGGATTAATAGCTTTACCGCTGAGACCTGGGCGCTTCGTGATGGGTTGCTCCTTTGTTATCAATTGAAGCTCCCAGCTGTCATTGTTGAGCTGGATGCTAAGGCCCTGGTTGATGCTCTTAGCAACCCCTCCTATAGTAATTCAGTGATTTCTCCTCTCTTTGATGATTGTAAGCTCTTGGCTAGTCAAATTCCCCATATTCGATTTAGACATATCTATCACGAGGCGAACAAAAGTGCAGATAGATTAGCTTTTTCTGGCCTCACTCAACTTCAGGATTTTGTTGTCCATTCTACCCCGCCTGTGGATTTGGTTTCTTTTGTAACAGATGACTGTCTGGGTGTGGCTTCTAATAGGCTCTGCCCTGCTGTATTGGCTCCTTGCTAGTTTTTTCTTTAATAATACTTCCCTTTTACCAAAAAAAAAAAATATTGTCCAAGGCCAATATTTTTGTCAAACAGAAACAATATTGGTGAGCTGTTAATGCTAGATAGTAATCCTGATATTTATTTGGGTATGAACTTGACAATGTACAATTTGAAAGAAAACACCCGTAGAACAATATTCCGACCCTGTCAACCAAAAGAAGCCCCGTATGAGCCTCCAATAATTGCGGTAGCTACATATGTTGAAAGCCTTTACTCACTCGACGCCACCTGATGTGGAAGTATAAGAAGGCTGTAGCAGACTACAAAGTTATGATAGAAATTTCTTTCCTTTTTTTTGTTTTTGGTGTGGTGATTGTAAGAGGTTTTTAATGCATTTGATTTTGATATTATCCTCTGGTTTGAAGATGACAATCTGTGACTTTTATGCAAGTTATTGAACCATAGGATTTTCAGTTGTGCAACGTTCTGTGATGTTATCTTCTCATCTAATTTTTTGTCCGATTACTGTACATGTGGTTCAATTTCAGGTAGCATTAATTATGACAATCACTAAGTTGTGTGACATAGTTTGAATTGCTACTATTTATAGTTTCTTTTAGAACTTTTCTGCATGTGGAAACTTCTCCGTTTAATTCATTGGCCTAGTGTTGTTTTAGGATCTTGTATTGGAGGAGTGGGGGCATTTTGTTCAGATGCTGCTTCACCTCTTAGTTAGCAACTTGGGCAAGTTGGAAATTCTGGATAAGTAGGTTAAGGGCATCTTGGATGATAAGAGTCAACTCATATCTCTGTAAATATAAGTTTTTGAATGATAAATCAAGTCTTAATGCTTTGTATAAATTGGCTTTTGAAAGTTCTAAATTCTCGACTTAATTATATAGCTGAGTTGGCTGCAATTGTTTTTCTGGTACCAAGAGAATATACTTTATTGTGTTCTGTCACAAAGTAGAGCAAGTGCCCATAATTTTAGTTGGGCTTGGATGAGCTTTCTAAAATTTCATAGGTTTATTGTAAACTCAACAAACAAAAATATATTGGAATGACATATTACATATATTCTATATATATGCTTCTACATTATACTCTTCTTAAGTTTTTGTCTCACTGCAGTTTCTTTAGCAGCTACTCTAGTGATGCCAAAAGAGTTGAAAGGAGGCAGTACAAAATTAAACAAGTAATTGATGAGATAAACTGTAAGAGGCCCCCGTAGGACCAAAAATGTAAACAACTCATCATCTTAAGTGGGTAAGAGGGAGGGACCAAAGAACTCTAGTATATACTTATTGAATCATTGTATTTGGCAATATAAGATTTGTTTGGGATTAAGTTGGAGAGAAAATAATGATAACCTCAAACGATTCAACTTTAAAGCCAAACATATTAAAGAGAGGTTAAAACCAAGTTCAGATTTCGAGTCAATGACTTCCAAGGTTCAAATTTTTTCCCATTAGGTTGCTTTATTTTTGTAATCTTGAGTACAATGTATTATAGGACATTCAATAAACTCTTATAGATCAGTAGATTTTATTGTAAGTAGGTACTTTGACATAAGTAAGATTTCTTATACTTATAAACTCAATTTCCTGTTAGTAGATTCTTTGGGAGTGGTGACTTAAATATCACCCAGTGAGGTTTTGCCTATGAGGGTTTTCCCCATTGTGATCATATTTCCGTATCAAGCTTATTTTCATGTACCCTTAATTTATTTTGGTGATATGATTGTGCTTTAATATGATTTGTATGTAATTTGAATAACTAATCAACTTGGTTAATTGGTTTATTAATTGGGATCAATTTATAACTTAACAATAATAATACCAATTACTTGGAAGAGTGATATGTCAATGTTGTATCACTTTGAATACATATAATGAAAGTCATTTGAAAAACATAATGGTGCTTGCAAAGGAATTTTGCATAATTTTTTTTTTTTTTTTGGGGTCAATTGTTGGTTGTATTATATTATCGACATTACAAGTGTTATTATTATTTAAGCTTTTTTTTAGGGAATATTATTAATTAAGCTTATATGTCATTTTTCGTCCAAATTGGTCAAAAGAACATGTTAGGTAAAAATAATTTGATAAAATCAATAGTATATAGTGGTAGGGGTCTAATAAAGTCTAAACAGTGCTTTTCAGGATATCTTATATAATAAATTTTTGCAACACACATTGGGAGCATGGTCCGATTCATTTGGAAATACATACCAAGTAAAAGGAAATGGTTAAATTCTAGTTTGGACCCTTAGTTAACTAAATATCAGATTTATTGATAGATTGACATGTATATAATGGATTCTAAACATCAACCACAGTTATGGTCTGAAGTAATGAATATGAAGAACAATAAAATGAATTTGTGATCAAGGTGAGAAAAAAGGTTTCCCCCATCTAAAATGAATAAATTCATGATTTAAATTAAATATTATAAATCTAAAAATGTATCTATTATCCTAATATTTAATAATTTTAAATGACATGGCATTTTATACATTATTAGATTCAAGAGATGAAATATGAATCATGAAATGGACGCTTTTTATTTTACATGAGATGGAGAGGATTATGTTTAGTAATGGTGGACATTAAACCCATTTCACTAAATTTAAATGGTTGGTTGAATGACTTAAAAAAAAAAGGAAAAAAAAAAAAAATCTAATTTAGATGTCTTGAAAATTGTTAGTAGTTGGCATATCCTTTAACAAAATGCATTTTACTTAAAATTAATACTGAGATTGAAGCTTTTTGTGAGTAATAGGCTGTTTGTGTCTAGTTGGAGGAGATTTTTGAGCTGTGGTTGTGTAGAGGGGTGAGAAGAATATCTGGGATTAGATGAGTGTAGGCTGAAGATGATGAGTGGTGAGCTTAAGGAGAGTTGAATCACTAGCAAAAATGGCCAACGAATACAAAGTCTTAGAGGAGGGTAGCTAGGTTGTCTTTCTGATTAGTTGCTTATGTTTTTATAATGGAGATTAAGGAAGCATTTATTGACAAGAATCCAAAAATGTATGACTACCCAGAGGTACTGAATCAAGGTCAGGCTTTTTTTATCAGAAGTAGGAAAATTCATTTTAGGGGTTGCCTTGCTTCTTTGGGTAATGATGGGATTTTAGAGTGTTTTTGCATTAAATGCCAGGATTTGGGGCAAAGCTTAATTATTATGATTGAGGTATGTATCAAGAGCGAATCTTAATACTGCAACTGAGATTCGGACCCTTGAGAATTAAGATTTAACACCCCCAAGCCAGGTGTCAAGCTTTAGTCTACTTCAGGGGATTCCGCTAGAGATCCTTTTATGCCCTCCAAACCATATGTTCCCAATTTTTCCCCTTTAGGATTCATGAGCTTGGCATATGAATCACGTCTTGAATGTTTTTAACATTTATAGCATCAATTTGTTGAAGTTTGGTTTCAGCTCCCCTTCCGCTGGAGGTGCAGTCTTGAGGAAGATGATGGAGTCCCTTCATCCTTTTGACTTCAGCTGATATGACAGCCCTTGAGCACTATTCACGTCAGGCAGAAGGTGGCAGAAAATTGATGGGACAGCCCTTAGTCCATTTTCAAAGGCTTGGTTCCCTTGTATGAGTACCCAGTTGCTCTTTTTGGTTATGAATGAACAAGGGCTGTTTGTCCACTCTCCTTTGCTTGCTGTTGGTGTTTTTTGCTTGGGCTTGCTCACATGGGCTGGGTTGTGTGCACATGTTGCCATGGGCTTTCATTCCTCATAGACTTTTATTAGTAAATATTTTGGGGTTTTTCATAAATACTTGCAATGGGCTTTTGGGCAATTAGTTGTAATGTTTGAAACAATAGGACAAGTTTCAAAATACTTTTGTAAATAATATTTACTTTGATGAATTCCATGTTGCAATAATGTTCATGGTTTCTAATAATCGCATCATAACTTAAATGATGATCTTGTGGGTTTGAATGTTTACCATTAGTGTCGAAGGCGTTTATTATGGATGTTGCGATGCAAATGATGTCCATGTATTTCATGGGTTTATAACATGAAATAAATATATGTCATGGGTCTAACAATCATAACTTTTCATGGGCTTTTACAAGATGATTGTCATGGGTTTTGAGAATAGATAATTCATAAATTCCATGAGCTTGTAATATTATAATAATATGTTTAAGAATTTAAAGTATTGTTCATTATCAAATTTTTAAGTGAAATAATTATGATATAGTATTTTGTCAAGTATTAATAACCTTGGGCTTTTGATAGAATAGTGCCAAGTAGTTAGCTTGGGTTTTTAATAGTGCCAACGCAAGTTGGGCTTTTGATATTGCCAGTGAAAATTGGACTTTGATATTGCCAATGAGAATTAGGCTTTAAATTATACCAATGTAAGTTGGGCTTTTGATATTGCTAATGAGAATTGGGCTTTGATGTTGTCAATGAAAATTGGGCTTTAAATAGTGCCAACGTAAGTTGGGCTTTTAATATTGCCAATGAGAATTGAGCTTTGATGTTGCCAATGAAAATTGGGTTTTGGATAAATAAATTGCCATGGGTTTAAATCATGGGCTTTGATCATGGATTTGAATCCCATTGATAAAATTGTTTTGTCATGGACTTGAATCATGGGCTTCTCAAATATTGCATAAGTATTCTTGAGCTTTAAATAGAATATGATAATAAAATTGGATAAGATATGAGTTTTCGGGCTTTTTTTTTGTGATATTTTATATCATAACCCAATTTAGATAATGAGATATGAAACATTTGTGATTAACATAATAATAGAGCAAAAAATATTTGGGAAAACCCAATAACTTATTAGTGATGTTTGAAAATAAATAGGTGGTACCCAAATAAAATTAGGTGTAAAAAGAAAGTACCCTAACAATCACAAATTGGAGATTTGTGCAATTGAAGAAGTCTTTACAAAGTCAAGTCCAATTTGGGATTGGTGTAAGGATTCTACTATATGTAGGTACTTTGGGATAGACCAGGAGGGCAAGATTCCTTATATTTGTAATCACTTCATTAATTAGTGGATTTTTAGGAGTGATGACCTGAAATTCACCCGGTAGAGTTTTTGCCATGTAAAGGTTTTCTCTATTAGTCAACAAATTACTGTGTCAAATTTACTTTCTACTACACTCTAAATTATTTGGTGATTTGTTTGTGTCTCCACGTTATTTGCATGTAATTTAATCTAAATAATCAACTTGAGTAATTGAATTAATTAGCTGAGGTCAATATATAATTAAAGTTTATAAACTAGGGTTAAACATGTTAATTCCTTGCGCTCTCTATCTCCTTGTCATCTTGCACTTTATTATTATTATTATTATTATTATACACTTTTTTTATTTTTTGAGAAACAAACACACATAGGAGAGGGAAAGTTTTCTTATATACTTGATCATGGTATCAAAGTAATGTTCCACCTTTATTATTATTATTATATGGTATTAGAGTCATGTTTAATCTTCGCTAATATATACTTTTCTATTAAAACAAAGTATAGATGTAATTATAATTTTATCAAATTATGTTGACAATTATTATCTTAAAACATTACGTTATAAGTCATCTTTACTAAGAACAGAATGTTTATGGTTCTAATTGATAAAATAGGATTATCTCTAGTGATGTAGTCTGTCGAGTTAATTTGTTTGAGCTTTGGCTGATAGATTGTTCTGCGTTTGTTGGTGGACTGGTGGGTTCTTCAGTGTGAAACCTGATCCTTTTTGGTGTGAAACTGCTCGACCGCATCTTCCCCCTTTTCTCTTTGACGGTCACCAGAGTTTGCAGTTGTGGGAGACCATTTGATGCCAATTAAGCTGAGATCTTCCTTACCATTTGATATCACCATCTCCTTCGCCTCTCTATACCTTGCCATCATTGTTGACTCAATTCGACAAATTCGACTATCAAATTGGTTGACCCTTTCGATTAATAACACAATGATGATCAATTGGCAATGACTTGTTTTCTTCCAACCCAATATGGTCGAGTCGAGTGGCATGTTAAAGTTCAATTTGATCCCTTCGATAATTGATCAGCCCTACCTCAAATCCAGGGTTTAGTTTATGAGAAAATAATGACTGAAATTTATATATAAGAGCTTTTTCCACATAATATTCTGCATGAAGGAAAGTAATCTTTTATAACAAGTCTATTGTCACAAATTTCACAATTATTGAGGCAAGAAATTGTTTTTTTTTTGTAAGTAAAAAGTTTATGTTAGTGGTAAGCTTAAATAAAAACCAATAAAAACATGTCAACTTAATTATTATGAAAAACTAATCGCAAACCTAGGCGATATTTGGGTAAATGAAATATAATTTTATAAGAATATAATGTAAAATTTGTTAGTTAAATAGTACGTGTGTTATTTAAAATAGTTACTATTTTATAAGTTTTGTGTAATGGAAGATATAATGAATTTTACATTCAACAACAATATACATAGTGATGTATAAATTTATATGAAAAATGTAATCTTGTAAAAAGATTTTACATCATTATAATATATTTTTTATAAAAATGGAGAAGATGTTATTAAAACAATTTTTTATTTAAATATACTATAATCAGTTGACTAATTTGATCATATCCAAGAATATTAAAAAAGAATGTACATCATCATTTTATGGAACACACGTAAGATGTTATATTAAGTGTGCATTTGAGTTAGGATTAAAAATTAAAATTATTTCACTATTTAACTTATTTTTGCTATTATTCATAAGTCTCACTGCACTTTTTGACACTATTCATGGGCCCCACTGTACTATTTCAACTAACTTTTATCTTTATTTACAATACTTTTAGCAATAATTTTTTAATGTTTGCAAAATAAGCAGTATCCAAACACACCTTAAGATTAAATTATTATATAATTTTACAATTGTAGAATTAATTTTTTCTTTTCAAATATAAATATAATTTCTATATTATTAAAACATAAAATTTAAGGTAATCTTTTGAATATTTATCATTTTTATAACTTTTCTAGAGCCCATATCTTTAATTTTTATGCTTATTTTATTTATATTTTTAGCCCAAAACTAAAGGGTTGGGCCCAAATAGAATAAAATTTCATATTTTTCAACCCAAAAATTAAGAAAAAATAAAAATAAAAATTTGAGCACAATACTGAAAAAGCAACCTACCAAAAAAAAAAAAATCAATATAAGTCCCGATTAATACAAATTCCAAAATGGACCAATAGACTGAATGAGACCGAAGTGGATTGAATTAGACCAAATTGGACTGCAGTGGACCAAAATATTACACTAACGTGGCTTGAAAGGAGCGTAACGAAAATAAATACTAGGTTTTAACTTTTAGATATTATATAGATGTTGTGTTTATAGCATTACTCAATCTCATTATTTGAGTTTCTTCTCAAAAAAAAAAAAAAAAAAAAAAAAAAATCTCTTTGTTTGAGTTGTAAGAATGTCAGCAAAAATTTCCACCTCTTGCAAAAATCTCCATAAAATATACTTTTACGTTGATCATATCTCTGAATAAATTTCCAAATCACAAATTACAAATACAGTTCATCATAATGTCAAGATCAAAACCAGGAGGTTGTTATTTTGGGCCTTAAGAGCTGACCAAAATTGACAATAGTTCCATGTTCCTAATTGCGAGTGTTGGGCTTTTTATTTTATTTTTTATTTTTTTTAGAATAAGCATTTCCAAACCAAAAGAAAAAATGAGGATAGGATTGTGTACCAATCACCTCTTCTTGAACTTGTAAAAATGAGAGTTTTGCACATTGGATACGATATTTTAATGTAAGCATTGTTCAAATAAAAATCATTTGTCCCACAATAGGTGTTTTATTTTATGCTTTGCTAAAAGGGGAAATACCTTTTTTTGGACGTGTGACATATTACAATTGGGGGAGCACCCAGATTAGGACACAGGAATTTTTATCAATATTGGCTCCTAATCATATCCTCTTTTTCGGTTGCTTTTATTTTTTTTTTAAGTAAACAGTTGTTGGGAAATTTAGACCCCGGTTGATAAAATTAACAAGTTTTAAACCCAAATTGTTAATTAGATTTATTATGAATAAAACTTGTTAAAACAAACAAATATCAATATCATGTCAAAATCATGCAGCGGAAAAATAAATAAGACAAGATATGATGACCCATGAAAACCAATAAAACAAACTAGTTTCACAGTAAAAAACTTGGGGGGAAACCTTCTTGAAAAGCAATTCACTATAGTAAAGAGAAGTTTCAGATCTAGTACAAAACCTTTGTCCCTAGATTCTACAATCCCCATAGATGAACTCACAACAGAAACCTTCTACCACTTCAGAACTTCTAAACTCTTCAATATACGAACGCCACCCTTTTTGCACGGATCCCAGTACATGACTAACCAATGATGCACGGCTCCCAGTACGTGACTAACACACCAACTAGAAGAAGATGTTGGCTGCAAAGTTCTTCACTTCATCAACAATGAAGATCAAGAAGCATTTGGTTACAAAACCCTAAAGGCACAAAGACGTAGTGGTTTCTTTTTAGAGAGAATAAGGCATCAGTCACCTTTTGCATATGTTCTCCTTGTATTCTCTTATGTGATGGCCTCTAAAATAAGTCTTATATATGTCTAGGGTTAAGAGAAAAGAAGTCCCAAAGACACATTCACAAATTCCAAGAAAACAAATCAGAATTTCTGATTCTTTCTTAAACCTCGACAGATAAAGAGGTATCAAGCAAGTGTCAAGCAGGTGTCGAGGGGTTAGAAATTTTCTCGATCGATCGACCTAGCTATCGAGAGGTGTCGAGATTGCGATAAGAAGCAACTAAAGAGCTCGACAAATAATCCAGGTGTTGAGAGGTGTCTAGTAGCTATCGAGCTTTAAAATTCAGCACTTTCTCACTTGATTCTTGGATAGACTTGCATGGTTTTAACACTTGAAATTGAAACTTTGTTTCTTGAAGTATTAAAAACACCTAAATCTACCTAATTACAAGTAAAGTGCGTTTTGTTAAAGGATTAGCCAATTACATAAAATAGTAACATATGTTCCTAACAAGTAAATCACATATGTCCTAATAGTAATAGTGTTTTAAACCAGGTTTATAATACATTACATAACCAGAATATAACTACAAAAGAGCCTAACTTTTGTAGTTGTAGACTGGGGTTATAAAAATTGGACAATAGACACACACAACCAATGTGAGATAAACATCCCTATTTTATTTTTTTGAGTAAACAGTAATACTTATTAGAATACACACGAAAATAATAATAGTGTTTTAAAATGGGTTTATAATATATTACATAATCAGAGTACAACTACAAAAGGGTTTAACCTTTGTAGTTGTAGACTGAGGTTATAAACAGCGGACACTAGACACACACAACCAATGTGGGATAAACATCTCTATTTTCTTTTCTTTTCTTTTTTGAGTAAATAGTAATACTTATTAGAACACACACGAAAATAATAATAGTGTTTTAAACTGGGTTTATAATACATTACATAATCAGAGTACAACTACAAAAGGGCCTAAATTTTGTAGTTGTAGGTTGTAATAATTATTAGAACACACACAAAAATAATAATAGTATTTTAAACCGGATTTATAATATATTACATAACTAGAGTACAATTACAAAAGGGTTTAACCTTTGTAGTTGAAGACTGGGGTTTTAAACAGTGGACACTAGACACATACAACTAACGTGGGATAAACATCCCTATTTTTTTTTTTTTTTTTTTTGAGTAATATGTACCATGGAAGCATCTTTTTTTTAGGTCTGAAGCTTTATGAAATCTTTTATATTGAAGAGAAAACAATAATAAATAGGCAAGTTTATTGGTGGGCTTTGTTGGCTAATAGATCTCGGCAGCCATCCTTGAATGAAAGTTAATTATCCAGTCTTGGGGAATTGCACAATGGTTAGTTTGTTAACAAAAATGGGTATCGACTTATCTTAATTTTTAAACACCAAGTGCATTGGTTTTATATATAAACACAGAACATAATACGTAGATATAAATCAATCATGAATTGCAGTTTTACATTAAGGAGAAGTTTGGCTTACCGTGATGTTATATTATGCCCTAATATTATATTATTGTAATTTTATATTAATATAATCTTAATACATGAATACAACATTACACTATTTAGGAATGTGATGAAATTAATTAAGATAATATGATATATTTTGTAATTTTAGATTATGGTAATATTAGAAAAAATAAAATAAACTAAAATCTTTAATGTCACATTATTGTAATGTGCATCATAGTGAATCAAATGCCCCCTAAGCCTATAACAATAACATTAGGAAGTACTCATCATGACCATGAAGCTCAAACAATTTATAAGGTTGCTCTTTTTGACTAAACTACGACTCCTTTTCTTAGGAAATTATACTACACTAGTTGTGGATCTGCATGGATCCGCGTGTTATGCTATATAATATTTTAAGGTGGTCTCATTAAATTTATTTTTTGCAATTTGGACAAATTTAATTAAGAGTGGTGTATTTCATATTCTTACTTTTATTTATTATAAGAAAAATCATAAATGTAATAAATATAATTTTTATTGTACCGAAATGAAAATAATAGATTTTTTCTTAGGAATTCAAAAAGTAAGTTAGTGAAAATATTAGTTTTTTAATAAAATTTATTTATAACGTTTTGTGAATTTTTAAAAAGTATATAGAATTTTGAAATTATTTTTTAGGTTTAAACAAACTTTCTCAAACCCAATTTTTTTATTGTGCAATCCGAAACACCAAAAAAAAAAATCTCAAAAATTAATAAAACTCAACAAAATTACAATTCAAAATAAAAAAGAAAGGGTAAAATAGAACTCACATCAAAGTGAAACTCATCCTAAATATGTAAAACATATCAAATGTGATGTGATCAAATCAAATGTCCAATGCATAATCAAATTAAATTTTTTAATAAGACTTTTGAATTCATGCAATAGAAATAGGTGGCTAATCCCAAGCAAAAGTAATGGTTGTAGCCCTATACATGATGATTACAATCTAATCCAAGAGTACAATTCCAATTAAAGAGAAAAGGTAGAGGAAAAGTTTTGAAAAAATATATATAAGAATTTTTGTGTAAATAATGTCGTAATTTAATTCAACATGTAAATAATGAATAGATAAATAAATAATTTTAAATACTAAATTGAATTTTTTTCCTTAAAAATCTATTTTTTTTTAAAAAAAGCTAATGAGATAAGGAAGATGAAGAACAATATAAATTATTTGCAAACACTTAAAGCAATTACTCAAGAATCTAGGAACATCATATAAAAAAGACATAACAATTTGTTGCCAATTTTTTAAATAAAATATTTACAAATAGTAAAATGAAATTGTACAAAGACAATGTTTTTCAACTGCACAAACTATTTTTCATTATATTGTCCAGACTATCTTATTGTTTTCCAAATTAACTAATTCCTGATGATTTTTCCCCAAATTAGGTCAACATCAAACACCATTTATTAAAAACATTTAGTATTGTAAATAAAATTATTAAAAAAAAAAAAAAAAAACTTGCATCAGGGAACACATATGAATTACTTAATAATAGGACAATGTGGGTACAAACTTCTAATATGAGATCTATAATGCGCTTGATTCGGATTCCCCTTATGGGACAGTTGTTAAGTAAGTATCTTTTCTACCATCAAAGATTAAGCAAGATTTGTGAATACCTTTTTATAGACAATTTTTGTTTTTTGATTCTTCAATGATTTCATTTTCCAATTATAAACATTTAAATTACAATAGATGAACATGTGAAGACAAAATTATATGTAAAGTTAAAGATGCCCAAGATGAATATGTATAAACAATAATTTTTTTAAAATTTATTATTGATTTATTATTTAGTTATAGCATCAAAATTAAAGTAGATAAATATGTAAAGTTAAAACCACCTAAGATGAATTTGTAAAGAAAATATATTTATTTATTTAATATTGTCAAAAAATTAAAGGTAAAAAATAAATAAGAAAAATAATAATGATGTTATAAAAGAGGTGGCTCAACGAAATCATAGCAACAATAATAGTGGGGAAATCCAAAAAAGGAATATTTGAAAAAACAATAAGATGACATTAAGCCTTAGTCTATAAATACCATATCCTCCGCTATTAGCAAAAAATAATACTAATAATAAATAAATAAATAAATAAGTAAATACCATGTCCTCTACCTTGAGTTCTCTCATCTACCAAGCTCAAAATCTCTCTAAAGTACAGCCAATCCTTCGTCACTCTTCTCTTATCAATCATTCTTTGGTCGCATCCAAAATCATGAGGTCATAATGGGTATTTTCGCTTACGATTTTGAAACGACCTCCGTAATCACACCAGATAGGCTATTCAAGGCCTATGCCATTGATGGTGACAATCTCATGCCAAAGGTTTGCACCACTGGCTGTTGAGAGTTCTAAAATTATTGAAGGCAATGGAGGCCTGGAACTATCAAGATGATTACCTTTAGTAAAGTTAGTTTTTGATAAACTATTGCTTATCCCAAAAGCTTAAAGTGATAGAAAAACATGATTTCAATCATTTAACAATTTTTTTAATACTATCTCATCCCTAAAATAGTATTTAACTTATTTATGAGAAAAAAAAAATTATACATGACCTCGCTATATATTTTTCATAAACAATTTAGAACATGATTTATGTTTTTCATTTTCATGGCATCATATAAGAGAAGTAACAAGTGCTTTTCTATTATACAGGGAGCCGATTCAAATATGTGAAGCAAAGGATTGATGAGATTGACAATGCAAACTTCACATATGGCTATAGTTTAATTGAAAGTGATGCTTTCACTGGCACACCTGAGAAAATCACGTACGAGTTCAAGCTAGTGGCATCCCCTGAAGGAGGATCAATTTTGAAGAGCATTTGCAAGTACCACACCGAAGGTGACCAGGAGATCAAGGAGGAGAAAATTCAGAGTAGTAAAGTAAAGGCTGCGAGACTTTTCAAGGCTGTTGAGGCCTACCTCTTGGCGAATCCTAATGTCTATAACTAAATAATCTTGATTTCACTTTTGAGTGCCCCCTCTATCTTAACATTAAGCTTAAAAAAAAAAAAAGGTTTCTCCAATTATCTTGCCAATACTGCCTTGGGTTGCTAATAAATAATTGTACTTTTTCCGGAGTTGTAATCGTGATATTGCTTTTGATGTTCTAGTTGGAAGAGTGAAATTTCATGTTGTATCACTTAGAATACATATAATGACAATCATTTGTAACCCATAATGTTACTTTCAAATAATGGGTACCTAAAAATAATTTCTTTTTGGGTAATTTGTTAGTACGTAGTATTATCAGCATTGTTATATATCATTCTTCATCCAATTCGGCCAAAGATTACTGTTTTTTTGAGAAAAGTTCAGATCATTTTATTAAGGGAGCCTTTTTAAATCAATCCAAAGTATAGATTCAACTTTTGGTGGAACATCTTCCATTCAAACTAACAACTGAGGACATAAAATTGCTCGTCGCACAAGTGAATGAGCAACAAAGTTACAATGCTTACCAAGATGAGAAAAATTAAAGGTTGGAAAAAAGAAAAAAAGAGGCAAGGTATTGTGTAGGGGTTTCCAAACAAAACCAAGACCCGACCCACCCACCCACCCAACTCGTCCGATTTGGCTCGAGAACCAGTCGACCCGATGCCGGTGATGGTCGACGGCAGGTCTTTGCCCCCTGAACCTGAAAACGATAGGTTGGTTGGTGGGTCTGAGACTAAGAAACCGATTTTCAACTGACCCGACCGTATACTGACTAGAAAGTCGCCGTTCACCATCTATAACAATGGTTTGTCGATGTTTTTTGTCTAATCTTTTGAGATCCAACCTGAACTCAAAGAGATCAGGCGAGATCTCATCGAGATTCGGCCTGATCTCTTCAAGATATGCCAAGATTTCATTGAGATCGGCCAGATCTCGTTGAGATTCAGCATGATCTATTCAAGATCCACCAAGATCTCGTCAAGATCTAGCTAGGTCTCACCAGATCTAGCGGCTTTTGGCAAAATCTGGCAGATTTTCTTACAACTCGAAACCAATTGAGGACCGATCGGTATCCGATGAAAATCCGACCACCTGAGCCAACTCCATTCACCGGTCAACGGTAGGTCTAGGCATGGGAAACCTGAAGTTATTGGGTCGGTTCCAAGTTGGACACAAACCCGACCTGGACCAACCCGTGGACAGCCTCAGTATTGTGCAATGTGAACAAACTATGCCAAGGAGTTCAAAACTACACTGGAGGGCACTGATGAGAATCTCATAGTCACCTTCCAATGTAACCCGGTGTACTCCTACTTGAAGGACAAATTCCAGTCCTCGTCTTGTTGAGATAGAGAGGCCATAACCAAACTTGCATCATTTTGTATCGCATCACTAATTCCAGCCCAATTATCTCAGTTGAGAAAGGCACCATCAAAATTTGCCTTGAACCATGATATATTTGGGGGTCGCCATGATGTGTTTGGTCTCACTGAGGATGAAGGTGCAGGAGTATGCTTTCGAGAAAATTCCAGTAGCTTTTCCTTTGTCTGTTCTAGCATTTACAAGTGTACCTGTTGTTTTTCCTAGTAGAAAGTTGTTCTGCCGATTTCATAGAGCCTGGACCACCATTGCGAACAAAGTAGTATCTGTCCTCTGAGAATGCATCCCATAATAACGACAAAACTTGAGCTTTGCCTCATGTTACTGTGATTCCAAAGTGGACTAGGTTCCATAATTCTTCAAGTTTCGGACAAAGATACAGAGAATGAGCCATATCTTCTTGGTGAGATTGACAAATCTTGCAAGTTCTATCAATTATCACCTGTCTCGCGACAAGATTTATTTTCCAAGGTAGAGAATTACAACATGCTCTCCAACCAAGTTTTTAACCTTACTTGGAATGTTTAGCTTCCAATTGGCCTGCAAAAAAGTTTTCAAAAGTACCTGAATCCGAAGGTCCTGGTTGCTGGCTCTGAAACTCGGTTTATAAAAAATTGTAACCTTATTTAACAGTGTATTCTCCATTTGGGTTCTGAGGCCAAGTTAAAATATTACCCTGTTGTGTCCGACACAAAGGTATAGATTTGACAATTTTAACTTCAAAATCAAAGAGATACTTTTTCAGAACATCCTCCCTTCACAAATGATTTTCTTGGTCAATGAATATGCTAACCTTGGCTTCAGAATCTTCATCCAAGCAAGGTGAAATAACCCATGGCTTATGCTTCACTGGGTGCCATTGTCCCTGAGTCCCCCAAAGTCCAAACTTGGATGGAATTGCAATCTCCAATCCTCCATACGAACCATACTGCCCTCCGTATTACTTCTCTTCATTTGATGATGCTTTTCCAAGCATAAGAAGCCGAGTTTGGTTTATGGCCAAAGAGTACTGTCTCAGACAATACATTTTTAGCAATACATTTAGTACCATGGTCTATTACAAATTTACAATTGTTTTTTTTTTTTTTGGTGGAAAAATCCAATTACCTTGGACTTGAGAAAGCAAACCAAATCTTGCTTTAAACTCCGACAATATAATAAATCTTGCTTATTCATATTGGAACATCACAAATTAATAAATAGATTGTTGATTGATTAAATTTGTTGGCAACTTGCTACTCGTGGACTTTACACCAGTTTCCTCAAAATTTGAAAGGTGGGTAGAATGAACCCAATTATTTTGAGATTATATCTAGTATTCAAAGATTGCTTCGATTTAGTATTGCTCTCGCGGCCCACACTAAAACAATGCTTTTTTCACTAGATAACTAGTCAACTAATGTGCCTTAATGCATTTCAAGGAGAACAAACTAGCTCTGGGTATGTCTCAAAAAAAGAAAAGGATATCCCAACATTTATATAGGGTTATTAATTTTGATCAACTGTGCAAGGCATATATTTATATATATATATATATATATATATGTTCAAATAAGGTCAGCAGCAATCATTAGCATGTATATTCATGCCATAAAAATTAACAAGCTAAACATGGTTGGAATTTCATCAATTTTTTTTTTTTTTGTGTTTTTTTTTTTTTTTTTTGTATTATTAATTTTAATCAACTGCGCAAGGCATATATATGTTCAAATCTTAAGGTCAGCAGCATTCATTAGTATGTATATACCCGCCATAAAAATTAACAAGCTAAACATGGTTGGAATTTTATCAAATTAAGTTTCCTTAATAAACTTAAAAATTATTTGGTCCATTCACCACAAACAGGCTGATTGGGGGGTTAATAATTGATGAAATATGATTACCTTTCATTATATAGCCTTGAACCAAATATTATAAAGAATGACCTAAAATTAATAAATGTTACACTTCAACTTTTAGATACATATATAAATATAGATTTGTCATATATAGTGGGGACATCCGAAAAAAGAGTATTTGAAAATACAATTAGGTGACATTGAGCCTCAGACTATAAATACCATGCCATATCCTCCATCATTAGCAAAATAATGATAATAATAAAAAATAAATAAATACCATATCCTCTACCTCGAGTTCTCTCATCTACCAACCTCAAAACTCTTGTAGTACAACCAATCCTTCCCCACTCTTCTTATCAATCTTCCTTTTATCACTTCCAAACTCTTTAGGTCATTATGGGTGTTTTCACTTATATATGAATTCGAAACCAACACCGTAATCCCACCAGCTAGGCTATTCAAGGCCTATGCCCTAGGTGGTGACAATCTCATCCCAAAGGTTGCACCACTGGCCGTTGAGAATTCTGAAATCGTTGAAGACAATGGAGGGCCCGGAACCATCAAGATGATTAACCTTGATCAAAGTTAGTTTTTGATAAACTATTGCTTCTCCCAAAAGCTTAAAGTGATAGAAAAATATGATTTCAATTATTTAACAATTATTTTAACACTATGTTTTACATGTGGGCTAGAGTACTCCCTTTTATATATGTTTCATTCCTAAAAAGGTATTTAATTTATTTATGATTTATGTTTTTCATTTTCGTGGCATCATATTAAAGAAGTAACAAGAGTGTTTCTATGTTATACAGGGAGCCAATACAACTATCCGAAGCTAAGGATTGATGAAATGGACAATGCAAACTTCACATATGGCTATAGTTTGATGGAAGGTGATGCTTTAACTGGAAGACCTGAGAAAATCTCATACAAGTTCAAGCTAGTGGCATCCCCTGAAGGAGGATCAATTTTGAAGAGCATCTGCAAGTACCACACCAAAGGCGACCAGGAGATCAAGGAAGAGGAAATTAAGGCTGGTAAAGATAACACTGCGAGACTTTTCAAGGCTGTTGAGGCCTAACTCTTGGCGAATCCTGATGCCTGTAATTAAATAATGTTGTTTTCATTTTTGAGTTCCCCCTCTATTGTAACATAAAGCTTTTATTTTTTTAATGGTTTTTCCAATTATGTTGCCAATACTGCCTTGGGTTGCTAATTAAGAATTATACTGTTTACGGAGTTGTAATCATGATCTTGCTTTTTTTTCTAGTTCGAAGAGTGAAATTTCATGTTGTATTACTTTGAATACATAAAATGAAAATAATTGGGAACCCATACAGTTACTTTCAAATGATGGGTTCCTTAAACTATTTTATTTTTGAGTAAGAGAGGTGCTACATCCACAACATTTTCTTAACATTTTTATAACAAATTATAGGTGGTTAGTTGTTATTGGTTCAAATTTAAACCTAACACTAAGATTACTTTTTTGCCCCAACAATAACAACCAGTAACAACCTGCCTCTTAGGATTTGTTGCAAAAATGTTGTGAAAATATTGTGGACATATCATTTCTCTTTTGGATTATTTGTTAGGGCAAAGAGTACTACTTTTTTGAGAAGTTCAAATCATATTATTAATAGAGGCTTATTAAATTAGCCTGAAGTATAGATTCAACATTTGGTGGAACATCTTTCATTTAAACTAATAACTAAGGACATAAAATTGCTTGTCAAGAAAGTGAATGAGCAACTGAGTTACAATACCTATGAACATGAGAAAATCTAAAGGTTAGAAGAAAAAAAGAGAGGCAAGGTATTTTACTTCCTATGCAATGTGACCAAATTGTGCCAAGGAGTTACAAATACAATGAAGGGCTTTGATGAGGATCTCATAGTCACCATTCAATATAACCCTATCTACTCCTACCCCAAGGGCAAATTCTAGTCCTCGTCTTGCTGCTAAAGCCTTGACCTCAACGACCGTGGAAGGAAGTGGAATCTGTTGAGATAGAGAGGCCATAACCAAACCTGCATCATTGCGTATCACAACACCAATTCTAGCCCGATTTGCTCTACTAAAAAACAAGCACTGTCAAAATTATCCTTGAATCGTGATGTATCTAGGGGTTACCATGATGTGTTTGGTCTCACTGACGATGAAGGTGCAATAGCATGGTGCAAAGAAAATTCTAGTTGCCTTTCCTTTGTTTTTTTTAGGATTTGCCTGAGTGTACCTGTTGTTCTGCCCTGTCGAAGGTTGTTCCGCCAATTCCATAGAGCCCAAACCACCATTTTGAACAAAGTAGGATATTTGTCCTCTACGAGAATGCATCCCATAATATTGACAAAACTTGAGCTTTGCCTCAAGTTACTATGATTCCAAAGTGGGACTAGGTTCCAAAATTCTGCAAGTTTCGGACAAAGATACAGAGCATAAGTCACATCTTCTTGGTGAGATTGACGAATGTTGCAAGTTCCATCTGTTATCACCTGTCTCTTGACAAGATTTATTTTTGAGAGTAGAGAATTACAGCATGCTCTCCAACTAAGTTTTTGACCTTATCTAGAATGTTTAGCTTCCAAATGACCTGCCAAAAATGGGGGAAATTACACTTTACCACCATAAACTATGCACCATGTTACACTTTGCACCCTAACCTATTTGAACGCACACTTTGCATCCTAAACTATCATACTTTGTACCCCAGTGTTACTTTTGCTATTATGTTTAATGGAATGCTACTGCACATGACAAGCACATGCATCTTGCTTAGGTGGAACAAATTTAAAAGACTAAAACACCCCTTTTCAAAATCAATTAAAACAAAACCCAATTTTTTTCACATCTCTCTCCCTCTCTCTCGTGCATGCAACCTCTTCCCCAAATCCAGATTTTTATAAACCCTAAATCCCCAATTCGAAAATTGCTTCCGCCCCACCACCGCTCCACCATCTCTCCGCTGTCCTCCACTACCGCCTCCATCCCTCCACCATCCCAAATTAGAACCTTCTTAAATCACTCTCTTAGCCTCTCGCTTTTCACCAAAAAAAAAAAAAAAACAAAAAAACAAAAAAAAAAAAAAAAAAAAAAAAAAACAAACAAACAAACAAAAAAACAATAACCAAACCTGAATGTTTTTGGCATTCGTGGACACTCTTTATTACTGCAAAACACCAGTTGGCAAATGGCTAGATCTAGTCATGTTATCGAATTGGGCTACTGACAAGTTAAAAGGAGGAACCCAGTCATGTTTCACGTCTAAAAGCTACAACCATGTTGCAGAATCTACAGACAAGTATAAATGACTTAATCGTGTGTGATTCTGAAAATGAGCTTCAATTAAGACACCTTCCCAATGATTATTGCTAAGATCCAAAAAAGTAAGCATCGATACTTTTCCCATACTTTTCGAAATAGTTCCATTGAACATATTTCCAGCGAGGAAAATTTTGTTGTAGATACGACATGTTTCCTATAGAATCTGGAATTGAACCTCAAAAGGAATTAAACTCGAGGTTTAAAGTTTTCAACATCATGAGAGTGCTCCCAAAGAGTACGGCAATTTAGCCCCAAGCAATCTATGAAAACCCAAAAGTAGCCATTCTAGTTTGCTGTTGAAACATTGCGACAATCCATCTACAAACTCAGTTATCTCCCCACTTATACCATTGTTCGTCAAAGCAAATGTTTGCAAGTTGCAAAGTTTGCCAAATGAGAATGGTATCTTACCAGTAATGTTGTTTTCAGATAAATCCAAATTGCTCAAGTTGGTTAGATGTCCTAGACCAACTGGTAACTAATCTTCAATATAATTATTATCTAAAAGATCAAGCTCTCGTAAAATTAGCAAATGCATTCGGAATGGCACCTCGAAGGGAATTGGACCCAATATTAAGAATTGAAAGGCCACTCAAATTTGACAACTAGTGAGGTATTGATGAGCTAAACATGTTGTGAGAGATATCAAGGAATGTAAGAAATTAACATGAAGTTGATGGAGGAAATAGACCGAGGAAGACTAACAAGTCCACAACCACTTTAGATCTAACTCCAACAAAGAATTGGGATTTGGGGAAGAGGCTGCACGCATGAGAGAGAGGAAGAGAGATGTGAAAAAAATTGGGTTTTATTTAATTAATTTTGAAGTAAGGTGTTTTAGTTTTTTAAATTTGTTCAACCTAAGCAAGATGCATGTGCTTGTCATGTGCAATAGCATTCCGTTAAACATAACGGCAAAAGTAATACCGAGGTGTAAAGTATGATAAGTGTGATAAGTGTGATAGTTTAGAGTGCAAAGTGTGCATTCGAATAATTTAGAGTGCAAAGTGTAATTTGGTGCATAGTTTAGGGTGGTAAAGTGTAATTTCCCCCCAAAAATGTTTCAAAGCACCTAAATCCAAAGGTCCAGGTTGCTGGCTCTAAAACTCGGTTTGTAAAAAGTTGTAACCTGATTTAGCAGTGTATTCTCCATTCAGGTTGTGAGCCAAGTTAAAACATCACCTTGTTGTGTCCGACACAAAGGTATAGATTTGACAATTTCAGCTTCAAAATCAAAGAGATAATTTTCCAAAACATCCTCCCTCCACAAATGGTTTTCTTCGTCAATGAACATGCTGACCTTGGCTTCAGAATCTTCATCCATGCAAGGTGAAATAACTTGTGGCTTATGCTTCACTGGGAGCCAGTTGTCCCTCCAAACTCGGATGGAATTGCCATCTCTAATCCTCGATCCATACTGCTTTGCTCCGTATTACTTCTCTTCCTTTGATAATGATTTTCCAAGCATAAGAAGCTGAGCTTGGTTTGGGGGCAAAGAGTACCGTCTCATACAGAACATTTTTAGCAATACATTTAGGACCATGGTCTATTACCGTGGTTTTACTTTTTATTTTTTTGAGAATCCAATTACCATGGACTTGAGAAAGCATGCCAGATCTTACTCTAAACGCTGACAATATAATAAATCTTGCTTATTCATCTTGGAACATCACAAATTAATAAATAGATTATAAATTTGTTGGTAACTTGCTACTTGTGGACTACTAGCTTCCTCAAAATTTGAAAGGTTAGTAGAGTGATACTTTATTATTTTGAGATCATATCTAGTATTCAGAATTTGTCTTAATTTGGTACCACTTTCACGGCCCACACCGAAACAATGCTTTATCTCTAGATATCTAGTCAATTGATGTGCTTCAACACATTTCAAGGAGAACCAATTGCAAAAGGCATATATTCGTTCAAATCTTAAGGTCAGCAGCAACCATTAGCATGTATATTATTCATGCCATAAAAATTAACAAGCTAAACATGGTTGGAATTTTATCAAATTAAGCTTCATTAATAAACTTAAAAATTATTAGGACCATTCACCACAAACAGGCGGATTAGGGGGTTTTAATAATTCATGAAATTTGTAAGTTCCAATTAACTCAACTAGTAAAGTCTCTGATAGTTGTATAAGAGATCTGGGGTTCAATCCCTGCCTACACCAAAAAACTGATTGGTATCTTGGTCTGATGATAAAAAACTATGATCAGGAGCGGACGCCATAGATTAAAACTCTCAAAAAAATAAAATAATAATAATTCATGAAATTTGATACCTTTCATTACGTAGCCCTAAACCAAATATTATAACTTAAAGATTGGCCTAATTAAGCTACTTGAGCATCGAGCTCGGTAGTTGATAAGTGGCACAGTTCTGTGGCTAATGGATTATTTTGCAGGCCCATGAGCGTCCCCGCCCATTGGGCCTTTAATAGTAAATCCTCTATTAGATATTAAAAATATACTTTCCCTCGTCTATTACTTTACGGTATATAATTGCAAAAGACATTTCCATGTGTGTAATAGCGCAAATTTTAGCTATATAATTGGTTGTACTATAAGATTATAATTTTACTCAATATCTTTTTATTAGTGGGTTCCAGTTAACTCAACTGATAAAGTCTTTGATAGTTATATAAGGGATCTGGAGTTGCCATAAGTTGAAACTCTCTCAAAAAAAAAAAAAAAATCTTTTTATTGGAAGTAAATTTTGACAAATTCACTATTAGATTACATCTTCTTATATCCTATATGCTTGCAAAATTTCTAGAAAATTGTTTAAATTGTTCAATTGCAAGTTTTTATAATTTAAAATTATGCATAAAATATAAGCATATAGATCATATAGTAAATAATATCTAATTGACACAAAATTTGACACATGTATTAAGAGTGTAAAGAATATGTAATTGATCAACAGTTTGATTTTTAAAATATGAAGTAATATTTATTTTATTAAGTAAAATTGTAGCATAAGACTATAATTAATTTTGTCCTATGTAAAAAGAGCTTCTCCAAAAATCAAACATTGGCTTCTCCGCAAGTTCAAAGGATCGAATAGAACGTCCAGATTTTTTTCCTTCTTGTTGATTTTATTTTCAGAAAAAAGATATATTTTCCTTTTGTTTATGTTTTATAAAGTATATTCCAATCAGACAATAATAAAGTTTAAGCCAATAGATGAACAACACAATGAAACAAACCAGAAAAACACAACAGGAAACAAATAGAAAGCCAAATAAATTTTAAAAAAATCACTCTTTGGCAAAATGGAATATTATAATTAAGTTGACAAGTGTCCATTAGATTGAAAAGATAATATAAATTGTGAAAACATAAAACAATTAGTAAAAGGCTCAAATGTCGGATAAAAAAATGTCTGTCATTTTTTAATTTGGAATGCAATTTATAAAAAATAAAAAAAATTTACGACGTGACAAAAGTGTAATGGAAGACTTTAATTAGGGGTGGAGATGGAAGTTTCCCGTGTATTAGGTGAGTATATAAAAACTTTTAAAAAATTCGTAAGTAAAAGCTTATAACCTTATTGGATATGGTTTACAACCGTTGAGATAATATGAGGCAACCGCGGTTTTAGGAATTTTTTTTCAGGGTGTTCATTAAAAAGCATTAATTACACATTCTAATAAAAAGAGAAATTCATATATTAACAACAACAACAATAAAAAAACACGCAAACACATAAAGTTTACAGTTGCCTTTTACGAGTTTTCATATTTTGAAATCATTGCATGATAGTCTCATTATCAATGCTACAAGCTACATCTCTTTCAATGCACACAACCAAACAATCATTCATCTACTGATCTCTCATTCAATTGCGCAGTTCATTCTTTATATATTTCATTGCTGAAAAACTTCTTTCTATTGTAATAGCGACAGGAAGGGTCAAAACTAACTTCACAAGCAAATAGACTAATGGATAAGTCTCATGCTTCCTTGTCTTCACTAATATTTCAGCAAGTTCACCAACTCCCTGAAGCTCTAAAAGCAAGTAATTGTTACACATATCAAAATTTTAATTTTGAAGTTGAGAGCCAAGTGCCAAGATATCTGTCCCAAGAAAATCAGATGGATAGAATTTTGCTAGACGTATCAACTTTTCCTTATCAAAAGCCACAAATGAATTACTTGGACTCAAGCAAGCCATATAAAGTAGCAAATCGGTATTCGTCTATGAAAAACGATTGTTAAGCTCTTGAAGTTGCAAATCTATGACTGTGTAGAATAGTTCAACACATTAATGATGTAAATTTGTATTTTGTTGGGTATTGTGTCGTGACCTCCCACTAACTACAAATATTCATCCATGTTTAAGATAGGAATATCATGTGTGGTACAAAATTAAGATACTTCAGTCAATAAAGATATTCATTCATCATCTCTCATCACTTGCAATCGTTGCTTAGACACTTTAACAAGATCTATAGCATTTACTATATCTTGATTTTTTTTTTTTTTTTTGGCAATGCTATTGACAACTCATTTGTGATCCCTAAAATGTTTTTCATCAAGTGTAGAGCAAAGACAAATTCAAAAGATAGAATTGACCTCATAATAGATCGAGCTTCAACTTTTTGGTCGAAGAGGCCATCTTCTTCAGTAATCTCAAGTACATCAACAAAAGCAAAGAACATCAAAATCAAGTTGAGAATAGTCTCATAATATGATCCCCAACGTGTATCACCAGGACGTTTAAGATTTGTCTCTTGATTTAAACCTTTCCCACTTTTACGTACACATTTCTCTAATTCTTCTTTAATTTTGGCAAATTGTGCATCTCAAAGAGCATCTCCTCTTTTACAAAAACCTCCAACAATAGTTACTAAATTACTAACCATATAAAAAAAATTCAACAATGTTAATGTGATTTTTAGCAACGACAACAAGAGTCAATTGAAGTTAATGAGCAAAACAATAGACCTAAAATGTTGACTTATTCTTTTTCAAAATTAAATATTTGAGACCATTGATATCACCTTGCATATTACTAGTCCAGTCATAACCTTGCCCACATAGTTTCAATAAACTCAAATTATATTCACAAAATAAACATTCAATAGCATATTTGAGTGACAAAGCGGTGGTACTTGCTACATGTACAATACCAAGGAACCGCTCTATAATAATTCATTTTTTGTTCACATAACGAAGAACGAGGGCTATTTGCTCTTTCACTGAGATATCACGTGACTCATCAACTAATATTGAAAAGAACCCATTGTCAAGATCCTTGATAATGGCTTTGGATGTTTCACATGCAATTGTATTCACAATATCTTTTTGAATTTCATGGTGGGTAAGCTTGCAATTTTTTAGAGCTTTTTGCAACACTTCATTGATAGATTCATTGTGATCCCCCAAAAATTGTAGAAGCTCAAGGAAATTTCCTTTATCACTTGAACCTTGAGATTCATCGTGACCACGAAAGGCTAATCTCCAGCATAAAAGGAATTTTATGCAATCAACTATTGCATTTAATTGAACCTGATATTCAATTTTATCTTGATTTGATTGCTTAACAAAAACACTTTGAATGTGTTTCTTTTCCTTCATTAGATCTTCACTATTCTTGACAGCTTAGTTATGAGCACTATTAACTCCTCCAACATAGGAATTTAACTTCTCTTTCTGATTTCAAAGTTTGAATCCCTTCGTTACAAAAGTCTCACCTCCTCCTTGCTTATCAAAATCTTGCCCAAATTGGTAGTAATATAAACAAAATACTGCATCCTTGTCTATACTATAGTCTAACCACTTTCTATTTACATACCATTCAGATCTAAATCGATGGGGCCTTTTAGAAAAATCTATTAGAGGGTAATCATGGTTTTGGAGAATAGGTTGACAAAGGACTTTTTGTAAATAAAATCTTGTTATTTCATCATGATTATTAGGATGATAAGATGATATCTTTTCTCATATCCCAGGATCTGAAGGAAGATTTTCTAAGTTAAAGTTAACATGAATTTGCTTAGAAGACGAAGATGAATCTTACATAGGAGATGAATCTTGAGCACGTGGTTTTCTTATCAAATATTTGTTCATAATTCTAGTAAAAGAATAAACAATAAACTATAAGTTCATTTGAAATATTGATAAAATTATTAATTATTGTTTTTTAGTTGTTTCATTAATTTGTTTGTCTTTTATAAACTATAATTTGTTGTATTGTTGTTTCATTAATTATAAAATTATTAATTGTTGTTTAGCCTAACATAATTTAATTTGTTTGTCTTTTATAATGTTTTGGTTAATTAAATTATTTATTATTGTTGTTTAGTTGCTTCATTATTTTTCTTTACTAACTGCTAGTAGTCTAGCACACACCCCACTGTGCAGTAGCACACACCCCATTGTGCATTAGCACACACTCCATGTGCATTATTCACGGCTCAACCCACTGTCTAGTGCTTAACATAATTTAATTTTTGTCTTTTATAATGTATTGGTTAGCCTTTACTCCCTTTGCATGCCTTTACTTCCCTAATTCAAATATCCCACTTCACGGCCACATGGCCCCCATCCACCCCCCACTCAATAGGCAAGAGTCACAAGAGCCAATTAGGTAAATTCACAATACACAAAAAGACAAACTCACCAACGGATAAAGTCAAAATAGGGGCAAATAAAGTTATAAAGTAAAGCTGTAAAGGCAATTACAATTCAAAGAGAAAGAGAGAGAATCAGATAAAGAGAGAGAGAGTCTCATTTCAGTTCAAAGAGAAAGAGAGAGAGAGAGCTCTGCTCTTACTCTCAGACCATAGCAAACCCAAAGATGTAAGAGAGAAAGTATAAAGAATTGAAATACCTTTGAGGGAAGCCTGAGGGGCAGCACTACAACAGCACGTCGAGGCGAGGACTCAAGGCCAAGCGTTGACGTCGCGAGCAAAGCAATCTCTGGTCTGATCAGACCAATCTCCGATCTCTGATACCCGATGTGCTCTGTTGCTTGAGTTTGAGGCCTAATGCAATGACTGATGTGCTCTATTGCTTGAGTTTGAGGCAGAGGCGCCATCGCGCGACTCGTGCCGATGTGCTTGGTCTATTAGTCGTTAATGAGGTTTTTTTCCTTTAGGTTAGGATTTCTGATTTCAGTTTTGCTTTACCATTTGATCAATCGGCGGACGTGAATTGGGTTTTGGTTTTTTTTTTTTTTTTTTTGAGTATCCGTTTGGGTTGGCCCGGTTGGGTATTTAGTTAATAAAAATTTAATTATTTTGATTTAAATATATGTTTGGGGTTAGTTTTGTTTAGGATTAATGTTGGGTTTTTTTCACCTGGGGTAGGCTTGCTATGTTACAATTTTATTTATTTATTTTAGATTTTAGTTCAAAATTTTTTTTTGGGGGCTTTTTCTTTTTGCTTGAAAGTAGAACAAATAATCCACCAAAATTTAATTTTATTGGCAAAAAAAAAAAAAAAAAAACTGAGGGTGTTCTTAAATTTTTTTTGAAAGGTAGACAAATAAAAAATTTTAAATTATTATATATAAATTTGTTTTTTTCAGGTCAGGGTGGTCCTGAACATGGCGCTACCCTAGATCTGAGGACAAATTCGGAGGCGAAATTAGAAAATTGAGAGATCGTTGAGACTTGGGACAATTGGTAGAGAGCTTTTTATGAAGTTTTCTAGCCATTGATGATGGGGCAATAGGAGCACTCTTATCAAGATTCTAGGCGGATAATTAGAATGTATATAACAATCAACATTCAAATGGCTAGGAATGATGTAGGTAATATTAACTAAATTACATTTTACAAGAATAGTAATATATGGTAGGATGATAAAGCATGCATGCACAATTTACTAAATGAAAATCTGATTTTTTTTATTGCAAAAAAAAAAAAAAAAAAAAAAAAAAAAAAAAAAAAAAAAAACACAGATTCCATAACTTGAGCGGCACAAAGAGAGATTCCACCAGCCTACTGCCTACTGCCTACTGCCGAAATCTTTACTAGTAAAGTTTTGATTATATTCCTATTTAAATACAATATCATGGTTCTAGTCAATTACAATCATCTATGTTTCTATTTGCCACCCTCCATACACCAATCTTCTATTGGGAAGATAAATATCTTGGGAAGCTTCCTTGCATAATTAATATAACATATAAAGACACTTTATCTCAAGTAAGCATTCTTCATATTATCTAAGAATAAGTCAATCAAATGACCAAACATTTACTAATATCATACTCAAGTTCACTTTTTCTCCCAAGTTCACAACTGGTGGTTCTTGAAGAGCATGGGTGATGGAGGTTGGCTGTGTTCTTGAAGAGCAAGAGAAGGCTGTAGTGGCAACGGAAGAGGTGGGCTCAGCTAAAGACACAACCCTCTCTTTGCCCTAAGGGCCCAGCCAAGCTTTTCCAGAGAGGAGCTATTATGGTCATGCTGAGCTTCTAGCTTAAGGGAATGCAATGGGCTAATTGAAAATAAACATTTGGGTTTTGGGTGAAAGCTCACTGTTATTAATACTAAAGCTAGTTTAGATCGCCCAATTTTTAAATTACAGCTTAATTGTTTTTAATCTACTCAATTAAATGCGGAATAAGAGTAATCAATACGCAATCAACTGGGACTACTACCTAATGCATGGGTATACATAATTGACAATTAATTATAAAACACAAGGAGTAAAGGGAAGAGAGAAGTAAACACAAGATAACACCATGATGTGTTATCAAAGAGAAAAGCTGAAGTGCTTGGCATAAAAACCTCTCTACGGCGCTCCATGCTGAATCGATCTACTAGTAAATAAGTTGGAGTACAAAGATAACAATATAAACCCTCCAAGCGTAGACTACGCTCTGTACTTAGACCCTCCGAGTCTCAGCTACCAACGGGCTTCACCAAGCTTTGTCTTCATTAACTTTTCGTATCTTGCAATTATCACCAATTACATCCATAATAGAATGGCATGACCTAATACTTCCTAAAAGCTCCAAAACAACTCACAACACTCAGAATTGGTGTGGTTTGTGTTTGGGCTAAGAACCTCTCAAAAGATATGGAATTAGAGAGAAAAGAGAGTAAATAAAACTAAGAGAAATGTGTAGAGGATTGTAGTTTTGCAATCTCTAACTCTCAAATGGATTTCTAGGGTCTTCTCTCTAAAACTCTCCTTACAATTTCGTGGGCAATGTGGGTTTTTATAGTGTAGGTAAAGAAATGAGGAATGCACAAAAAAAAAAAAAAATAGTCTGTCAGTGTATCTTGTGGGTTGGCCAAGTTGCTAGACACTCGCAAACATACCTGACACTTGAGTCGTTTGAACTTCCTTATGTGCTCCTCACATGGCTTTTCGCGGGTTGCACCAGTCGCGAGCCAATCGTGAGATACTCTATCTTCACAGTTCTTCACCAATTTCTACACTAAGCCCTTCACATTTGATCCTACAAAAATATAGGGAAATGATTGAAGAAATACAATCAAATTTGACACCTTACAACTTTACATTGGGTATTAATGGGTTTTTGAAAGGGAAGTCGAAAGAGGAAAATCTATATTAATATGATAAAACAATCTTCTAATTTCACCCTCACTTTCCCTAAGCATCCACAATTTACACTATTTAGGTTTTGATGTTAAACTAAAATTGTGTTTATAAGGCATTATTTCTGTAACAAGAACACTATTGTATTTTTGTGTTAGAGATATCCAAAACTTAAAATTTTGGATGTTTGATATCTAAATTGCTATGTAGAATTGATATACTGTTTCTAAGACACGATTTCCATATAACAAGAATTCTATTAAATTTTTTGCTTTAGTGATATCTAAACCTTAAAGATTTGGATGTTTGATATCCAAACTGATATGTAGAATTGAAATTATGTTTTAAGACTCGTTTCTAAATAACATGAATGATATTGAATTTTTGCCTTAATGGTGGTTGTTTAATATCCAAACCCATATTTGAATTGAGATGGTGTTTCTAAGACACGACTTCTATATAAAATGAAGAATTTTTGCCTTAGAGATATCCAAACTGATTTGTAGAATTGAAATAGTGTTTCTAAGACACCATTTTTCTATAACATGAATTCTGTTGAATTTTTACGTTAAACTTTTTTGATGTGGTACTGGTATATGATATATTCATTGGCCGTTGGACTAAAACTTGCACACCACTTCATTGCATGACTCACTCCTTCAATAGTAAGTAGGCTTAAGTCAAAATAGTTATTGGGAGGAAAAATTAGACCTCTTAAATGATTTTACAACAAAATTGATAATCAACTTGTTAAATTAATTCTTCCTAAAAAAAAAAAAAAAAACATTGTTAAATTAATCATGCCACGACCTTTTGAAATTTCCAATTTCTTGATGTAGTTTTATTGTATTGAAACTGCCTCATTTTGATTTTACTTGGCATTTAAGGGCAATGTCTTCTTTTTTTTTTGAGGGAAGGATCCGAAAAATCCAAATTTTTACCCTGAACTTGCAATTTAACCTTTTCATTTATTCGTTCCGCCAAAAAAATAAAAAAATAAAAAAATCCTTTTCGTTTAATTTTGTTCTCGATTTATGAAAGCATAGAAGATAATAATAAAATAAATAAACCACTGGATGAATAGAAATATATATATATATATATATATATATATTTATATTTATATATTTTGTAACTGGACATAACCATTTGATGTGAAAAATTAAAATATTAGAATAAAAATATTTTCTAATATTACTGAAAACAAAAGGCTACGTGGGCCATGAAATATGCTGGCGAGCGCCAGCCTTTGTTGAATGAAAGTCGGTCTTCTTCATTTTATTTTATTTTTTAATTTTTTTTTTCCCTTCGAATGGAAGATAAAGGAAAGTCGGTCTTCTATTGGCATTCACATTAGTGGACCATAATTTTAGTTATTTGATACTATCAAAAATTACTTTATTTATTTTATTTTTTTATTTTTCAAAACATTTAATATCAGTGGTTTTATTTTAGCTTTCAACATAATAAAATAATATAAATAATATAATAAAATAATATATCTACTACAATAAACAACAATCATAACCATAACTGCCCGCTACAGCCTCCGCAACCATAAGTCTTGGATATTTGTTTTTTCTTTTTTTATTTCAGAAGAAAGTCTTAAATATTACATTCTAAAAAAAAAAAAAAAAAGTCTTAAATATTAGAATATTGCAAAACGACAAAATGTGTATTCATTTTTTTTTTTTTTTTTTGGTTGAGAATGAAAATGGGTATTATTCAATTGTCAATTTCTATATACGCCAATAATTTTTATAAACCAAAAAAAGGGGAAAAAGAAAGAATGAGTTTTTAGTTTTTACCTTCCAAACACATGAAAATCCTAAAAATGCAGGGTTAATAAAACACTTGTATCAAATGACCTCACTTTAGCCACTAAGCGCAGAAAGTACTTTGTATTATAACAATCCAAGTACTAAAATTTCACATGGTTTGGTTTTGATAGCAGCTTGTACTTTAATATTCAGCAAATAGTTGTGGTTAGCAACAACATTTGGAATCAATTGGGTTATTTTAATTAAAACAATTTCTAAAGTTGCTTTCTTCGACTATAAATTATTACAAATTTCATTCATTGGAAATTATTATTCAATTTTCATAGTGGGAACATCTAAAATAAATAAATCGGAACTACCGGAAATTCTTTGATCTACTATGGACACTTTCATACCAGGTGACCTTGAGCCTACTCCTCACTCTATAAAAGCTACCCTCTAATCCTCTAGTACTCACATCTCTCACATCTTCAAAGCTCATCAAAACACTCCTCAATAGTTAATTTTTTTCTTTGATCACTACAAAACTCTTTTAAAGTCATCATGGGTGTCTTCACTTATGAATCTGAGAACACCTCTGTTATCCCCCCGGCTAGGCTTTTCAAGGCCTTTGTCCTAGATGCCGACAACCTCATCCCAAAAGTTGCACCACAGGCCATTAAATCCACTGAAATAATTGAAGGAAATGGAGGACCTGGAACCATCAAGAAGATTACCTTCGGTGAAGGTAAGCTTCAATATTAATATCTAAGATGTTATTTGATGGTATTTAAAAGTACTTTTGAGTGAAATTTACATAGCAAATTACCATATGTGACCACAAGATATATAAAAGTCCAAATCTACAAACATCATATTAGATTTTTTTTTTTTTTTTTTGAGGGGCATTTTTGGCATATGATAGTAAAGAAGTAACAAATCTTGTCCATATTTGCAGGCAGCCAATTCAAATATGTAAAGCACAGGGTTGATGAAGTTAACCATGAACACTTTACATTTGCGTACAGTGTGATTGAAGGTGATGCTTTGTCTGACATACTAGAAAAAATTTCCTATCAGACCAAGATTGTGGCAAGCCCTGATGGAGGATCCATCTTGAAGAGCACCAGCAAGTACCACACAAAGGGTGACCATGAGATCAAGGAGGAGCAAGTCAAGGCTGGTAAAGAAAAGGCCTCTGGACTTTTCAAGGCTGTTGAGGGCTACCTCTTGGCACACCCTGATCTCTACAACTAAACCTTGTGTTTATTTTTGTGGCAATTCAGGCTGTCGCTTTTTTTTTTTTTTTTTTTTTTTTTTGGAGTCTAGTCAAGATTTGCTAATTTGGCTTGCTAATAAAGAAGTTTGTGGTTGTGATTATCAGCTACCTTGTGAAATTCAAGTTGAAAAATTGGAAAGTGAGAGTTGTGTAATAGTTTCAATGCATATATATATATATATATATATATATATATAATGAGAATGAATCATGGTATTGATTACAAATCGTGAGTGCATTCATTTCTCTGGGGAAGTTCAAATAAAGATAATAAATACCAAGGTTTGAACAATTTAAACATCTTTGACATTTAGGTGCAGAGCTCTGCTTTGCAGCACTTAATAATAATACATAAATCATGATTTCCAAGCTAGTATTAGCTATGAAACTAGTTGGCCCAAGAAGTATCCGTAAATCATGATATCCACACTATTGATCACTAAACTAAGTACTCAAAAACTTGCAAGGTCAAGTCAAGGTGGTACTGAATTTACTGATAGATGGGGAACAAGATTTCTCTCCAAACTTATATTTTTTTATTAGATGTGAATTTTTAAAATCTAACCGTTGAATTGCATGCTTCTTATGTTATTAACATGTAGATCAAATTTTATTCAAATTGGATATTATTTACTATTCAATCAAAAAAATTATTTTTTATACACAATTTTAGATTATAAAAACTTGAAATTTAAATATTTAAATGGTGACATAGCAATTGATCTTTGATTTTCTTGGAATTTTGTGAGCGTGAATGATATTATAAGAACATATAATCCAACAGTTAGATTTTTAAAATTCACACTCAATATAAAAATACACTTTTATATTGAGGAATTTGAATGGTAGTTTGGAGAGAAACATTTTTTATTAGGAGGAGTAGCATTTTGTTAAGAGTACACCATTTACCATATCTTTAAAATAAAGTAGATGTTTGTTTAAAAATAAATAAATAAATAAAGTAGATGTCAATTCGTTGTCGGTTGATTGATTAAAAATTTCATTGCAAAGCAGGACTTTATATCAACTTGTATTAAAGTTAAAATAAGAAATTGCTTAGAAGATGAGGCTGGCTTCTAGAAATTTGGCCAGGTCTGATTCCTATCCAAAAGAGAGGAAAAGCCTCTGTAGAGTGAAGACAAAAGCAATGCAACTGATCACTTACTCCATCCTTCCATTACATCTGATATTCACTTTTACGAGTAGGGCATGAAATGTTACTATCAGTGATGTGATTCTAGGACACTTGTTACCGCAGAGGGAGAAACAGAAACTACTCGTGTTTGTACAAGAGAGTTCCAAATTGACATGAATGTTTTAGTTGTCAAATTATGTGTATCATATTCACCTTTCGCAAATTTGAGGTTCAAAACACACTGTTAATGTTGATCTTAAGCCATTGTCTTATCACTTAACCAAAAAAGCAGAGACTAAATACCATAAATTATACTTGACAGCAGTATCCAAAAAAATCCCTTCAGTTTTGTAAATGAATGATAATAATTAAACTTTGTAATACACTCAACATATCTAGGGGTATTGACATGTTAGTCAACCATTGGAGAGGTCCCAATAAAGTTATCTAATGTATTAAAATCGAAAGATAGATTCAATGTATGTGGATAGGTTTTATCACATAACCTGTCTAGGTGCATTGATCCAAAATTTTCAGTAAGATAACCAAGTAGATTGCCCTGGCCTCTTTTCATAGTTAAAGCCATTAGCAAGATAGTAATTGTAGGGAAATTTAGACACTAGTTGATAGAATTAAATAGTTTTGAGGCCAAAGTTATTAATTAGATATATTATGAACAATCCTAAGTTAAACAAACAAACATCAATATCATGCATAACGGAATAGTAAATAAAACAATGTTAAGTTCTAAGTAATTAGGAACTAATGTATTAAAACTTCATTTTGTATGTTGCCAAACCATGATCAAAATAGGTTTAGTCTTGTTTTAGACTAGCTCAAAGTATAGGCCTTTTATGTAAAGTTGGAATCGAGTTACTGCAGATTGAGTGTGCAATTCTGTCTGGCTTGATCAATCGAGAATTAGACTCAATCGATCGAAAGTCGTACAGATTGTTTTTTCTGCAGAATTTCCAACTCAGCCTTAAGCCCATATGACGTGTAGGGTTTTATATTTTGCCCTAGGTATAAAAGGGAAACCCTAGCCATATTTTTTATGTTGCTCCTTATGCTGTGTGTGTAAATCTTTTTTGAGATTTAGAGGTGTTTACCTTCACACATACTTAGGGTTTCCAAGATTCAAGATTATGTCAAGAACTTAGTGATCATTCAGTTGCTGCATTCAAGAAGCTTAAAGATACATAACCTGGTGTGCTTGTACTTGCTGGGAATCCAAGAAAGAAGTAGTCCGTGAACTCAAAGTTGTCACGTGGTCGTGGTAGTAAGTTTCCTACTCGAGATAGCAATAGGATGTTAGTTGTCTAAGTCGCTATTGTGTAAACTTTAATTCTTTTATAGTAGATTCAAGTTTACCTTGAGGATAGTTAGGTTAAATCCTCCCCATATTTTTACCGGTTTGGTTTCCTGGGTCATCATATCTTTGTATTCTTTATTTTCTGCACTTTACATTGATATGATAATTTTGTGTTAACCTAGATCTGATAATTTGATTAAATAATCACTTAGCTAAATACCTAGGTTAATCTAGTTGTGTTTTAAGGGATTTAAAAAAAAAAAACAAACAAACAAGATATGATAACTTAGGAAAACTAGTGAAACATATTAGTTTCATGGTTAAAAAAACTGAGAGGGAAACCTTCACAAAAAACAATCCACTATAATAATGAGAAGTTTAAGATCTAGTGCAAAACATTCCCTAGACTCTACAATTCTATTAGATAAAGTTACAGTAAAAACCTTTTATCGCATTAGAACTTTTGAACTCTTCAACATATGAATGCCTTCATAGATGACACACCCAAAATTATAATCAAAACCTCAGACTGACACCAAGAAATTCTTGATAGTCGGTGTGGTTGCTACTTGCTATGACTTTAGGTTTTTCATCAATAGAATTTCATAATTACTTGAAACTCACTGGTATGATGAAATTGAGAGAATTTTTTTACAAAAACCCTAGCCACACAAATGGAGTTTTTCTCTCTCTAAAAATCCTTCTAATAGATGGGTTATAATGTCCTTTAAACACTAGTTCAAACGGATCTCGAATCGGGCTTGAAACGGACAAGTTATGGGTTTTTACGCATTGTTGATTTTCGTTGAAACGCGAAACTTGATATATCGAGAGTTATCAAGAGTACTATCAAGATGTATCAAACTTGCTATTGATCAGACCGAAAGTGGCCTAGAGGGCTCGATGTATTGAGAAGTATTGAGGAGGTATCGAGGCATATGCTGAACATTCACTTTTCTTAAACTTTTCTTGAGCAGACTTTGTGTCATAATCTTGATATTCAATTACAACTTTAAGATATATTAAAATTCAATTAAAGACACATAATTAGGCCTGTTTGACAATACCAAAATAAATGGACCTTACGGTAATGACTATGATAACTTTCAGAGTAACTACTACCAATCATAATACAGTTTGTTGATTTATATCATCATCTCTATTAATTGATATATATATATATTTTTTAATTTATGTTTTTATTAGGTAAAAATATAAAACTGACCCTCTAACTTTTAGCCTTTGTCATTTTAGTTCTCTAACTTTGAGTTTTGTCATTTCAATTCTCTAAGTTTCAAGTTTTGTCAATGTAGTATTCTGTTAGGTATCAATTACTTCTCCCGTTAAGTTTGGCCTTTTTTATTATTATTATTATTATTTTTTAAATAATTTTCGTAATTAAAAGAAAATGAAAAGAAAAAAACTGTTAAAAAAAAAAAAAAAATGTAAGGGGAACAACGTTGTTCCGCTTCCCGTAAAATCAAAACCGGAAAACGGAAAATTCTCGATCTCTCTCTCTCAAATCCACCATCATATATGCATTATGCTTTAAAGCAGACAACCACCAAACATGGAGCTTTCTCTCTCTAAAACCAGAAGAGAAAGTCTCTGTTCTTCTTCGTTGCTTCTATCAAGTAAGGTTTTTTCTATAAGATTCAAGTTTAATCTCTATTTCCTCATCGTTTTCGTCACTTTGATCTATATCTGAAGTTTCGATTTCAAAGAAATCTTATTATTCTGTTATTTTTTTTCAATTTTGTATAACAAAAGCTGTAAATAATGAAACGGAAATCATTTTCTCTGTGATTCTTATCAACAGGAAAAGTAGTAGTTCAAGAACTGAAAAAAAAAAAAAAAAAAAAAAAAAAAAAATGCAAACCGACTCGTCGTCGAGCAACGTCACTGCGAACACCATGTCCGCCTCGCCGTTCAAGTGGCAACTATTCCACCTAAACAATGTCGTTTACAACTCTCTCTACTCTCCTTCGACCTACTCCTCCGACTCGGTGAATTCAAACTCAGTCTCCAACTCCAACTCCAACTCCAACTCCGACTCCAACCGCCTATACCACTCTCAGACCCTACAGGAGCAATAGGAGATCGTGAACAGGAATTTGCTGTACCTCACTTGCCTTCGCGAGGCAACCGGAGAAGTGGAGGCTCTCCGCCAAGAGAACAGCCACTTCCACGTCGTCAACCGCGAGCTCAACAAGCAACTCAGCCTCCTCATCCACGCTTTGCTCCGCTCCTCCGCCACCTCCAACGACTTCACCACTGCCATGTTGTTTTCTACTCTCGATGCCGCGTTTCGAAGGTTGAGAATCGAAGGAGTTGGAGGAGGAATGAACGAAGGAAGCGATCACGATCAGATCCCCTAGGATGACATGGCGGCAGTGCCAGATCTGATTAAGAGTCCGACGAGCGTGATTGAGAGCGGAAGGCTCCAGAACGCTGACGTGGAGCCTTCCGCTGAGGATGACTATCGGATTTGATGATCTTGAGAAAAATGAACATTTATCTGGCTGAGGATGAAGACTGAAAGGGGACCTTCCATGTTTTTGTTTTTGTTTTTTTTTTTTTTTTTTTTTTTTTTTTTTTTTTTTTCAGCTTTTTTTATTTTCTTTTAATTACAAAAATTATGTTAAAAAAAAAAGGGCCAAACTTAACGGTAGCAATAACTTAGACCTAACAGAATACTACATTGACAAAAATTAAAATTTAGAGAACTGAAATGACAAAACTGAAAATTAGAGGACTGAAATAACAAAAACTAAAAATTAAATGGTCAATTTTACATTTTTACCTTTTTATTATTATACTTAACATAGACACTTTGAGTCTGGAGCTACCAATTAAGATTAAGATGTTGAAATGAACCATCCTATGATATTTAACATCAAATGTTTAGTTTTTGCTTCTTAGCAAAAGATAAAATAAAATGAATTCTTATTTCAATATATGTTTTTTCTTTTATAAGTCAATATATGTTATTTATAAGGGGGTATTTTTACCCCATAATTCATATCCTATGTATCCATTCATCGATTTCAATGACGCATAGATTTGGCAACTATGACAGTGTGATATAAAATATTTTTACAATAGTAAAGTCACTTAATATGGTTGGTGTATAATAAAAAGTAAAATAATACTACAAACATAAACTATTTTACAACATTTTTACAAACTGTGGATATTGTTTTAGCATTTTCTAAATATTTATTGTAAGTAAAAATGTGATGTTAATGATTGGCCCATATTAGAACTAGTAAGAATTTGTCACATCAGCAGATTGTAAAAATGTTGTAAAATAGTTTGTATATGTAGCATTAGTCTAAAAAGTATTAGCCACAACTATATTATTAGGCAATATTTTTAAAATCAAAACTCTTTTTTAATAACATTAGGATCACAATTTAATACCTTGATAAATTGTGGAAAAAAAAATATTATGAAAATTAGTATTACTTTAATTGAATTATTAAAAAAAATATTATAAAAATATTCCTATGGGTTTTCGTGAAATAACAAAAACTAAAAATTAAATGGTCAATTTTACATTTTTACCTTTTTATTATTATACTTAACATAGACACTTTGAGTCTGGAGCTACCAATTAAGATTAAGATGTTGAAATGAACCATCCTATGATATTTAACATCAAATGTTTAGTTTTTGCTTCTTAGCAAAAGATAAAATAAAATGAATTCTTATTTCAATATATGTTTTTTCTTTTATAAGTCAATATATGTTATTTATAAGGGGGTATTTTTACCCCATAATTCATATCCTATGTATCCATTCATCGATTTCAATGACGCATAGATTTGGCAACTATGACAGTGTGATATAAAATATTTTTACAATAGTAAAGTCACTTAATATGGTTGGTGTATAATAAAAAGTAAAATAATACTACAAACATAAACTATTTTACAACATTTTTACAAACTGTGGATATTGTTTTAGCATTTTCTAAATATTTATTGTAAGTAAAAATGTGATGTTAATGATTGGCCCATATTAGAACTAGTAAGAATTTGTCACATCAGCAGATTGTAAAAATGTTGTAAAATAGTTTGTATATGTAGCATTAGTCTAAAAAGTATTAGCCACAACTATATTATTAGGCAATATTTTTAAAATCAAAACTCTTTTTTAATAACATTAGGATCACAATTTAATACCTTGATAAATTGTGGAAAAAAAAATATTATGAAAATTAGTATTACTTTAATTGAATTATTAAAAAAAATATTATAAAAATATTCCTATGGGTTTTCGTGACCCATATTGTTGGTCATTTTATTCAACTTGATTTCAATCAAATACAAACTTTTTCTTTTTTTTGGTTGAGAATGATCAAATAGAAACTTGACAAACGTGATGTGTCAAATTTGTATTTTATTGCCAATAAAATACTTGCTTCTAAATGAGTTGTCTTTGCTTTGGCAAACTAGGATCCTGTAAAGAATAGATTTCTCCTTAAAAAAATTTATAAAAAAAGAAAAAGAAAAAAGAACTTGTGAAGAAAAATTATTACCTTCACAATCCACACTCCTTATACATCCATATTTTTCACATGGTGTGCGTAAAGAATAAATAATTTTGATTTGAAACAATCTTGGTCCTTCACTAATATATAAGCAAAAATCCAGATTTTCCAATTTAGGTTTATGAAATGGTCAATGAATCTTGTCTTCAATCGTAAGACCGCCTATGCTTTCGTATTCCAGGTGCTCCACTAATAACTCCTCCAGGATTATCACAAGAGTTATGGTACAACTAGTTTTCCTCCAAACTATACCTAAAATAAATCTAGAAATGCGGAAAATTTCACAATTGTTTTTATAACTGTTGACGTGATCCATTGTGATTGATATGTTGAAACTTTCATCCCAGGTAACCTTGAGCCTCCTTATCACTCTATAAAAGCTACCCTCTACTCCTTCAGTACTCACATCTCTCTCATCCTCAAAGCTCATCAAAACGCTCCTTATAGTTCACATTTTTCCTTTAATCACTACAAAATTCTTTTAAGTCATCATGGGTGTCTTCACTCATGAATCTCAGGAAACCTCAGTTATTCCCCCAGCTAGGCTTTTCAAGGCCTTTATCCTTGATTCTGACAACCTCATCCAAAAGGTTCTACCACAGGCCATTAAGTCCACTGAAATAATTGAAGGAAATGGAGGACCTGGAACCATCAAGAAGATTACCTTTGGCGAAGGTCAGCTTCAATATTAATATCTAAGATGTAATTTGATGGTATTTAGAAGTACATTTGAGTGAAATATACAAAGAAAATTACTATATGTGACCACAAGATGTAAACAAGTCCAAAACTACAAACAAGATATTAGATTATTATTATTATTATTATTTTGGGGTTTCTTGGCAGATGGTAGTAAAGAAGTAACAAATCTTGTCTATATTTTGCAGCCAGCAAATTCAAATATGCAAAGCACAGGATTGATGCGCTTGACCCTGAAAACTGTACATATACCTTTAGTGTGATTGAAGGTGATGCTTTGACTGACATGGAAAGTCTTTCTACTGAGATCAAGTGTGTGGCAAGCCCTGATGGAGGATCCATCATGAAGAGCACCACCAAGTACCAGCCAAAGGGTGACTTTCAGCTCAAGGAGGAACATATCCAGGCTGCTATAGAAAAGGCCACTGGACTTTTCAAGGCTGTTGAGGCCTACCTCGTGGCACACCCTGATCTCTACAAGTAAACCTTGTGTTTATATTGGTGTGTCCCATTGGCAGTTCAGGTTGCGGCTTTTTCTTTTTCTATTTTTGTCGAGTCAAAATTTGTTCTTTGGTTTGCTAATAAAGAAGTTTGTGGTTGTCATTATCTGCTACCTTGTGAAGTTCAAGTTGAAAATTTTGGAAGTGAATAATGTGTGATTTTTTCAATAAATATATATAATGAGAATGAATCATTGTATTGCTTACAAATTGTGAGTGCATTTATTTCTCTTAGGAAATCCAAACAAAAAATTTAATTTCCAAGTTTGAACAATTTAAACATCTTTGACATTTAATTAGGTGCAGAGTGCATTGCAGCACGAAATAATAATACATAAATAATGATTTCCAAGCTATTAGCAATGAAACTTGTTGGCCCAAGAAATATCCGTAAATCATGATTTCAACACTATTGATCACTAAAATTAGTACTCAAATATTTGCAAGGTCAAGTCATGGTGGTACTAATAAGTTACTAACAGATTATGAGGAGCAGCATTTTGTTATAATATTTTCCAGGACTTAAGATCAACTTGTATTAAAGTTCAAAATATGAAATTGCTTAGAATATGAGCCCGGCTTCTAGAAATTTGGCTAGGTTTCATCCCTATTCCAAAGAGAAGAAAATTCCTGTAAACTGTAAAGGCAAAAGCAATGTAACTGATCACTTACTCCACTACTCCTTAAAATCTAATGCAAAATGCACTCAACCATCCATTACATCCGATATTCACTTTTTTAGAGTAGAGAATGAAACGTTCCTACCAGTGATGTGATTCTAGGACACTTGCTATCGCAAAGGAAGAAACTACACTTGTTTACATCAAAAGAGTTCCAAATTGACATGATTTTTTTGGTTGTGAAATCATGTGTATCATCATATTCACCTTTCACAAATTTAAGGTTCAAAACTTACTGTTAATGTTGAATATCATAAGCCCATGGTCTTATCACTTAACCAAAAAAAGAGAGGACAATACCATAAATTATACCTGACAAAATAGTACCCCAAAATTCCCTCCAATTTTGTAAATGAATGATAATAATTAAACTTTGTAACACACCCAACTTCATGAGGATCCCAAATAGGAGAAATCCCTTAAATAGTAGTGTGTGTGTGTATATATATATATATATATATATTATAAGATTAGTAATCTAAAAACTCCTAACTTTTAGCTAAATTAAAAAATAAAAAAAATTCTCAACCTCCACATTTCTCTCCTATGTTAGTTGTCAAGTACTAATATAACTTTTTCTTTTTGAAAAAAAAAAAAAAAACTGCTTTTTTTTCCCCCACAAACGTACCATTTCTTTTTTATCACTAAACTGTTTTTTTCTCACCTCCACGTTTCTCTCTCACATTAGTAATCATATAGTAATATAACTTCTTCTTCAAACAAAAAATAAAATAAAACTGCCATGAGTAAAATGTGTAAACCCAAAAAATAAAAAATAAAAAATAAACTTTTTTTGCTTGTGTAGATGAGGCTAGTGTGTGCCTCTATATATATATATATATATATATATATATATATGAGTTAATCGGCCTTTGTTATTATACATTTATGTCGATTTCAATGACGTATAGATTGACAAGTATGACAGTGTGATGTTTCAAGAATGATGGAGATATGCATTACAAATGAATGAGGAAGTTTAAACTTTTAAGATATAAAATATTTTCAGAATTGTAAAGTAGCTTAATATGATTGGGATATAATAAAAATAGTATTAGCAACATCTCTTAGACAATATTATTACAATCACAACTCTTCTTTAATAATATTACAATTACAATTGATTACCTTCATATATTGTGGAAAAAAAAAAATTATGAAACATAACATTACTTTAAATGAATTATGAAAAAAATATTATAAAAATATTCTTATGGGTTTTTGTGACGCATATTGTTGGTCATTTTCAACCTGATTTCAATAAAATACAGATTTGACAAATGTGATGTGTCAAATTTGTATTTTATTACCAGTAAAATACTTGCTTCTAAATGAGTTGTCATTGCTTGGCAAACTAGGATCCCGTGAAAGAAATATTATTACCTTCACAGAATGTCGATTCGTATTTGTGGTACTAAAAAGTTACTTCCTCCGTTCTACTTTATTTATCTTCTATTTTATTTTGAAATATCCTAAAATATTATTCTGTTTCTAAAAATAAAAATCATTAATTTACTAATATTTCTATTATACCCATATTTTATTAATAATTTAATTTTTTTAATAAATTTATTTAAGGGTAGTTTTGGAAATTTATACATTTTTAAAAGGTAGACAAGACAATAAATGATGTTCCCTTAAAAAATTTGACTTTTCAAACAGGACAAACAAAGTGGGACGAAGGGAGTATATTACTATTTTTAGCTTCACCAAATATCAAAATGCGACCATATTGGTGGAGTCAAAGCCATATTTTTTGGCTCCACAACTACAGCGTATAGCTACTTTTAGCTATGCATTATAGTTGATATGTAAAAAAATAATAATAATAAAAAATTATTAAATTGTTGTATTCACATTGCTTTTTAATTTTTTTTTTTTTTTAAAAAAAATCTCTTTTGGTTTTGTTCAAACAGCTTTTTAATGAATTTTTTTTATATTATTTTAATCAAATAGCTAAAAATTTAGATCTATTGATATTGGATGTATTGTAAAGTGAGAAGGTAAAATAAATAAAATAACTTTTTGTAGAGTCATATTGCTAAATTTATGACTCCACCAAATTGAATGCTAGTATAAAATTTGTACATCAAATATATCTACATTTTTTTAGAACATCCATACTTTTCACATGGTGTGCCGTGTGCGTAAAGAATAGATAATTTTGATTTGAAACAGTTCTTGGTCTTTTACTAATATATGAGCAAACACCCATATTTACCTATTTAGCTTTCTCTTCCTTTTTTTTTCCTTTTTTTTTTTTTTTTTTTTGGAGAATAGATTTACCTATTTAGTTTGATGACATGGTCAATGAATCCTGTCTTCAATCGTAAGACCACCTATGCTTTCGTATTCCAAGTGCTCCATTGATAACTCCAACAGGATTATCACAAGACATATGGTACAACTAGTTTTTCTCCAGACTATACCTAAAATAAATTTAGAAATGCGAAAATTTTCCCAATTTTTTCACAATCTGTTGTGGTTGATACGTAATAAAGATAAATAATGTTAATAATAGACTCGTGTGAAATAAATACTAGAATTTCACATGGTTTTGACTATAAAGTATTATTGAAACTTTCATGCCAGGTAACCTTGAGCCTCCTCCTCACTCTATAAAAGCTGCCCTCTACTCCTTTAGTACTGACATCTTCAAAGCTCATCAAAACGCTCCTTATTGTTCACATTTTTCTTTGTTCACTTTCAAAACTCTTTTAAGTCATCATGGGTGTCTTCACTCATGAATCTCAGGGAACCTCAGCTATCCCCCCAGCTAGGCTTTTCAAGGCCTTTATCCTTGATGGTGACAACCTCATCCCAAAGGTTGTACCACAGGCCGTTAAGTCCGTTGAAAGAATTGAAGGAAATGGAGGACCTGGAACCATCAGGAAGATTACCTTTGGCGAAGGTCAGCTTCAAGCCTTCAATATTAATATCTGAGATGTAAGATGGTCTTTAAAAGTAAATTTGAGTGAAATATACAAAGAAAATTACTATATGTAACCACAAGATGTAAACAATTCCAAAACTAAAAACAAGATATTAGATTTTTTTTTTTTTGGTTTCTTGGCATATGATATTTAAGAAGTAATAAATCTTGTCTATATTTTGCAGGCAGCAAATATAAATATGGAAAACACAGGATTGATGTGATGGACCCTGAACACTATACATGTTGTTTTAGTGTGATTGAAGGTGATGGTTTGTCTGACAATATAGAGAATATTTCTACTGAGACCAAGATTGTGGCAAGCCCTGATGGAGGATCCATCGTGAAGAGGACCAGCAAGTACCAGACAAAGGGTGACTTTCAGCTCACGGAGGAGCACTTCCAGGGTGGTAAAGAAAGGGCCACTATGATCTTCAAGGGTATTGAGACCTACCTCGTGGCACACCCTGATCTCTACAACTAAACCTTGTGTTTATTATGCTGGTGTGTCCCATTGGCAGTTCATCAGGTTGCGGCCTTTTCTTTTTCTATTTGTGTCTAGTCAAAATTTGTTCTTTGGCTTGCTAATTAAGAAGTTTGTGGTGGTCATTATATGCTACCTTATGAAGTTCTCAAGTAGAAAAATTAGGAAGCGAATAATTTGTAATTTTTTCAATAAATATACATAATGAGAATGAATCATCGTTTTGCTTACAAATTGTGAGTGCATTTTTTCCTCAAAAAAATAAAAATAAAAATATTTGTGAGTGCATTTGTTTCTCTTGGGAAATCCAAACGAAAATTTTAATTTTCAAGTTTTGAACAATTTAAACATTTTGACATTTGGGTAGAGAGGTCTGCTTTGCAGCTCATAATAAATATAATACATAAATCATGATTTCCAAGCTATTAGATATGAAACTTGTTGGCCCAAGAAGTATCCGTTAATCATGATTTCCACACTATGATCACTAAAATAAGTACTCAAATATTTGCAAGGTCAAGTCATGGTGGTACTAATAAGTTACTAACAGATTGGGAGGGATCAGCATTTTCTTATAATATGCCAGGACTTTAGATCAACTTTTCTTTTTTTTTTTTTTTTTTTTTTTTTTTCTAGGTAATTGTTTATGCAGGTGCTAGGGCTCGAACCCCTGAGTTGAAGGTCACTAGGGAGACCGGGTACCACTTGGGCCAACAGGCCGGTGGTGGACTTTAGATCAACTTGTATTAAAGTTTTTCCTCCCAAAAAAAAAAAAAAAAAAAAAAAAAAAAACCTTTTATTAAAGTTCAAAATATGAAACTGCTGGCTTCTAGAAATATTGCCAGTTTTGATCCTTATCCCAAAGAGAAGAAAAGGCCCTGTAGAGTAAAGGCAAAAGCAATGCAACTGATCTCTTTCTCCACAACTTAAAATCTAATGCAAAATGCACTCAACCATGAAATGTTCCTATCAATGATGTGATTCTAGAACACCTGTTATCGCAAAGGGAGAAAGTACACATGTTTACATCAAAAGAGTTCTAAATTGACATGATTTTTTTAGTTGTGAAATCATGTCTATCATCATGTTCACCTTTCACAAATTTGAGGTTCAAAACATACTGTTAATGTTGAATATCATAAGCCAATGGTCTTATCACTTAACCAAAAAAGAGAGGCAAAATACCATAAATTATACTTGACAAAATAGTACCCAAAAAATCCCTTCAATTTTGTAAATGAATGATAATAATTAAACTTTATAACACACTCAACCTTACTAGGGGTCTTGACATGTTCTTAGTCGACCAAGTGGAATGCCTTGGCCTCTTTTTATTGATAAATCAAGTAGCAAGATAGTTATGCACTATGTTTATGCATATCATCAGCTCTATTTATCAACAATTTTATTATTATTATTATTATTGGATGGCGAAATCCATTGGGTAATGGAAACCAGACCCTACCTAACCCGCTATTTTTGGGTATTACCCAATTTTTAATGGATAGAGGATAATCGAGTTACACAACACACACACACACACACACACAAAAAAAAAAAAAAAAAAAAAAAAAAAAAAAAGAAAGCCTGAAAGCTGGAGTATATCTAATCAAGTAGCGGAAGTCATGGACAATATGTCAATACATACAACTAGCTAGACTAAAAATATTATGCTATGCATTTTATAAAAATAAATACTACCTTCGTCTTAGCTTGTTTGTCCTCTATTTCATTTTGAGATATTCCAAAATATTGTCCTGTTTCTAAAATTAAAAGTCATTAATTTACTAATGTTCCTATTATACCTTTACTTTATTTCCAAAACCATTTGAAAAGAAAACCAAAAAATATTTAAAAAATCAATATTGATTAAAAAGATAAACTAGAATTTGTATTTGAAGTAATCCAAAATTGCTTGGAGTCAATACCCAATGCAGATTGTGATAGTTGTAGATTTTTCAAATTTGATTAAGAGGATAAGTTACAATTTGTGCTATGTAATTTCAAAAATGCTAATACCGGTAAAGATTAGATTTTTATGCCTGTAATTTCAGATTTAATATTCTTATTTTTTGATAAATTTATTGAAGGGTAGTTTTTGAAACTTATACATTTTTTTAAAGCAGAAAAAATAATAAATGATATTTTCTTAAAAAGTTTGATTTTTGAAATAGGACAAACAAATTGAGACCGAGGGAGTATGTTTTATTTCCCATTGCTTAAAGCCCCACTCTACTACAACAAAATTTAGGCCATTTTGTAGTAGTACTTTGGGTTAAGCAATGTGTTTGACCTTGGTGAAAGAGTGTAATTAAGTGTGTGTGTGTTTAATAGTTAGTTTGCTTCTAAAAAAAAAATGTTTTATAATAGCAACTTCCAGCATTTTATAGAGGAAGTCATATACCATTTATTAATATATATATATATATATATATATATATATGGGTTAGATTCAAGTTACATTTAGTGTAACTCTAAACAATATTACACTAATCAATATTTTTTAATTGGATGTGAATTTTGACAAATCGACCGTTGGATTACATTATTTTTCTATATTCTCCATACTTGCAAAATTTTAAGATAATTAAAGATTAATAGTCATATCATCTATCAATTGTATAAATTCGAGTTTTTGTAGTTTAAAATAATGTATAAAAAATGAGTTTATTAATCAAATAGTAAATAACATCCGATTGATATGAAATTTGGCATGCATGTTTAGAATATATAAAACATGTAATCCAACAATGGAATTTTCAAAATATAAATTCATTAACAAGTTATTGGGTGGCGTAACATTTCTTAGAATTACACCAGGTGCAACTTGAACCCAACCATATATATATATATATATATATATAATTATTCAAATTATATATAATTGTTTTCTCTAATTTATTCAAAATGAGGCATATGCCTAATAAAACAAAGAAGGAGAGATTATTGAATTATTGAAGTTGGATATAGGTAACTGACAATATGCCATAATTTTCATTTTATACAAATTATTACAGTTTGTAATAATTATACATATTAAGCATGCATTACAACCATGTCAAACTATCTAACGTTGATATATGAAAGATCAAGGGAAGGAATCAAAAAAAGAAGAAAAACAAATTCAATTAGCAAACATGGCACATTGACTCTATCGGTCACATGGTACATCTGACCTTGTCTCTCCAAGACAATGGCATTAATAATATAAGCCTACCAACTTATAGATCACTCTTTTTTTTTTTTTTTTTTTTTTTTTACGAAACTTATAAATCACTCCCTATGATAATTATACATATTAATCAAGCAATACCACCATGTCAAATATCCAAAGCTTGTATAAGAAAGATTAAGGGAGTCAAAACTCAGAAAAATCACTTAGCAAGATACCCACAATTTGTTGGTCATATGGTACATCTAACCTTCATCCTCTAAGATAATGATATTAATGACATTGTAGTGTTGAATTGGTACATAGATCATCAATTTAAGTCTGAGCATAACATCAAGTTTATGTTATTCCCAGTAACCATTTTTGACATGAAACATTGGCTACACCCTACCAAACTCATCATTATCATTATCATTTTTTTATAACAAAATTATTTTTGTTTAATCAAAACTTAACAAAGAGTGAAACTCTATCTTTCTAATAAGTCTAACTCAAACTCAAACGTTGATAATCTATATAAAAATAAAAATAAAAATTCTAATAGGACTAAAATAAATAAATAAATAAGACTCACCTTAGATTAAGGAAAAGAGAGAAAGAGTCCTGTTAGGATTCTCTCTCCCCTCCTCAAAGTCCTAACAATTATCACCTCGAAACCCTAAACTTAACTTAACTTTAGGATTCAAAAATAAAAAATAAAAAAGAGAGAAGGACTCCTGTTAGGAGTCTATTTTCCCTCCTCAAAACCTTAGCAATTTCCACCTTAAAACCCTAAACTTAACTTCACTATAGGATTTATATATATAAAAAAAACAGAGACTAATGTAAAAAATAAAAATAAAAATGCAAGCAATCTGATTCAACTTTCTTCTTTAATTAATGAATTTTATGTCGAATTTGTTTATATTGTTATTATTAATAAAATTTCAATTCAACATATGTGGATATTTGTTTATATTGTTGTAAGGACGCGATTCGTGGCGGACCGTAACAGTGTCGGGTTCGCACGTGAAAAGGCCCCTAACAACATCATTTGTAGAGCGTGGGTTTGGAAGGCTAGGCCTTGATCGATAGGCGGTGGGTTTTTCGCGGTGTTCGTACCAGTTTACGTTTTCCTACACCCCTGGAGTCTTTCTCCTGGAGATGGGCTGGGAGGCTCTGGTTTTTGGCCATTTTTCCCAACCCCCTTCTTTAGGTTACTTATTTTTCCTTTTATACTCGCCTGCGTCCACTGTCCTTCGCCTGCGTCCACTGTCCTTCGCCCACGTATAGGGTCAATCCTTCCAAAATTGATACTTGTCCCATCAGCCCATATTCAAAGTTGTTGGGAGTGGTTGTAAAAGCCAAAGACTGCGGCTCTGTCAGGTTCAGAGCATTGAATGGCAGTGAGAGCAGCTTTCCCTGGATATTTTAGATCTTTCGTCCTGATTTCGGTCCTATACCGTTTTTACCCTTCCTTCAGGGGGGGGACTTTGGGTCTGCCGAGGACTGAACCGTCCTCGGCGATATCCACAGGCTATTTTGTCGAGCTTGGGCCATAGCCCTCCTCGGCTTGGGCCTTCGGATTTTCCCCAGGTAGATGGGCCTGGCCCGTAAATCATTTGGGCCCCACAATTGTTATCAATGAATTTTATCATTTATGTTGGATTTTTTATTTGCTTTCATATGTGCCTGAGATTTTCTTTCTATCCTATTCTTTTGTTTAGAATTGATTTTCTTTTGAGTATTTGGGTTAATTTCCATATTTATATTGATATTGTTTTCGTGGGTTTGGTTTTTGAGTTGAAATTTCTACTAATTATTTTTATATATTGTATATGGCAAATAAAGCATCTCAATTTTTTTGAAGAAAAATCAAAGTTGCAACCTATGTCCTCCAACTTAGGGAGCGATAAATTTTTATTTGGTATGTTATATATAAATTTGTTGAATTTGGTTTGGTTTTGAAGTAGAATTTGGGGATTCTATAAATTTTGAAGTTTGAATTCTTGGGTTTTTTGGTATTATGTATCAGTAGATTGATCTTTTTTTTTTTTTTTTTTTTTTTTAGAATACAAAGTATTTTAACACACACACACACACACACACAAAGAGAGAGGAGAGAAGGTTTTAAAGAAACTGACAGTGGTGTATATCCAAAAGGGCCAGTAGGTTAATCTTAATTCTTCACCTTAAATACTTTTTATTTAGGTTCATGTGATTTTTTTTTTCTTATTAAAAGCTATAATTTTTGGTTGATTAATTATTTGTTTGGATTCAAAATAAAAGATAATGGAATTAGGTATTATAATTTTGATATTGTTCCATGTTTTGATTGTCTATATTGTTATTACTATGAGAAAGTCATATTGCTACTCAAATTTAAAACTTGGTGTGTTATCCTCATATTATGGTCTTTGTTTATATATTTGCAGTTTATATTATTTTTGAGTGTGTGTGTGTGTGTGCACATGTGTGTGTGTATAACTATTGGGAGTTTTGCCTTATTAATTTAAAAATTATAAATTACTTTGTAGGTTTTGGTAACCATGCACTTGCAACTTAATAACGTTCAATGTTAGACAGCACTTCTAAACTATGGAAAAGTATAAAAGTTAAATATTTCATAATTTTTTTTCAAAGTCAATAATTTTTCTGTGCATCATACGGATTAGCAACTAGTTGGCCAAAATGGCAAAACACCCATTTCTTACAAACTTTCCAGCAAAATGCCCCCTGTCTGAAACTATTTAGGGATATGCCCCTGTGTTGAAACTTGATTTTCTAAAAATCGAGTTTCAAATGTAAAACTTGATTTTTGGACACTCGAGTTATAGCAAAATAAATTTTTTTTTTTTTTTTTTTAAAAAAAAATTGTGGAACTCGAGTTCCATGAACTCAAGTTCCATTCAAGGAACTCAAGTTTCTAGTGAGGAACTTGAATTCCTAGAAAATATTCAAGTGGAACTCGAGTTCCACAAATTTTTTTTTTTCAAGTTTTATTTTACTATAACTCGATTGTCCAAAAATCAAGTTTTACATTGAAACTCAATTTTTATAAAATCGAGTTTTAAAATAGGAGCATATCCCTAAAGAATTTTAGACAATGAGAATTTTGCTAAAAAGTTTATAAAAAATAGGTAAATCCCTATTTTGGCCGCAACTAGGTAGTATAAAATTTGTACATCAAATATTCTTTACGCACACCATATTTTTCACATGGTGTGCGTAAAGAATGGAAAGTTTTGATTTGAAACACTCTTGGTCCTTCACTAATATATGAGCAAATACACATATTTATCTATTTAGCTTGATGACATGGTCAATGAATCCAGTCTTCAATCGTAAGACCGCCTATGCTTTCGGATTCAAGATGCTCCATTAATAACTCTTCCCAGATTGTCACAAAACTCATGGTACAACTAGTTTTTCTCCAAACTATACCTAAAATAAATCTAGAGATGCTGAAATTTTCACAATATTCTTATAACCGCTGACGTAATCCGTTGTAATTGATATGTAATAAAAATAAATAATGTTAATAATAGACTCGTGTGAAATAAAGACAAAAATTTCACATGGTTTTGATAGCATTTGGAACAACTTCTAAACGTGCTTCCTTTGACTATAAATTATTATCGAAACTTTCATGCCACGTAACCTTGAGCCTCCTCACTCTATAAAAGCTACCCTCTACTCCGTTACTACTCACATCTTCAAAGCTCATCAAAACACTCCTTAATAGTTCATTTTTTCTTTGATCACTACAAAACTCTTTTTAAGTCATCATGGGTGTCTTCACTTATGAATCTGAGGATGCCTCTGTTATCCCCCCAGCTAGGCTTTTCAAGGCCTTTGTCCTTGATTCTGACAACCTCATCCCAAAGGTTCTACCACAGGCCCTTAAGTCCACTGAAATAATTGAAGGAAATGGAGGACCTGGAACCATCAAGAAGATTACCTTTGGCGAAGGTCAGCTTCAATATTTATATCTAAGATGTAAATTGATGGTATTTAAAATTACATTTGAGTGAAATTGACAAAGAAATTGCTATATGTGACCACAAGACGTAAACAAGTCCAAAACTACAAACAAGATATTAGATTTATTTTTTTTTTTTTTTAAAAAAATTTTCGGGTTTCTTGGCATATGATAGTAAAGAAGTAACAAATCTTGTCTATATTTTGCAGGCAGCCATTTGAAACATGCAAAGCACAGGATTGATGCGCTTGACCCTGAAAACTTTACATATAGCTTTAGTGTGATTGAAGGTGATGCTTTGTTTGACAAGCTAGAAAATGTTTCTACTGAGACCAAGATTGTGGCAAGCCCTGATGGAGGATCCATCGTGAAAAGCACCAGCAAGTACCAGACAAAGGGTGACTTTCAACTCACGGATGAGCTAATCCGGGGAGGTAAAGAAAAGGCCTCTGGAGTTTTCAAGGCTGTTGAGGCCTACCTCGTGGCACACCCTGATCTCTACAACTAAACCTTGTGTTTATTTATGTTGGTGTGTCCCATTGGCAGTTCAGGTTGCGGCTTTTTCTTTTTCTACTTTTGTCTAGTCAAATTTTGTTCTTTGGCTTGCTAAATAAAGAAGTTTGCGCTTGTCATTATCTGCTACCTTGTGAAGTTCAAGTATTGTAAGTGAATAATGTGTTTTTGTTTCAATAAATATATTTAATGAGAATGAATCATTTATTGCTTACAAATTGTGAGTACATTTATTTCTCTTGGGAAATCCAAACAAAAAATTTAATTTCCAAGTTTTGAACAATTTAAACATCTTTAACATTTAGGTGCAGAGATCTGCATTGCGGCACTTAATAATAATACATAAATCATGATTTCCAAGCTGTTAGCTATGAAAACTGCTGGCCCAAGAAGCATCCGTAAATCATCATCCCTATCCCAAAGAGAAGAAAAGTCCCTGTAGAGTGTTGTGTAAAGGCAAAAGCAATGCAACTGATCACTACTACTCCTTAAAATTTAATGCAAAATGCACTCATCCATCCATTACATCTGATATTCACTTTTTTAGTGTAGAGCATGAAACGTTCCTATCTGTGATGTGATTCTAGGACACTTGTTATCGCAAAGGGAGAAACTACACATGTTTACATCAAAAGAGTTCCAAATTGACATGATTTTTTTTAGTTGTGAAATCATGAGTATCATCATATTCAACTTTCACAATTTTGACGTTCAAAACATACCGTTAATATTGAATTTCATGTTCTACATGTTCTTAACCAAAAAAATAGAAGCTAAATACCATAAAAGGTAAACTACATATTTGGTCCCTATCATTTACACCATATTTCAATTTGGTCCCTAACCTTTCAAATATGTTAATTTGATCATCTAACCTTTTCAGTATCATGTTAATTTAGTCTCTGTTATTATCTCTTGGATAGAAATTGTTGACATAACAAACAGCTAAAATAAAAAATTAGTTTCCATTGATGTGGCAATAAACTAAAATTTTATTTTGACTGTTTGTCATATCAGCAATTTTCATCTAAGAAATAATGGAAGGGACTGAATTGACACAACACTAAAAGGTGAGGGACCAAATTGACACAATTGAAAGGTTATGAACTAAATTGCAATATGGTTGTAAAGGATAGGAACCAAATACATAATTTACCCTACCATAAATTATACTTCACAATAGTACCCAAAATAATCCCTTCAATTTTGTAAATGAAGAGTAATAATTAAACTTTGTAACACACTCAACTTTACTAGGTCCCCTCAAAAAAAAAAAAAAAAAAAAAAAAAAAAACCTTTATTAGGGGTTTTGACATGTTTTTAGTTGACCAAGTTATCTAATGCATTAAAATCGAAGGATGGATTCACAATGTATGTGGATAGGTTTTATCACATAACCTGTCTAGGTGCATTGAACAAATATTTTCCGTAAGATAACCAAGTAGATTGCGTTGGCCTCTTTTTATAGGTAAATCCATTAGCAGGATAGATAGTAATGACTGTGATGAGTTTGAGAGCGAGCATTGGTTCCTTCCTTTCACTCATTTATTCATTTAAGCTTAAGGGTATCCCCCCGAAGCCCCTAGGTGCTTGTTCCCTACCTGCCCTAGCACACAACTGCTTCCACTGTCTATAGGATACTAATTAGTCCCTTCACTTCCTAATTTCATAAGTGACTATTGAGACTTCAAGTGACACCCTTTAAGAAACTAAAGGGATGTTCTTAAGGGAATCATAATCGCATTATGCAGTCATCTCCCGTGTATTACGCTTGAAGACAAAAAGGTAATAGTTGTCCTAGTGATAGGGCAAAAATCGGGGGGAAGGACAAAGGAAAGAGCGATGCCTACATTAAATCAATTGATTCGTCATGGTAGAGAAGAAAAACAGCACATAGACCGTACTCTAGCTTTGGATCAGTGTCCTCAAAAGGAAGGAGTATGCCCACGTGTTTCAATGAGAACACCAAAAAAACCTAATTCAGCTCTATGTAAGATTTCACAGAATCGATCCCCCCCTTTTACTGTACATAAATATGTGGAGCTCAGCGTGTTTGGAAACACGGGAGAATGTTTTTTTGCTGATATTATTACTGACATTCAATACTGGGTCATTCGTAACAAACCTATACCTTTCCTATTTACTCGACGAATTAAGGGGGTTGGTTTACGGGTAAAACCTCTGTAACTTCATGGTACAGATTGGCAAGTTCCTATTTGGAAGGTTGCAGCTTCTTTCTTAACCACAGAAGTTTCTACTTCTGCTAGGTCTTTCTTCCACCCATGGGTATCGCCGACATAGACTAAGGTCGGGTGGTCAGGAAGGATGTATGTGAGGCCAACTACTTCCTATTCATCAAAGATGAGTGCAACTTTCCAATATGAAGAGAAGGAAGTCCGACTGGTACCAAAAAAAAAGCAATTGTGAATTGAGACCTATTCTTTGGCCTGTTTTCATGTAGTTTCAGAAAACTTGCAAGTCACGGATTAGTGCGTTCTGCGCCACCAGTAGCCTAAAATCAAAGGTGGCGTGGGTTGATCTCTCTGGTTAAGGCTGCATTCATTTATTCAACTTGACACGTGTGAAAGGCTTACTCTCCTAGTGGCTCGGTTTGGTCTTGCTCCTTCCCCACTAAATCACAATGCGCTATGTTAATGTATATCATCACCTCTATTTATCAATATATTTATTATTATTACTATTATTATTATTATTATTATCATCATCAATATAAACAGTTATTGATTAAGTGACTAACATATATTAAGTTCACTTTGATTCAGGTGCTACCAATTAAGATTAAGATGTTGAAATCAACCATGATATGATATTTAACTTTTAACATCAAATGTTTTGTTTTTGTTTCTTAGCAAAAATTAAAATAAAATGAAATTGTTGTTTCAATAAATGTTATTTATAAGGGGGATTTTCAATGCAACTATTAGGCAATATTGTTACAATCACAACTCTTTTATAAGTCACAACTGAGAGAAAATTCAATTAGATTTCAAATTGGATTTCAATTAGAGTCCAATTTTTCCCCATGTATCCCATCTAATCTAAGTCTTTAATTTTTTGTGCCCAGTGAGTTAATTCAGTGTAAAATTAGATTTCAATTAAAGTGTAATTTTGTGCCACATGTCCCATCTAATCTAAGTTTTTTTTAATTTTTGTGTTAAGTGAGTTAAACCATAAAAAACCTAATCATATATCTAACTCTATATATAAAATTAGAGAAAGAGAGAGTTTGAATGAATTTATATTTATGAGCCATTTTTTGTGTAAGTAAAATTAATTCAAATTTAAAATTCATTTATGTAATATATCATCAAAATTGGACTTTACTTTTGTTAGTTTTTCGATACAAATTTAATTGTTTAGATTTTTGCTGTTATTTTTTCTTTGAACTGATGAGCATATTTTTTATACTGATTCTATTAAGATATTTTGTATGTGAAAATCTTGGACATAACAAACTTTAATTGAGTTTAATGATCTCATGCGCCTATCTCCATATAATTTAAGAAATACAATTGAACCATGATATGATGTTTAACTTTTAAAATCAAATGTTTTGTTTTTGCTTCTTAGCAAAAATTAAAATAAAATGAAATTGTTGTTTCAATATATGTTATTTAATTATAAGGGGGTTTTTCAGCAACAACTATTAGGCAATATTATTACAATCACAACTCTTCTATAAGTCAAAACTAAGAGAAAATCCATTTACATTTCAAATTGGATTTCAATTAGTGTCTAATTTTGCACCATGTATCTCATCTAATCTAAGTTTTTAAGTTTTTGTGCCCAGTGAGATAATTTAGTGTAAAAATTAGATTTCAATTAGAGTGTAATTATATGCCACACGTCTCATCTAATCTAAGTTTTTTTAATTTTCATGTTAAGTGAGTTAATTCAATGTAGAAAATGAAGAGTCCAATATAAATAAATCATAAAAAACCTAATCATATATCTAACTTTATATATAAAATTAGAGAATGAGAGACTGTGAATGATTTTATATTTATGAGCCTTTTTTTGTGTAATTAAAATTAATTCAAACTTATAAGTCATTTATGTAATATACCATCAAAATTGGACTTTGGTTTTGTTAGTTTTTCTATACAAATCAAATTGTTTAGATTTTTGTTGTTATTTTTTATTTGAACTAATGAACATATTTTTTACATTGATTCTATTAAGATATTTTGTATGCGAAAATTTTAGAAATAACAAACTGTAATTGAGCTGAATAATCTCATGCTCATATCCCCATTCAATTTAAGAGAAACAATTGGACTAATTTATTATTTTATTTTGTGTTGTATTTAGTAGAATTTCAAAGGCTGTGATTGTGAATTTTTTTTTTTTTTTTTAGAGGAAACGATAGTAGATTTTATTAATTAAGAAATATGATATACAATGGGAAAGAGAAAGAGGGACATATGACCCCCTTTTTCCTCTTTTGCAACACTAGCATACGCTAAAGTAGCACGATTACATCATAAACAAAGAAAGAAAAGAAACAAAGGAAAAAATTCAAAATCCAAACTACTGTAAGAAAAACGAGTCTTCTCTTGAATGCCCAGAAAACCTGAAAAACTACCAAACGACATCTTCCTGGTATACATGGACATCAAAAAGAAGAGTTTTTTTTTTTTTTTTTTTTTTTTTTTTTCATGCTCAGCATGGCTGCCCTGCAACCTCCATTGATCCCATAGTTGACACAACACCTTGCTCATTCTCCACAATTTTGTGTTTCTTTTTTTTCATAACACTAGTAGCCTCCTTAATCAAATTTTCTACTTGCTTCCTTTTATGCCCAAGTTCCACATCAACAATTGAAGAATTAATAAGAATCTGAGATATTGTGGTAAGCCTCTTCCAATTCTTCATTGTTTTCGGGCTTCCAATTGTAGACTCCTCCACAGACTCAACTTTTTTTGGGCTATACAAAGATTGACTCACACCTTTATCTTAATTATCACTTCTTTTGGGCCAGCTCTTACCAGTATTCTTGTTTCCTTGCACGTTACCACAACCAACCTTAAAACCTATCTTTGATCCCTCAAAACCCGGTGGAGATACTTGCTCACCTTGTTTCCCCTATTAAGTCATGATTGAGGATGACAGTATCCTCATCCATGACTACCACCTTAATCAAATTAGAGGAAATCACACTATCAAATGGAGTCACTTTTGAATTTGAAAAATCTGAATCAATTTGATGGTGCCATTGTGGTTCATTCCCTTGATTCTCGACCTCCACATTTATGGGTTTTGATGGTTCAATAACTGCTCCCACCATGATTATAGAGTTAGGCAATAACGCACTTGGAGAGGATATTATTGAATCTTTATGAAATAAATGTTGTTGTGCAATTGTCAAGCTTTCCGTTCCAATTTCCTTAAACTTCACCATTTCCTTATCTGTATTCATGCTCCGTTTAGGCCTAGCTGTCATCGGCACAGTATCAGTTTGGACGTTCGGCTCTCCTTGTAGGCGTGGGTTTTGCTGGTCAGTTCTTGAAGTCTCTACTCTACCCCAAAATCCTGCTTTCATCCATTCCTCGTATGGCCTGTCTTTCGGTATCATGTGTACTCACTTTTCGACATTCCTTTAATTCATGCCCAATTCTTCCACAAGTGAAACACACCCTACCAACCACTCATATCGAATCGCAACTCGGACTTCATCTCCCTCCGGGCTAACAACCTTCCCCCCCCTCTATAGAGGTTTGTCCAACGGAATCTCAATGCGAACCCTAAGAAAGCGAGCCTAGTCTGATTTGGAGGCCTTACAATCCACGTCAATAAACTTCCCTAACCCTCGACCAATATCCTGATCGGCTTCTTCATTTATGAGATCAAAGGGCAAGCCCCATATGAGATCTTCTATTACCTCTCAATAGTTCTAAGATCTCGGGATTATGGCATACTAGTCTCTTTGTTTCTTCTCTTCTCAAACAGAGCTCACGAAGATCTGTTCTTGGTAGGAGCTTTTCTTCTCACTCCAGGTGAACTCTTTTTCTCTTTTTTCCCTGGCTTGTCTAAGGGTGAAAGAGTTGTGGTCATTCAAGTCGTTTCAGCCTTCGGAGTGCCAATATGGACTCGGAGTTCTTGGAGCATATTCAACAAATGAAGTTAACAATAGATGAAGAAGAGTCTATAATTGTACGCCCAGTATGGAGACAAGAGATTTTGGAGGAGTACTCATTAAGTCTTATAGGACAGTTTCTTACTACCAGGTCCATCAACTCTAGGGCAGCGAAAAACTTATTACGGTTTATGTGGAAACTAGGAGACAATCTGAAGATAGTGGACGTCGACGATGGGCTCTTACAATTCAAGTTCTCAATTGAAAGCCAATTATTGTGGGTTTGGAACAATGGTCCTTGGTGTTTTGACAACCAAATCCTAGCTCTCCGGTGATGGGAAAAAGGCATGACTGCTAGGACAATGAGTTTCACGCATATAACAAGCTGTGATTATGAATTGATATTGTATGTGTAGTATCTAGTAGTGATTTTCAAAATTATATATGTAATACCAGTGTAATGAAAAACTTGACGTAACTAATATCATGAAAATTGGAAAGAAAAACCATTTTAGTAACTCCAAATGTCCTGGTGGAACTAAATGTCCTATATGTTTAATAATCTAAGCTAACATTAATAGCATCACTACAATTCACTATTCCCATACATAAGCACAGGTACATACTAGTTTTTTATAATATTGCAATCATAATTTAATACCTTATAAAATGTGAAAAAAAAAATGAAATTCAATATTACTTTATATGAATTATGGGAAAAAAAATTATTTAAAGATACTTATGGGTCTTTGTGAAGCACATGGTTGGTCATTTCATTCAACTTGATTTCAATAAAATACAGATTTGACAAATGTGATGTGTCAAAATTGTATTTTATTACCAATAAAATACTTGCTTCTAAATAAGTTGTCTTTGCTTTGGCAAACTAGGATCCTGTGAAAGAAAAATTATTACTTTCACATTGCACACTCCTTATACATCATTAGTATAAAATGTGTACATCAGATATCTACATTTTTAAAGAAATATCCATATTTTTCACATGGTGTGTGTGAAGTATATATAATTTTGAAGTATACGAAAGCATAGGTGTCCATGAAGTATATCTATTTTTCACATGAAAATAAAAAATATAATAAAAACAATGTTAATAATAGACTCATATGACAATGCTATAAATGGTAAATACTTCAACCAAACTTGTCATGTTATGAAAAATATTTGAGAAAAATTTTATCTGTAGCATTAAGAAAGACTATGTTAAGGAGTACGAAAAACAGTTGTTGGAATTTTTCAATTTAAATTCCTTATGAGACACATCCTCTCTAAAAATAGATAAATCCCTTATACGACTGTCGTTTGTTCTCCTTCACTAAACCATATAACAGAAACAACTTTGCAATTAGCTTCAAAAGCTTTCAATAATAAAAAATTCAGAATAATATTGTTGTGAAAATACAATAATCCAAGATATGTTTATAGCCAATTATAGTCCTTGGTGATTGAAATTTGAAACTTTTAAAAAGTTTTCAAGTCGTTTATGACCAATTGTAAATTTGGGACTTTGACAATTTGCAAAATGGTGCCAGGTTGCATGTGGGTTCAATCAGTAGCGTCCATATTGATCCATACGGTCCACACGGCAACACTTGTTGCGTGCTTCAGCAATGTCCTGCTTCTAGAATTTCTTCTAAAATTTGCCCCAGCTAGCTTGGATAATGATATTCAGAGAGTTTTTTTCCTGTCAAATTTTCACATACTTTTGACTTGCTTTGAACGATTCCTCTTGCTTTGACATGCTGCAATATTCAAACAGCACCATCCATATATATATACGGCTATAAATTAACATCAATTTGACAAATTACGATTGCTCTAAAACTATGATATATTATTGATAATCTTTAAAGTTTAAATATATAAAATTGTAAATTTAGTCATTTTATTATTAATTCTAACAATATATTTTTTATTGTTTTCAAAGTTTAAATTGATAAGAAATTATTAATTTAATCATTTAATTACTATTATTACTATAATGATAGTTGTCTAGCATTAAATCAGTTGACTTTCTTTTTTTTTTTTTGAAGTATTTTCCAAATGTAATTTTTTTACTAATATAAAAATTCCTATAAAACGTTATGATGTTGATGTCCTAGTCATATAGGATAAATTCAATAAAAAATATTATTAAAAAAAAAAGTAACTCTCTGATTTAGAGGGGCCACTTTCACACTGTGAACCTTTGCGCCTTTGGCCTCACTGCCTCAGCCTACGAGTAAAATAAAGTAACTCTCTGACTTTCCCACATCCCAAAAACTACAAATCAATCTAGCATCCCAATTCATCCTAGGAGGCTAGCTAGTACTATCATTTTCAAACCATCAACCAGATAATCATGGGTGTTTTCTCTTATGAAACTGAGATCACATCCGCTATTCTCTTTTTTATTTTTTAAAATAAAAGTTAATAATTATGGCAGTTAGTAGGCATTTATTTTGATTGACTTTGCATAACTATATGTTTTGTCAATTAAAGAAAACTAGTTGCAGACACATGCAAGAAAATAAACAATAAGTTTTTATTGTAATTTTATGTGTAATTTTTTTTAAATTTTTTTAAAGATAATTTGTTTTCTCTAAAAAATAAACAATTTTTATTCGGTCCAATTAGGTCTATTTCGGTCCAATTTGGTCCAATTCAGTCCACTCAATCAATTTCGGTCCCCCTTTAGTCCATTTTAAACTAATTGGTTCTTAAATTAATTCTTTTTGTAGGTTTTCTTTTTAAGTTTAACTCAAAATTTCTTTTTCTTTTTTTCTTAATTTTTGGGTTTAAAAGTATGAAATTTTATTATATTTGGAGCTAAACTCTTTAGTTTTGAGTCATAATGTATAAACAAAATATTATTCGGTCCACTAAAGTTCTATTCGGTCCATTCAGTTCACAGTGGCCCTATTCGGTCCACATTGCTCCTATTATGTCTAGTTTAGTCCTATTCGGTCCATTATGTGCACGTTGGTCCTATTCAGTCCATTTTGTCTACTTTGGTCCACTTCAGTCCTATTAGGTCTATTATGTCCATTTTGGTCCTATTCAGTCCAGTCTGTCTACTTAGTCCTATTTGGTATAATTTGGTCCTATTCAGTCCATTATGTCCATGTCGGTCCTATTCAGTCTATTCATTCTTATTCGGTCCATCCAGTCCACCTGTTCCTATTCGGTCCATTTGGTCCTATTCTATCCATTTGGTCCAATTCGGTCCGTTCGAATCACTTCAGTTCATTTTGGTTCACTTCGATCTATTTTTGTGCACTTACATAATGGGAAAATATAAATCTCAAACTTGTAATATCTAAAATCTAAGAATAGCATTTATTGCTGTGACGCTTTTGTTAAACCATATTAATATAACATTTCAGTCCACTTCGGTACAACTAAATTTAAGTAAAAATCTTTCTATAAATATACAAATGTAATCTTTAGGGCAGATATTCATTTGTTTTAACATTGTTACTTTTGAATGAATTGCATGAGGTTGGTTATACATTTAAGCAAAATAAATAAATATATACATATATGTATGTATGTATGTATGTATGTATGTATAATTTTTATTAAAATAAATTGTTCAAATTATTCATTCACTTAAAAAAGATTATCATAATAATCAAAACTCATATCAAACTTATACTGAATATGTATAATTTATTCTCTAAATTTTATTGTAGAGAGAAACAGAGACAGAGACAGATAGAGACTGCTTGTGATAGGAAACTAAAAAATACAACATCAAATCGTATGAACCCAAAACAGAGTTTCAAAAATCACAATGATTCATCAATATAAAGTAGAGTTGCAAGAAAAAAATTTAAAAAAAAATCAAGAGAAAGAGAATAACAATTTTTCAATAGAGAATATGAAAGAGAATAATAAGAAATTTATAGAAAATAATATAAGAAAAAAAGTATAAAAAAAAAATAGTAATAAACACCGAATTATCCACGTCATGTTAAATAATAAAATAACATTTGTGGGGCCAGAGAATTTGTGGCCCCGGCCCACTTTCCATTAGGGCCCAAGGCCCGCGCCAAGGAGAGTAGTTGCCGAGAACAAGTAGTGAAAATCCAAATGGCTTAGAGATGCAACCGAGGATGACCCTATCCTCGGCATTCCGAGGACCAAAAGGGAATAACGACACGTCATCAAAGACAGCCTCCAAAGCGCTCCCAGAAGAAAAGGCGAGTGGAATGGGACTCGTACGGGAGTGCAGTGTGGGAATGGTTCAAGGAAAAGACGTCACCTCCGCATTGAATGCGCCAACAAACGTCCTAGTCACATTAATGGGAAAAGACCCCTGAACAGTGTGGCTTCGGTTATTGCAACTAACAGAAAGTGGGAGGAGGCGGCTGATGGGACAGGCACTCGAGTAGTTACCTACCTGATTGACAGATGGAAGGTCAGGATCAACTGAGGAGGGCTATATAATGTAAGGATTCATGCGCCAAAGGGGGGAGGGAAAGAATTGTACCCAGAAAGTGAAAGGAATAATAAGAACAGTAAGTTCAATGGACAAGGTCCATGGACAAACTTAGTTCACCTCTATGCGTCCACCATGACTAACCTCTGTCCAGTGACCAAGGCCTAGCCTTTCAGCCGACTCTCTACAAATTTATTGTTTGGGCCTTAAACGTTTGAACCCAATAAACCAATTTGGAGTCGTTACAATTTGAGTCCTTACAACATTATATTCTACTATATTTATAATGCAATATGATAACATCTATGAAATCAAAGAGAATAAAAAATATAGCAACTTAAAAATACAAAACATAATCACATCAACCCAAAGTAAAGTTTCAAATAATACAAGAATTCATTAGCCTAAAGTAGAGATGCAAGAAAATATAATAAAATCCACCAAAAATGAAGGAAAAAAAATGAGAGAGTGAAAGAAAGAGAAATAACCTTTCGTGTGTGAAAAAAAAATGAATAGAATCGAAAAAAGAATTGTAAATTTATAGTAAAATGAGGGAAATAAGAAAAGCAAAAAATAAAGGAAGATAAACAACACCACTACAAATAACAGTAAATTTATAACCAAAAAATCATGAGCATAACATCAAACAAACACAAACTATATGAAGAGAACTTAGGGATTGGGTTTTATTTAGGAAGATGGACAAAAAAGTAAATAAAAAAATTTTATAATATATTTTTTAAATATTAAATATACGTGGGTCAGATCGGGTTAGGCAGATTTATGAATCTTATGACCTTAACCCAACCTGAACCACTATTAAAAAAAAAAAAAAAATTCATAACCCAACCCAATCCACCGATCTTTAAAAACCGACCCAACCCGGCAGGTTTGCCACACACCTCTAGGCATATTTAACAGAATTAAAAAAAAAAATGTTTAAATCTACTTTTTAATAATTTTTTTGTGCATCACACAAATTAGCGACCGGCCAAATATTATTAAAATAAAACATTATTCTAACAACTTATTATAACCACCAGCTGTTTATTTTTTATTCAATTAGAGTTAAAAATTATACGATCTTTTGATTGCACTGTACATGTATAACTATTACCACTTCACTCAATGCTTCACCAAATTCTTCAAGCATCTGAAAACTATCATCACCATTACTCAAAAAGACTATTCTTTCTTACTTCCAAAAAAAAAAAAAAGACTTCAAACATTCAATTTTATCTGACTGAAGGAGCTCAGAATAATTTCACAGAAATGGTCAAGTTGGCTGAAGCGGTGGCTTAATAACGAATATCTGTCTCGTCTCTCATTTTTGGCCGTTCTTAGATTTGACTGAATACATAAAATGGTGGGTAATTGCGTGTATTTATTTATAAATATTAGTCTTGGTTTGATTCTTCAGAAATCAAATGTTCTACGTTTGAATCTTCTTACATTTAGGGGTTTTTTTTTTTTTTTGAGGTAATAGATAGAACATTATTTGATGGAGGTATTGTGCATATCAGCTTCCTTCAGTCATTCAAAATAGTAAGTTAGGCACGTTTTCAAACAATTAAGAAAACTAACATCTCGAGTTTTAGAAACTCGAGATCCACATTATAACTCGAGTCCAAAAGACTCGACTAGCGAGTGTGAAAGTGCGACATAGATCTCGAGTCTTTAAAACTCGATTTCCATGAAAAAAATTTCACCTATAGTGGCGTTTTTAAGCCTTACAGTGACGTTTTAAAATCCTATAGCGGCGTTTTTCTGCAAAATTTTATAAGTACAGGTTTAGGGGGTCCTATAGTGGCGTTTTTAAGACCTATAGTGACGTTTTACAGACCTATAGCAGCGTTTTTTCTCAATAAATGCAAATCGAGTTTTTAAAACTCGATTTTCAGCCTGATTTTTTTTTTTTCCACTTTAACTTAATTCACTTACAAATCGAGACTTAAAAACTCGAGTTTTAGACACTCGAGATGCTAGTTTTCAAAATTGTTTTGAAATGTGACAATTAACTAAATTTTTTAATATTTATTGTTATTTACAAAAAAAATTCTTATTTGATGTAAGAAACTATAATCAGGTACATGTATGGCCGTGTGTCACCAGACCGAGAATATTACAAGTAGCTGCTGAAACATGACACTTTGGTTGCATAACAGAGGGACCGTAGTAGCCAAAAGAATAGAAAACTAACACTGTGTTGTGCCTAGAAAGAAAAATAATTTTAATACATGCACTACCCCACCATACCCTTGAAAGCAACCACCAAACAATCAAACCTTTCCCCCAGTCACGTAGTTGCTTGAGTAGCCGAAAGGGTCTGATATCCAGCAATCAACTGAAGGGCCCCTTCATATATCACTTTGGGTGGTGACTGAACATTTTGGAAGTAGGCTTTGTTCCTTGCATTCCATATCGCCCAAGTTGTAGTGCACCACTGGTCCAACTCCTCTTGTGTCAGTTTCTCTTGCATCAACTTGAAGAGCTGGAAAAAATCTTGCGCATTGTTGCTGCATTTCTGCACTCTTCCTTTAGCCAACGCCCACACATTGCGGGCAAAGGAGCATTCCCACAACACGTGAGCTTCCGTTTCATGGTGTTGGCGGCAGAACTCGCAGGTGCTCTCCACAGCCACTCCTCTCCGATACAAGTTATCTCGCGTCGGCAGATTATTGGACACAGCCCGCCACATAAAATTTCTGATCTTTGGTGGCACCTTGAGGTCCCAGATCATCTTCCACAGCTTGCCTTCCTCCCTAGCTCGTGAGTGTTCTGCTTCCACCCCTTGTTTCAGTCGAAGAGCAACTTGGTAAGCCGACTTAACGGAGAACTCGTGCTTCCTGTTTTCCTTCCATATTAATGTGTCTCTCCGTAGGTCTCTACTGAGTGGGATGGCCATTATCTCATCGCATGTTTTTGTGGCAAACATCCCAGCCACCTTATTTCTATCCCACTGCCAAGAATGTTTGTCAATCAGCTCTGCAACTCTTAGGCTTGGTTGCACATCCCCTTTGAAGACAGGTTTATGCGAGAGCCACTTGTCTGATTCAACCATAATATTGACTCCATTTCCCACCCTCCACCTAGAGTCTTCTTGTATCACCTCTCTTGCAGCCAACAAACTCCGCCACACATATGATGGGTTGTGGCCCAACTCAGCCTCCATGAAAGAACACTATGGAAAATATCTCGCCTTATATACCCGGTAGAACAAAGAGTGTGTATGGTGTAACAATCTTCAAGCCTGTTTAGCCAACATAGCTAAATTAAAAGCTTGTATGTCTCGAAATCCCATTCCTCCCTTCTTCTTTGTTGTACATGATTTCTTCCAATTTATCCAATGTAACTTCCTCTCATTTTTTGTTTGCACCCACCAATATCTCGCTATTGCAGAGTTGATAGAGTGACAGGGATTTCGGGAGTTTGAAGAGACTCATAGTGTATGTGGGAATGGCTTGTGCAATAGTTTCAACCAATATTTCCCTACCAACCTTGGAGATAAATTTTTCCTTCCATCCCATGACCCTCTTTCTAATCCACTCTTGCATTTCTTTAAAAGTAGTGACCTTAGATTTTCCACATGCCATTGGAAGACCAAGGTATTTTTCACAATCCTTCATAATTCTTGCCCCCAACATTTGTTGAATCGTTTGCTTGACCACCTCTCTTGTATTTCTGCTAAAGAACAATGAAGTTTTTTGCCTGTTTATTGCTTGACCGGATGCTGCTTCATAAAGGCCTAAAATGTCCATTAGGCGCTAACATTCCTCTATTGATGCTTCACAAAATAGTTGGCTATCATCAGCAAACAATAGATGGGATATGCACACTCCATTTGGGCTAGATAAGACCCCATGTTGCTCTCTATTTTCCACAACTCTTCTTATCATTCCAGATAGACCTTCAGCACAAAGTAAGAATAGGTATGGTGATAAGGGGTCCCCTTACTTAATACCCCTTGATGGTTAAATAAACCTTTCGGCTTCCCATTTATCAAGATTGAGTATGAAGCCGTACTCACCATCTCCATTGCCAATTGGACCCATTTCTCATCAAATCCCAATTTCTGCATCACATGTCTAAAGAACCCCCATTTCACCCTATCATATGCTTTATTGATATCTAGCTTCACTGCCATTTGTCCCTTTTTTCCACTCCTCTTATTTCGCATCATGTGTAACACTTCAAAAGCTACAGTGGTATTGTCAGTAATCAGCCTCTCAGGTACAAAGGCACTTTGGGCATCAGATATTACATTTGGCAAAATCAATTTCAGCCTATTTGCAATAACCTTTGATATAATTCTAGCTATCACATTTTCTAAACTAATAGGCCGAAAATCAGTCATATGCAGTGGTTCATTATTTTTTGGAATCAATACAATATGTGTATAATTCATTTTATGTAGCATATGACCCGAATGGAGGACAGGTAGAACAGTATTTGTGACATCAACTCCAACAATATGCCAAAAATTTTGGAAGAAAAAATAGGACATACCATCAAGACCTGGAGATTTTGACGGATGCATCTGAAAGAGAGCTCTTTGGACCTTCTCTACTGTATAGGGTTGGAAGAGGCTTTGGTTCATCTCCAGAGTGACCACCCTATCCATTGTACTCAAAACTTGATCCAATTCTAAAGGGATTGCCAAAGTGAACAACTCCTGAAAATAATTTTCAGCAACTAATGCTATACCCCCATCAATTTCCTACCACACACCATCTCTATCAAATATTCCTGAAATGTTATTTTTCTAGCGTCTTTGGCTTGCTTTTTGGTGGAAGAACTTTGTATTCTTATCTCCTGCCTACAAACATATAGATCTGGATCTTTGTCTCCAGTGGATCTCCTCATGGTACAATATTGTATTAATTTCCTCCTTCACCCTCCTCATTTCCTCCAAGTGCCCTTCTATATTGTCCCTAGTCAATTCCTCCTATAGCCTTTGCTTCTCTTGGATTTTACTTTTTGATTGACCAAAAGTGACCCGACTCCACCCCACTAAAGCACTCCTACATTGTTTAATTTTTTCAAATAAACAATACATAGGGCTGCCTGTAGTCACCGTATTAGTCCAAACCTGTTGGATAACAGCTTCACAATCATCGTATGTCACCCACTTCTCCTCAAATCTTCGTGGGATTTTTTTAACTCGATTTTGTTGGCTTAGAGGATGTGTGGTGAGGAGGATAGGGACATGATTAGAGTAAGAAGCTTGAAGATGAGAGACCCAAGCCTGTGGGAATAATTCTTTCCACTCCATTGTTGCACATGCCCTATCAAGCCTTAACTAAACAAAAGCATCACCCTCCCTTCCATTATTCCAAGTAAAAATGTTCCCACTATACCCCAAATCAAGCAAATCGCAGTGTAGTAGTGTGTTGCGAAAATTATTCATAAGCTGTAGTGATTTAGGCCTTCCCCCTTCCTTTTCCCTTGATGCCAAAATCTCATTATAGTCCCCAATACACAACCATGGGGCTAAACTCTTTGATTTTAGATGCTTGAGCAACGACCAAGTTTCATGCCATAGTTGTTCCTCTGGCTTACCATAGAAACTCGTAATTCGCCATGGTGAATTTTGATTCGACATAATAAGGGCATCTATATGATTTTGTGTGTAGGTTTGGATATGTAGATCCACTTCATTCTTCCAGAGCATTGCTAGGCATCCTCTTCTTTCTAGGCATGGAACAGCTAACATAGAATCATAAATTGTATATATATAAATCATATCAAAAAAAAAAAAAGTATATATATAAATAGTTGCTATCCAAAAAATAGTAAATAATTCTAAATTGGGTGTTTTTATTAAGATTAGCCTTGGTTTAAGTAACACTAGCGTAACCAATATTAAATAGTCCCTATTTGATTCTTAAATCTGGGTCAACATATGCTAGTTGGTAATAAATCACATAAGTACACGTATTGGTATTTGTATATAGTTGGGTTGGGTTATATTTCAAAGGTTTTTCATTCTGTATTTTAGCATTTTAAAATTAAAAACACTCACGTTATATTGCTCAATAAAATATCCTTAAATCCATGAGATGCTGGAAATATGTTGTTGTCTAGCTAATGGAACCAGATAATTATATGTTCACCAATATTCATATTAAATGAGCATAAAGTATATATAAAATTCGAAAATCGTACATAGATTGAAGGACTTCTACTTTTGTTTGTATTTGATGCTCATGATTCTCAATAAGTCATCGATTATGTTCTCTGCACATGTATGAATGAAATTTTATTAAAAATAATCAATTTGGGATTTTTATTAAAAATTTTGAAGGTGATTTCTTAATTATGAAGTTTAGTAGCTCATCAATCGGAATCAATTTGGGATTTTTGAACCAATCCTTGTAGGTGCTTTCATTGACTGAATAAAATATGATCCATTTTATAAATTATAAAAATGTGTCCATCACTCCATCACGTTGGAGATGACACAACTCTTTGATCTACAAATTTGGGCATATTTCTCATCACAAGGTAAGCTCATTCTATAAATAGCACCCCTAGTACACTCATATATGCACAACACAAAAGCTCCATCAATATCCCTCTAGTATTTGTCATTTCTATTTCCTCGATCATTTTCAAACTCTCCTAGTTAATCACCATGGGTGTTATCACTTATGAGTCTGAGGTTTCCTCACCAATCCCACCAGCTAGGTTGTTCAAGGCCTATGTTCTTGATGCTGACAACCTCATCCCCAAGATTTCACCACACACTATTAAGAGCACTGAAATTATTGAAGGAAATGGAGGCCCCGGAACCATTAAAAAGGTTACATTCCATGAAGGCGAGTATATATACACTAATTTTTCACCCAATAGTTTTTTTTTTTTTTTTTTATCATTGTTAAAAGTGCTTAACTTGTCTTACTTTTGGTACATGTTACCAATTTTTTGGTCCTCCAAAGCAAGAAAATGCTTGTCAGATAAAATTTATTAAAAAAAAAAACAATACCCTTTAACTTTTGTTTCAAAATCATCCTTACACTTTGGATTAATTGTTTCAATTTAATCCCTATACCTTAAAATTTATTTTAAAAGAGTCCTTATCGTTATGTGGTAGATGGAAAATATGACATCGTAATCAGAATTCATGCTATGTTAGAATTGGCCTCAGTGTCCTGAATTCATTTGTTATGTTAGAATTTTTTATTTATCGGATAATAACAAGGACATTTTTAAAATATCTTACAACATAAAGATGATTAAAAATAAAGATAGAAATAAATTAGAAAAAGTCAAACATTGAGGGCAAAAAAATGTGCAATGTAACTTTCACTTATGTGTACGTGCGCACGCAATCGCGCAAAATATACTAACTAGATTTGTCTTTTTTTTTCAATTTCCACAGGGAGCCATTTCAAATTCCTTAAGCACAAGATCGATGCCATAGACAAAGAGAACTTCACCTACAATTACAGTGTGATTGAAGGTGGACCTTTGTCAGACAAAATTGAAAAAATCTCATACGAGACCAAGTTAGTGGCATCCCCTGATGGAGGATCCATCTTTAAGAGCACCAGCAAGTACTATGCCAAAGATGATTTTGAGATCAAGGAAGAGCAAATCAAGGCTGGTAAAGAAAAGGCTGCAGGATTGTTCAAGTCAGTTGAAGGCTACCTTTTGGCCAACCCTGATGCTTACAACTAAACCTGCTGCTGATAAGAGTGTTTCTATTCCCTCTATTACTATATAGAGGTGTGGCTTTCATGTCTATATTGATATCCTGTCTAGTCAAAACTCAGAACTGTCTTGGTCTTGTAATAAGCTTGGATATTCTTGTTGCTTGTAATGTTCCCTGTCCATTGTAATGTGACTCTTGTATTGTTATGAGTAATATAATAAAAATCGTATGGTATGTTTAAGGTATTATTTGCTATTGATGGATGTGGTTATTTCTTTTGCGTAAGTTATTGACTTTCTTCTTATTAACTTATCTTAAGAACAAATTAAGATCATCTAGAGCTTTTAAAGTAACTTGATCATAACATTCTTAAGATCCTAATCCTCTAAAGAACATACAACCACTATACTTTATAGCTCTTTTTACAATAAGCCAATGGGCACACAAAAAGAATATATATATATATATATATATATATTTATTCCCGACTATGAACTCAATCTATTGTGTTGGGTGTGTAATGAAAGTGACGTCATTGGTAGTCCATATAAAATTATGCTATCAGCTATTCCAATTACTTACCAATCTAACAAGTAGTGAATAATGTTGTATCTATATCCTTTCTCAAATTACAAATGTAACTAACTCATGTCCCATAATATGTTGTGGCATTAATTTGCCCAAGTACCTAATAGCACAGCCAAACCTCATATTTCCTAGTATTTGCAAATTTAAAGCAAATTTCATTCATTTTCAACCAAACGGAAGGGAAAATAAAATTAAAAACTACAATTTTAAAATTTACTAAAAATATATAATTTAAAAAATATTTCAGAAGAAATGGCCGATCCAAAACTAGTATTTTTTTTCTATAAAATTAAAAAATTTTAAAAAAAATAAATAAAAAACACTACTAATTTTTTAATGATAATTCCTCCTCTATCCCATTCGAATGTCCATGAGATGTGCAAATTTATCTTTATATTTAAGTCAAGTTGGCCAATAGCATTCATAAATCGTGTAATTCACATCTTAGATCACGTCCTGTGCGGAGTTAAGTCATTAATGAGCACAAACAATTTTATTTATATCAAACCCTTTCATAAAAAAATTAAATATACCATTACAAAACTAATTAATTCATAATTATTTGATTGGATTTTTATTCTTTGAACTGTGACTTGTTTCACAATTGAAACTTGAAGCTGCTTCGAAGATTAATCTAACATCTAGAAAGTTGACCAGGTTTTGCATCCTTCTTAATTAAGAAAAGAGCAGGAAAATTTCACAAACGACAATTATAAAATAAAGCAAACCAGCCCAAACTGTCACTAAAATATTGAGAGTTGGTAGGTTGGGTGACTTCAGCCCATTGCTGATGGCTCAATCCAAATCAGTTGACGGTGATTTCTTTTTTCTTTTTCTCTTTTTTTTTAGAGAAGAATTGATCTCTTCCTCTCACAAAATATGACTCTTTGTGAAAAAAAATATATATATATATATATAATTATTGCAAAAGTATTTTAACAAGTGCATTCTTCTACCCATTATTATTATTATTATTATTATTATGGTACCATTGCCCTTTTTTTTTGAGATTTTTTTTTTTTTTTTTGTTGGATAGGACCCATTACCCTATTATTGAATTGCCGCATTCATCATTAATAAATTGTCTACTTGTTTCAAGGTCCACCAGCAAAGTACTTCATAATTTCACGCCGGTCCTCCACATTTTTGGGCTATTTAAGCTAAGAAATAAGTGAGAGTCCTTCAAAAATTAAATAAATATAAAATAAAACAAATAAGAAAAAAGAAGCTAGAAAATGAGAGTCCTTGAACTGAAATCAGTATTGCTATTCAAGCCAAAAAAAAAAATTAAGTATTGCTAAGAAGTAAGCAAAACACATTTGGTTGCCCTATTAATTACATGCCACTATTGCAACTCTTGTGCTACAAAAACCACACAAAAATAAGACTTTAATATTATTCAGCTAATAGTTAGGCCCATATCATGGTCTATTTTTTAGCCCAAAAATAGAAAAGTATTACTGGAATAATGTTTCTCGAGTTTCATTGTTTAGAAGTTTCCCATTATTTGTCAATGCTTGATTCAATTAAATGAAAAAACTAAATAGAGTATTACTCGAAAGAATAAGAGAGAATTTTCAAAAAAGACACAATAAGGTGATTTGTTATTGCACATATTTATAGAAAATTGGGCAAATTGTGAATGCTTATTAGATTTTATAACGATAATCAGTTCTATTAAAAAATATTTTAAATTTGAATAAAATAAGTATTTTATATAATATATATATATATATATTTCTCTATACTATATATCAATGTATTAATTTGGGCCCCAAAACCGAAATTTCTGCTCCGGCCCTTGTGCACGTACCGTTACAACTATCTACTGATAGGGATAGGCAACTACTAATTGTTACTTTCACTTGTTATTTAATTTTTTTTTTCCCCAAAAAATAGAAAATAAAAAACCTTAGTCGAAGCACATATGAACATAGTAACACTTAAACAGTTACTCTAGTATCGTCCTCAGTCCTCATAATCTATAAGTAGCACCTCTATTCTACACCACCTTTCCCATTCCAAAATTCTCAAATTCCAATTTCCAATTAGTAGCTCAATTCTCTGCTTCTCCGTACCTTTTTGTCTCCAAATTCTATTATATCATGGCTGTTCTCACTCTAACTGATGAGTTCACTAGCCCCGTTGTGCCGAAAAGGGTGTTCAAGGCCTTGATCCTTGATGCTGACAACCTCATGCCCAAGCTTATGCCTCAGGCCATTAAAAGTGTGGAAACACTTGAAGGCAATGGAGGGCCTGGAACCATCAAGAAGATTACCTTCGCTGAAGGCTAGTTGCATTTTACATACATATTGTTTTACACTATCATACTATTTATACCATAATCTTAAAAAAATGGGATTGAATTTTTTTTCATGTCCCTCTCTGTATGCAGGTTCTCACATTAAGTACGTGAAGCATAGGACTGATGCACTGGATGAAGAGAAATTGACATACAGTTACACTTTGATAGAGGGTGATGATTTGTTGGACAAGATTGAATCAATTTCTTATGAAATGAAGTTTGAGCCCACTCCTGGTGGGGGATGCAAAGGAACAAATGTGAGCAAGTACCATCCTAAACCAGGAGTCCAGATCAATGAAGAGGAAGTCAAGGCAGGCAAGGAAAAGGCCATGGCTATTTACAAGGGTGTGGAAGCCTACCTCTTAGCCAATCCCAATGTGTATGCTTAGAGTTTCCTTTATGAGACGCCATTTCTCATCTATCATGCATGATGCTACTAAAATGAATCCCAATTTGCCGATTTTGGCATAATAATAATAATAATAATAATTTTTATGTATGATAAAATTGGCATAATAATACATCAATCAGAATCTTTTCTTTTCTTTTTTTTTTTTTTTTTTTTTTTTTTTTGGAATCAGAATCATATTATTGTTATTATTTGATACCCGGATTGTTTGAATTGGATTGTACGTGTGTGGACGTTTGCTAAGAAAGCGATTATGAGAAGTCCTAATACTATAGTAAGTTCACTAGTTTTTTTGGGCATAGCGCAGAAATTGTTAACACTTTGTGGGGTAGTGATAAGATTAAAACTTGAAGAGGCTCTAGCTAATTGATGCCAACTATATTATATTATTAAATTCTTTTTTTTTCTTTGGTACCACCATTAGTTTGGATATAACTTGTTAGGAGATTATGATAAGAGATGTGATCGTGTGATTGTATAAGGGACTGAGGTGGCAGTAATTAGTGTAAGGGGCGAAAAAATTTTCCTTCCGACAAATGAGATTTATATTGGGTTGGGGGCCTAAACCGAAACTTGACAATAGGTTTGATGTACGGCCCAAAGGCTATCAGTGAAGATCCAAAGAATTCACTGTATTTTATGCCTTGGGCCTAGATTGAGACTGACAAGAATGGCCCATAAACAATCCCTACAGTAGACCTGTCAGCATGGTTAAAAAACATACTGTTAGAAATAACCCAACAATAAAATGTTTCTTCAGAAAATAGCCTAACAGTAAAATGTCCCAGCGGTAAAGTAAGACCAAACAGAATAAACTTCCAATTATTAGCTATTTCATAGATTAAGGTAAGTATCCACATCTTCAAACTCATCATCCATTGGCTCTAGAGAAGAGTCTTCTAACACAATAATATGAGGGAAAAATTCTATAGTGATAGCTACATCATTACCTTCAATAGTAAATGAGTAAATGAATATTATGGGTTCCATTATAACAAATAATGAGAAAAACTTAGTGTGAGATGAAGGGAGAGAGAGAGAGATTCCAACTAACGCAGCAAGATCATTGTGGTGCCAAGGCATGCTCGTGGATATAGTATAGGTAGTGAGTAGAGAGAGTCATTTGTGAGTAGTATGAGTAATAAGTGAGTGTGTATAGTAAAGCTGCTGGGGCTTTCTGCTAGGGGTAGATGAGTGTTTATGAGTAGAGCTATAAGGAGTGTTTGTAAGCTAGGAGCTGAGGAACTTAGTTTCTAAGCTTGAAACTAAGAACTCAGTGACTTTTTCCGAGCCTAGAGAAGGCTTAAACAGAGAGGTTAAGGAAGAACTCCTTTCTATTGGTGTGTCCCTTAGTGTATATTGGTATCTCCCCTTAAGTGTTAATGGAGAGTTTCCATTTATAGTTGAGTTTGAGGGGGTAATTAGCAAATAATCTATACTAAATCTTTCTCAATCTTCAGAAAACCCTTAGAGAATCGTTCCTAGGATTTTGGCTAAGAGTGGTAAGCTCAACTTTTAGAAGGTTCTTGCTGTTTTGGGTAATAACAACTGGGATTTTGACTTAGCATTGAATACTGATTAACCTTGGCTAATGGGATTAGAGCATGCATTAGGTTAATGATCTTGGTTATGCTGCTGTTAGAATCAGAGCTCCCTAAGGCAGATTGTATCACCCCAAGCCAAGTGTCAATCTTGGAGCCTTTGTTGGGAACTCTACTGGGATTCCCTTAGTGCCCTCCAAACCACATTTCTCTAAGTTTCCCCATTTGAGATTTATGTGCTTGGTCCATGAACCAGAAAATACACGTTTTTAGTATGAAAATGAATTGATTTCAAGTTGTTTCAGGAGCTTTAATGGCCTAGTCATGACTGCTCTTAGTTCTTGACCGAATGGGTTGGAGAAGAAAGAAGGGACAACTAACTGAAGCTTCCTAGCTTTCTGTCATGTCACTTTTAGCTTTATGTCACATGAGAAATGATAGAATTTCAGCTTGTGAAGGAAGGGTTTAACCCCTGAAGGACACGTGTCCCCTTCTAATCTAATTGGACAAGTTGGGACTTGATGGGAATGGGCTCCAACTATTGAGTTGTGCTAAAATTTGGCTGGTCAACTTACGTGAGCTTCAACTGCTGGGATTTGTGTATGGGCTGGGCTGGCTCAGCTGGGCTTTTTAGTTGAGCTTCTTTGGGCTTGGTTATCCCTACAAAATGAAGAGTTTTGTCATGGGTGATATACATGGGCTTTTATAAATTTTGTAAGAGAGATATTTCTTGAGGGATGAGTAATTATATTTCTCATGAGTGAGGGATTTAGTATATGTAAAACAAGTGTTAAAAAAATATTTGAGTTTTGTAAATATATGCCAAAATAGCATTTGTGCTTTTATGAAATAGTGTCAAATTAATATTTAGGCTTTATTAAAATAGTGTCAAATTAATATTTGGGCTTTGTAAAATAGATGCCAAATTAGCATTTGGGTTTTGTTAAAATAGTGCCAAATTAGTATTTGGGCTTTGAAAAATAGGTGCCAAATTAGTATTTGGGCTTTGGGGGTGCAGTATCATAACGAGCTTTCAAGGAGCTGTATCATAACTAGCTTTAAAGGAGGTTTTGTTGGGCTTTTTCAGATTTTGCCCACAAGTTGAATGATTTTGGGCTTTTTTGTGGAGATAGCATAATTTTGTGGCCCAATTTTGGTAGCAATATGGTGAATATTTTTGTGAAAACCCAAGTTGGATAATATGTGGGATATAATGGGTAGTATTTATGAGAGCTCAAGTTGGGTAATAATATGGAGAATGTTTGGGTAATATATGGGGAATATTTATGTTGTGCTCAAAATAATTTATAGGCTTGTGTGGGAATTTTTTTAGGGAGTGGGCTATTGAAATTAGGGCCCGAAAATTCGTACCTCAACAATTAGCTATCAAGATTAGTTAATGGCAATTAGTTAGTTGTTGTGTTGATGTCAATAGTTTGCTATGTTGATGTCAAGTTAGTTAGTGGCAGTTGGTTAGTTGCTGTGATGAATCAAGAATCAAGCTAATTACTAGTACTAGAGTTGTAATTAGCTAGTACCTATAAAAGGGGAAAACAAGAATGTGTAATAAGTGTTGAGGACTCTTTTTTTGCCCCACATGGCACTACTTCATTTGCAACTCACGCCACATCAACATATTATTGATTTTTTGGGTAAACCTCTTTAAAGCCCAAAATAAGCTTATATCTCATGGATTGGGCTCACATGACCCACAAGATCCTTACTTCAAGAGGTGGATTCATGACCCCACGACATCATCAATATCAACATATAGATCAGGCTTAAGCAATGAATCAAATCTCATAGCCCATATTACTTCTCTCACACTGATGGAAAGCGACTTCTCCAACAAAATCTCATATTTACACAAAATGATAACAAAACCCAAGGTATTTCATCTCATCTTTGGCTTATGATCCAAGCTCATAAATTTCTTTGCGGAAACCTTAGGAGTCGTGGTTTGGAGGGCCAAGAGGTATGTTCAGTAAAGCTCCAGCGATTTAAAGTTGATAAAAGAAACATGTTGCTTGGCGTGTCTTCTCCAACTCCTTGAACTCTGACAAGTCCGTGTGTAGCAGGTAACATATAGTAAGCATCTCTTATCACATAGTACTTAAGATGATAAAACTCCTCATTGCTCTTTCCTAAAATTTAGTATTCATCATATGACAAATATTCAATATCTCCAGCCATCTAAATGCTAAACAAATAACTATTCATTCAACCTCTAGCTGTTCCTATACAAATTTAGAGACTTTATTATATTATTCTACATAAATTACATTACTACTTTCAGCTAAAATCCAACTTAAACACATGGCTTAATCAGATTGGCTATCTTTAATCTCAAAATATATAAAATATTCATAATATCTCTAATATCTAGCTGCTATCTACCACAATCAAACCAAATATTCCTCTGCTAGCTGTTAAAACAGAGCATTAAATGCTCTTCTTGCTCACCAAGATTAAGTCACAACACAATGAGACCTTGACTAAATCTCTAAAGTTTCATTAACTTCCAACCAATCATTCTATTACTTACTAAAAATGTGTTGTAATAAAATCTTGAACCAAAAACACAAACACCCAAAAAATGAAACATTTCCAACAGAACACCAACAGTGTGTTCAGCACTTGACACCTGGCTGAAAATGATATCACCAGCCATTTAATGCTCAAATCCCAGTAGCCTGACATCTGACCTCATCTACTTCTTCCCCAAGCAACAGCTATCTTATGATAGCTATAACAACTTTTCCTAACAGTTGTGACAGCTTTTTCAGAATAGCTGTGACAGTTGACTCAGCAGCCTTAACACTACTAATTTTCCTCATTTAGCTAAAAACTAAAACCAACTAAAGAAACTATCTTTTTCTTGTTAAAATACTTTCCTTTTCTGCTACTCTTTCCTCCAGCAGCTATTACCCAAAACAACAAGAATACCTTAAAGCTAAACATATCATTTTTGGCAAAATCTTAGGATGGATTTTCTGTAGATTCATTGTTGATTGGGACAGATTTTGGCTGAGATTTTTTGCTAAACACCCCCCCCTTAAACTCAACTATAAATAGAGTCCCTCATCAACACACAAAAGGACACTAATAGAGAAGAACAACTCTCATAAACTTCTTTATTCTCTCTCCCTCTAATTATCTTCTTGAGCTCTTAATGAAGTTCTGAGCTTCTGAGTTTTTTAGTTTCGAAATTAGGAACTAAACTCTTCAGCCCTTAGCTCATAAATGCCTTCATTAGCCCTCATCCATCCTTCAGCAGAAAATCCCGATAGCATTACTAAACACACTACACCACCATTACTCTTCTCATACTCATTCTCTCACTCTTCATATTCAGAAAATACATTTATCTTGCCGCCTATATCTCTAAACATCTCTTACTCCATTTCTCTTACACAATCCTATACACACTACACCATTACATATAACACACCACAACGCTTCTAAGCTCCACTCTCATACTTTCTCACTTAAAAATTCTACTGTTTTGCTGCCCATAAACACATCTCAATACACTTCTCCACCTCTCTTATAAAAGCTCTTCTCATGGAAGGCATAAACTTCTAATACTAAAACCCTTCTCCTAGAAGGCACCAAGGCCTCATGTCAAAGCCCTTCTCATGGAAGGCATAAATCTATTTTACATGAAGCCCTTTTCTTAGAAGGCACAAATTAAATCTTACAAAAGCCCTTCCTATGGAAGGCAATCTTATTTATAGTTTCACAACAACCAAAAAAGCATTGTCAAGGGGAAACTCATTTAAGTGCATGACAAAAGGGATAAGCTTAACCAGCCTCTACACATAGCTGGACATACTCTCTCTCTCTCTCTCTCCAGTTGCACCCATTTTTCCCCTTTAATCTTGAAGTTATCATGGCAAACTGCCTCTCCACCGCTGGAGTCATTCTGTTGGAATACTATCAACTCATAGATGCTACACAACTGGAGCTACAAACCATACAAAGATAAGTGACTTTGCTTCCATATCTTTAAATTTACATCATTGAGTACATGATTACTTCACATTTAAATACATATTACTTTATTCCAACTACTATTACAACTACTAATCAAAGCTATTATATCAAACGCATATTATATATTTATTCAACCATTATCATGATTGTTAGACTTTGGCTTTAATGGTTTTGTAAGCTTAAAAATATGCCAATAGCCATTGGACCACGTGGCTCAATGTTGAGTTCCAGATGCAACTCCCCAAACGCAACCCGAGCCTAGCAAGGTCACCCCTCTAGCGGACAAAACATAATCGAGCTCCGAAAAAAGGCCCCCGAACAATAAGTTTTTGGCATGAATAACAGAATTCTTATTCTTATCCTCTCTCTCAACCTCTCTATTTCTCATGAAACCCGATTCTTTTTAATGTTCTTCCTTTTCCTTAAATTCATTCAATTATTTCAAGAACTTGTAAAATCCTATCAAATTACTTAACTCCTATTGAGATCTTAATATAACATATTAAGGCAACTAAATCTCACATCAAGTATGTATTAGGTCAATTTGATATAAGCGATTATAAGAAACTCTAATTGTTATTTGATTAGTCCTTTTAATATTTGGTAAATTACACATAAACTATATCTCATTTTACACTGCCCCCTGAAGTAAATGCAAGATCAACCGAGTAGCCCCCAAATCGAAAACTTTGTAATTAACCTCCAACTATTTATTTTGGTGTTAAGTCTAATAGAATGTAGCATTAAAAGGCCAATTTACACCTATACCATTTGCTTTGGAGAGCGTAAATTGGTCTTTGCTACATTCCATTAGACTTGATACCAAAATTGGTGGTAGGGAGGACATTGAAAATGAGTTATAACTTTCGGGGGTTAATCATGCATTTCAATAGTTCATGGGGGAAATTGTGAAATGAGATATAGTTTAGAATGGAAAAATGTAATTTCCCTTTAATATATAGAACAGATCTTGCTAACACTTCCCCAAATCATGACAAATTATATCAAAGATAACCTAGTAACCCTATATGTCTTAGGGGCACTACAACACAAGGGATTTAAGTAGGGGAGATTTTGATATCCCAAATAGATTGTACGACTATGTGATGCACGAACATGTACCAAGTACCACATCGAATGTGTACTTCGTCATTCTAGATTATATAAGCGGTTATGAGGAGTACCAATTATAACTTGACTAGTCCTTTTAGGATGTGATGCAGATATGACTAACACTTCCTTGGGTTGTGATGAGATTATACCTTGGGTACTCCAAGTGAGGTCAACTATATTATATTACCCTCTCAAATTATTGTTATCAGGAAGATTACACCTTGAGGAAGCTACAATTTAGGCCAACTATATTATATTAAGTACTTGAAAGTTTTATGTTTTTTTTTTCCTTCGGTACCACTGTTGGATTTTATATCAATTTTAACGGAGATAAAGCCTTAAATTAACTCTAATTGAGATCTTAATAAAACATATTGAGGAACCAATTAACTCAAAATTCAGGAGCATATCATCTGTAGTTTTGCAATATGTAATCCCTACAATTTGACTTAGTTGGTACGATCAAAACTAATCACGTCAATTAAAAATATCCAAGTCCCCACCACCTCAGCAAAACTAATAGAATAAATTCTTTTTTATTTTTTTTTAATTACACATTTACTCCTCAACCTTTGCCCAACGTTTAAAAATGGTCATCCCTTTGAAATGTTTTAATTTAGTCCTTATACTTTTAAAGGTCTCTGCTATTAATAGTTGCAGTGAATTATTTTTTTTTTTTTTTTCAATCTTCAAACATACATAATAAAAGAAGCAAGCAATGTATTTGAAAAACTAATTATTCTCTACTTTTGTTGCTATCAAAATCTTTGGAATTTCGCTAAACAATCTCACCTCCAATCAATGTAAGAATTAATAGCACGGATCTTTTTTACACAAACTTAAAGTATAAGGAATTAAGGACTAAAATAAAATATGTCAAAGGATATGAACCATTTTAAAACATGAGACAAAGATTGGGATGTATGGGTTCAAGTATGGCAAAGGATGAGGGAGGGGCCAGGGGTGACGACGTAGTTGGAGGAACAGGAGGAGGAAGCGAATGGGAAAGGGGAAAGAGTTGTGTTAGTTTTATTGAGGTGTAATTGACTTGAATTTTTAATTGACGTTGTTTATTTTAATTGGTCCAATTAATTAAGTTGAATAGTAGGAATTACATCATATATTATATGTGGGTACCTAAGGCATGCTTAGGCATGCTTGCAACATCCTAGGCATGCAAGCAATGTCCTTGGCCGTCCTCGGCATGCTATGCAACGTCCTCGGCATGCTTGGCAATGTCCTTGGCCGACCTCGGCATGCTTACAACGTCCTAAGCGTCCCACATCGAATAGAAATCCCCCCCACTTTCTACCTTATAAGTTTTGAAGCGAAAGAGTAGTGTACCACTACTTTTGCATGCCTAGGACGTTGCAAGCATGCCTTAAGTACCCACACTATATAATAAAAAAATGACTCCTACAAGTTGTGATTGCACCAGGTGGATATTCTACCTGATTACCACAGGTGAATGTCCTATGATTTTTTTTTTTTCCTTACCATGCAATTATCTACCGTCACAACATTTTTATAAAATTAGAAAATGAAGGTAGATTATTTTGTTCTCAGCATGTATTGACATTAAAAAGAGTTACAGATTTTGTAAAATCATGTATGTCATAAGCAAGGTGAGGCATTGTCTAATATAATAGCCAGCTAATCTGACCCTTCGGATAGGATCAGGGGATATACTTGAGGACATAACGTAATGTCCAATATCCCTGAAATTTCCAACAAGATGGGGACTTATTGACAAACATCCTAAACTCCAACCAAATAATCTTTATCAAAATGGGACATGCCGATATGTCACATCCTCTCCCAGGCTTCTCAAATTACCAATAGACCTCTTAAGTTAATAAAATCATTGTTCCTGCCGGACGTATTATATTATGATGTAAGAGGTCCAAACTCATAATCATTGTTCTTCGTGATGGATGTCGTTCCTGTCGAACGTATTATGGTATAAGAGGTTCAAACTCATTATAAGCCCAGATTAACCTTAAGGTTAAATACTTGAACTACAATTAACATTTGGATTACTTTTATTGTTCTATAAGTTTATAACTGTAAAGAATTATAGAGCTATAAAGAATTTCTGCCTCTTAAGACATAACATCTGTAACAGTTTCTTTTACATCCTTCTGAATTAGATGGCAACTACAGACATCAAGATTCAAGACCTATTTATTCCTAAAAACTGAATATCCTTTTTTTTCTCTCTAGAGGAAGGGAAAGCAAAGTAGATTATTCTATTTTAGAAACACTGAGTGAGGTAAATTAAGAACCACATGCCTTTATCTCAAGTAGCAACGCCACTGTCAATTCTCCTTAGTTTTCACTCTCATGATGCCGGCATTTGTCTTAATTTACATGCTTCAGGTTATTGAGATGAGATCCATATTTTTGTACGCTACTCTTTATTAATTAATCTTAGGATGACGATGGAATACTCTTCCAAAACAAAAAGGGAGTTATGAATATTAAATATGACACCACCGAGAGGTGTGGCCTAGTGGTCAAGGTGTGTGATCGCTGTCTTGAGGTCCCATGTTCGAATACTAGCGGAGAGTGAGGTTGCCTCTTGCAGTTAACTCCTGATTTACTAGCTCTCTCATGAGACTAAGGTAAGGTCTGTGGTCACCTCCAACCACAGTAGCTATGACTCAATCCAACATTCTTTAACGGGGGTACCCCTATGGTCATACCTAAGGGGGTGAGTCACAATAGTCGCCCTCGCCCCCCTTCTCATTTAGCAAAAAAAAAAATGAATATTAAATATGACTGGATCCATAGTTTTGTTCTTTGCATTTGTATTAGCATAGCATTAAGGGATCTTTAATGGAGCCAAAAAAAAAAACACATTAAGGGCTTAAGACGGTCAAGGAAACTAGAAAACCCTTTTGAAACAAACTTGTTCTCAACTCTCCCTCTCTCTGATCTTAGGAAAGATAGCCTTGAGAATGACACCCCTTTGTGTTGTCATTATTTAATTGCACATCAGGACAATGCCTTAGAACCAAAAGGAAACCAGCTTAGTAACAAAAATGCCTTAACTTAAACCTATAAATACCATTCCCCTACTATCTTCCCTGCCAGACATAAGAAATTCACTTCACTCCTAGTTCATTTTCCTCAAGTTTCCCAACTAATCACTATCCATTAGCAAATCATGGGTGTTATCACATATACTGATGAGTACACCTCCTCAATCCCTCCATCCAGGTTGTTCAAAGCCGTGGTCATTGATGCTCCCAATCTGATCCCAAAAATCTTTCCCCAGGTTGTTAAAAGCATAGAAATCATTCAAGGTGATGGAGGGATTGGTAGCATCAGGCAGATCAATTTCGCTGAAGGTAAAGACACTGCATATGATAATATATTTACAAAAGTTTCACTTAAAAGGTTAAAACTTCCACCATCACAAATTGTTAGTCTTATATTCTACTATAGGACGTCCCAAAATGTGATCTTTTTCAAAAGGAATATAATGTTGGTAGATTTCTTAACTTACCTTTACTATATTCAAAAAGTCAATACCCTTATTTTATTAGAGCCTAAATTGAGGGAAGTTTTGAAAATTTGCACCTTTTTATTTGAAAGGCAATAAATTTTGGCCTTAAAATGATATTCCCTTAAACAGTTGGATTTTCTAATTAAACCAACCTAAGAGGGAGGGAGTGATAACATTAGTCTTACTTGTATGTAACATGATTGCATTCCATGCAGGCAGCCAACTTAACAGTGTTAAAAACAGGATTGATGAGCTTAATGAAGAGAATCATTCATACAAGTACACTTGCATCGAAGGTGATGCCTTAGCGGACAAGCTTGAATCTATTGCTTATGAGGTCCAATTTGAGCCAACACCTGAGGGTGGCAGTAAAAATAAGATGACAAGCAAGTACTACACCAAGGCTGATGTTGTGCTCAGTGAAGAGGAAATCAAGGCCGGCAAGGATAACGCCTTGGAGATTTACAAAATTGTGGAAGCCTACCTCCTCCAAAACCCTGATGTCTATGCTTAGTACTTGTGATTAAAACCATTGCTCGTCAATCCATGCTTATGCCTCGTGTTTAATGGTGTGGCTTTTGATTTTTTCTATATCTATAATGGTCTTATGGAGTGATAATAAGCCTCAATCACTTGTGATTGTTGGTTGATTGTAATCATGTAATGCTTCTCTCAATAAAGACACTCCTTATATTTCAAAAAAGAATTATGGCTTTGATGTTGGACAAAATAAATATGGTTAGGATTAGAGGCTGCTGGAAAGCATCGTTGTGTGCTTTGCCAGTTTATGCTTCATTGCTTTTATTTTACCACCTATTAGGGAGAGGAGAGACAGAGGAACGACTACAAGAGAGAAAAACATAAAACAGAGAGAGAGAGAGAGAGAGATGCAACATCCAAAATTTATCTTCTACTTTGTCTTCTTGGTGGCATGCAATTGTTAACTTGGAAGTAGAAATCTCGGCATTGTTAAATACCACTCTGGTCCACCTTGGTCGGTTTCAGTCCATTTCGATCTATTTCAGTCCATTCGGTCAATTCGGTCCACTTCCGTCTATTTCGGTACACCTCAGTCCACTTCGGTCCATTCGGATCATCTCAGTCCAGTTCAGTCTACTTCTATCTATTTGATCCATTTCAGTCCCTTCTGGTCCACTTCGGTCTTTTTGGTCTACTTTGATTCGTAAGGTCCGGTTCGGTCTGTTTAGTCCACTTTGATCCAATTCGGTTTACTTCAATGATTCTTTGGATAAAAGGTTTATGTAAAAAGAGGAGGTGATTCATTAACAATTATGTCACATTTTCAATGTAATATTAGTATATTCTTGATAAAATTATATTTTTCTTATATAATTAAAGTCTTGTATTCTTTTCTAGCTTAAGTGATGAATTTACTTATATATGTTTTCTCTTATGTCATTCAAGACAGATAGAGAATGAACCATTTTTAAGGAGTACTTAAAAGTTATGGATTTTTGCTTATATATGCTTCCTCTTTAAGTCATTCAAAACGTACAGATGATAAACCATTTGTAAAAAAACATTATAAACAAATTTCAACCACACAAAATTTTATTTACAAAATATCTTGACTTATATGATAATTGAATATAAAATATATTATGTTTTCTAAAAAAATAACAAAATTTGAAATATTTTCAAATAACAAGAAAATCTAATATATTTTATTAACTATATTTTATTTTAAAATAATAATCTCATCATAAAAAGTGTATGGGACTAACACGTATAAATCTTTTCTACTATTTTCATTTTTCACTTAACAAAATAACAAGTCATTAAATTTTTAATGCTTCATTACATGACATGTCTATGACTAGTAAGAATTAAAATCACATATGTCTATATTGAAAACATCATGAGATATAAACCAGATGAGTTACAAAGTATTTGATCTTTGAAATTGATGCAATTGAAACTAAAATCAAACATGGACGGTGTACATTTATCATTCCAATTACAAACTTTTCAAAGTCCATAGCATCTTGTCCTTCAAAAGCTTTAACACAACCTTGCATTCCTCAATGGCCTTAATATCCGCGCCGTTCCTCACCAGTGGGGGCAAAAACAACCAATTGGCGGTGACCACCACGAACCCAATGGTCAATGGTCCAGCCACTGCCCAATGCAACCAACACCCACGTGCCAATAACACATTTTTCACCCAAAGCTCCACCACCAAACACACCCCATGGAGCACAAAAAAGCACGTGACTTCCCACATGGGATTCACACGTGTGACGTAGAAGAATATGAGCTCGTGCATCAGACCAGAGACCATGAAAGTCACCAACACGGCTGGCAGTGGGGCCCACTTTTGCTTTTGTTGTTTGACCAACACGGTTTCCGAGATTGACCGAATGGGTTTGTATATTGTGTAGCGCAGAACATTGGTTACCATGAGGTTCCACCTCCTGCCCCAGAAATCTTGTAGCGATGTTGAAAAGTAAGGCTCATTGGACGGTAGTTCTAGCTCAATTCCAAGAGTGGCACGCACGATAGCATTGCACAAACCCAAAACTATGTCCACGAGGAAATAGAGCAAGCAACAATATGATCCTAACACAATCGTTGGGTGCACATGTTTGTAATCTATGGCAGCCACTAATAGAGCAAAAAGCAAGACTTTGGTAGGAAAATTTAGAGACAATTTAGGGGGTGCCTTTAAAATAGGAGATGAGTTTATGTGTTTCTGGGTGTTTTGGTGAGATGGGTATTTATCATTTTGCTTGATTTTGATGGGGAAGCAAGCAATGGAGATGAAGAGAGGGAGGGACTTTGGTGGGTCAGATGAAAGTGGGCCTAAACCAAAGGAAAAGAGGATGAGCTTGAAGTTGGCAAGCCATGTCATGAAGAAGGCGGTGATGCCTGTGGGGAGGACAGTGGTGAGAGAGAGAGGGAGGATGGTGAAAAGGAAGAAGACTGGGATTAGAGAGAGGAGCCTGAGTTTGCCTTTTGGGATTTTTGAGGCAATGAAATAAGTGTAGCATAGAGAGGCTAGGACTATGAGCCATACCATGATCAAGTTCTTGAGTTCACCTTCCATAATATTGGCTTAATTTGTTTGTGTTTTTTTCTTTTCTGTTGCTCACTTCATCTTGAAGTCGAATGATTCTCTGATTCTTCTTCTTCTTTATTTTTTGGGGGTCTTCCTAAGAATAAACCCAGCACAAATTTATTTCCCCGTCTTTATTGACCCCATTACACATTTATTGAGTTAACCACGTTTTTTCTTCCTTACATAAAGAAAAAGTGGTCATTTATTTTGTCATTTAATTGTTTTTACATTTTAGAATCAGATCAGAATTAATTAAAGAAATGCTAAATCAACGTGAATAACGATCTCCATCAACAACAAAAATATAAACTTTCCTAAATAATGCATGGGCTAGTGTATTTACCTTTTCTATTTTCTACTTTGTCCAATTAATCAACACCACCGCAGGGGTTGAATGCACTTGCAGCATCTGCCAACAACAAAATGCTGAGAGTCACGTACTGTGGTCTTCTCTAGTGCTCTGTCCACAATTGCTGTTAACATACTGTGTGTGCTTTGGCATCTTGAAGACTACTGCAGAAGCTACAGCTACGGGTATAGTTTAAAGGTGATTTCTTAATTAGGAAAAGTTAATGATTGCTTATTGGTTTAGAAAATATTTTTAAAAATTTTTTATGAAAAAAAAAAAAAAAAAAAAAACTAATTTTTTAATTTTTTTTCAACACTTTTTATGTTTCTCATTAAGATAGTATCAAAAAAAATTTTAAATAATCAATTAATAAATACTTTAAAAGGAGATCTAATAACCGGATCCTTCTTTTATTGTGAGGAATTACAAATTAGTCAGCTCTGTCATGACTGATGAGGGTAGCGTTTATGGAACAGAGGTGCTGCCCTGCTGCGAAATGAACATGCATGAGGCTCGCTAGCTCTCGTTGTATCTCAATGCAAGCGTGAGAGTTTCATTCACAAATTTTGATCCTGAGACTGAGGGCCAGGTGATTTACCTCTCAAATAATGGTTCTCTGAAGTCTGACTTAGTTACGCTTGAGTTTGACTTTTTTTGCTAAACTAATAAATTAACCTAAACAAACATAGGGTCTGTTTAGATAAAACTTATTTTGCTGAAACTAAAAACTGAAAACTGAAAACACTGTAGCAAAATAATTTTTGAATGTGTGAATAATACCGTGGGACCCATTTTTAATGAAAAAATTGATAAAAAATGAAATTTGTGGCTCCGTAAACAGTGCACAGATGCACTGTTCACATAAAGCCGGTCAAATGTTGCGGCTACTGTTCATGTACAGTACATGAACAGTAGCCGCTTGTGAGGGGGAAAACGTGTGAAAAAAAAAAAAAAAAAAAAAAAAAGAAGAGAAAACGTAGAAACTGAAACGCAAATCTGGTCAAATGTTGCGGCTACTGTTTTTTTTTCTTTTTTTTTAAGAAACAAAAATTGCTTGGAGAACAGAAAGATGGCCCTTGAATTTTTTTCAAAGAACTTAACATTAGCTTATAAAAAAAACTATATAATCACATCAAAGTTATTACAGTCTCCATCAAGGGAGTCAAATTACATTCTGACATGAGAGAAAATAAATTAAACAAATTTCACTATTTATGCTTCCACATAATTCAACCCTCCTCCAATTAAACATTTCTTATTCAGTCTTTACTCACTATCAGAAGGATAATCATAATTAACAATAAGATATTCTGGAGGTGCTTGAGAAAAAATAAGTGATGTTAGAAGGTACAAAATAGTTCATGAGTGCCTTTAGCATAAATGAACTACAATCACATATCTATATCTACAACAGCAACAAAAAAGAGTAAAGAGGATGAACTTTGTGATTCTCTCAAAAACTATAGTAATCAACTCCTAGTCCTACAAGCCATCTGTTCCGAAATCCTAGCCAAATTCTAAAAATAATACATGAGTGCTTTTTTTTTTTTTTTTTTTTTTTGCCAATGACCTAGCTGTGGAGGTGGAAGAGCCATGGAGAGAGAGAGAGAGAGAGAGAGAGAGAGAGAGAGAGAGAGAGAGAGAGAGAATTGTAGTGGAGAGAGAAAGAGTACGTATAAATTTTTTTAGATTTAGAAATAAGGCGAAAAGCACATTTTAGTCCCTACATTTTCAGGCGATTCTCATTTTAGTCCCTACATTTTATTTTTACCACTTTTAGTCCCTATCCTGAAAAATGCTTCCCGTTTTGGTCCTTGTTGTTACATTAGAGACGGAAAATGCACACGTGGCAAACGGCAGAATTAAAAAATATTAAAAATATTTTATTTTATTTTAAAATAAAATAAAATTTTAGTTATCAATAATTTTAAAATAAAAATATTAAAAATTTTAGTTAAAAATATTTGTTCTTCATGTTCTTCCCCAAGAACATGATTGCCCAGAAATTCAAGATTTTCTTCCCTTTTATTTCATTTTCTTAGCATCCAAACAAGCAAAAACATATACAAAACCATGATCAAACTCAGATACTCTGACACAATCAACTAACAACGATCCAAAAAAAAGAAAAGAAAAAAAAGAACAACTGATAACGCCATCAGCCAAATGCATATCAATATTGCTCAACGAAAAAAAAAAATTTAGCTTCCAAAATCCACACCATAAACTCCCAAATCACTTCACACTAAACCATAAACACAAAAAATTCCATAAACCCAATCCATTTGAATGACACAAGCCTCCTTCTATATCACCCACCCACCAAACTCAAAAACCGATCCACTTCAACCATGAACATCCAAATCCAAATGGTACTTGGGCCAAATTCAGACACAAACCCATCCCGATTCACCAAACCCACACCCAGTTCAACTATCTGTTACGTTGGCGGCCAGATCTGAAACATCACACCAAGATAGCTCGATCTGGGTTCATTCACCGATGACAGACAAAAATGAGGAGCTGCTTGTGGGTTCATTCACTGTCACAAAGCGTTTTCACCTTCGGATCTAAATCACCCTCGCCGGATCTAAAGCGGATCTGAATCGCCCTTGCCTGATCGCAAAGCGTTTTCACCTTCGCCTCCTGCAACGGCTTGCACTCCATCAGAAGCTCGATCCGACGGTCCAGATCATCCGCATGCAACGGCATCATTTCGTGTCTTTTTCAGTCACTCACTCACTCTCCCTCTCTCTGCGATCAGATCTACACCACCGAGATCGCCGATTTCTCATAATTGTGTTTTGGTGTATTTTATTGCCTTGCGCTCCATCATCACCATCGTTGCTCTAGTCCTCACCGATGTCTGTCTCAATGTCCTCATTTCGCTAACGGGTGGATAATAATATGTGGGACTGCTTAAGTGTTTTGGGTTTTGTTAGTTGATTGTGTCATAGCATCTGAGTTTGATCTGGTTTTGTATATGTTTTTGCTTGTTTGGATGCTAATAAAATGAAATAAAAGAGAAGAAAATCTTGAATTTCTGGGCAATCATGTTCTTGGGGGAAGAACAAATATTTTTAACTAAAATTTTTAATATTTTTATTTTAAAATTATTGATAACTAAAATTTTATTTTATTTTAAAATAAAATAAAATATTTTTTAATTCTGCTGTTTGCCACGTGTGCATTTTCGGTCTTTTATGTAACAGCAGGGACCAAAACGGGAAGCGTTTTTCAAGATAGGGACTAAAAGCGGTAAAAATAAAATGTAGAGACTAAAATGGGAATTGCCTGAAAATGTAGTGACTAAAATGTGTTTTTCACCTAGAAATAAATATGGAATGCATTAAATAAGGGATAATAAATGAGATCAATTAGAATATTAGCATTAATGATGGTCTTTTTTTTATGCTAATATTCTAATTGATCTCATTTATTATTGCTTATTTAATACATTCCATACTTTTTTCTAAACCCAAAAAAATTTTATACAGCTAACTCTTTCTCTCTCCACTGCATGTCTCTCTTTTTTTCTCTTTGCACGTTTCTCACTCTATCTCCTCCTCGGCTAGGTCGCCAGCAAAATTTAAAATAAAAAGTTTAAAAATAAAAAAATAAAAAAATTTAAAAAATAAAAAAAATAAAAACGGTTGGCAATGCCTAATTAGCCCATTCTAATTCCTGAGAACTCATGTTGGATGATTCAAGTAAAGGAACTATGGAAGCCCTTTGAGAAAATGAAGTTCCATGATTTTTCAAAGATAGTTTTGACAGCTAATTGGTTCTCATCTATAACAACAAAACAAGCAATAAAACGGCATAGCAAAACCATGTGTTAAGAATTAAATCGGAGGAAACATAAAAGAAATTGTGAGCCCCAGTTCAAGAAAGAAAGCCTCCTCCTTTCGTCATGAGTCATTCTTTGTTATTGTTAGCTAAAATGTATTAGATGCTTCTAAGAATCTTGCAATGACCCACCACTTCAATGTTCTCTTTATATTAATATTCTCCTCTACCAGTCCACCTAAATAAATTTCCCTCCCCTTTTTTTTCTCCATTTCTATTTTTTTCTTACATCCTTTGTCAAAACCCAAAACCATATATGTCCATTTTCATTTTGATCTTCCAGTTCTAGATCTAATCTTCATTTTCATTTTTATTGTATTGGTAGCGCCATGGGTAACTTGCTGGTTAGATTTCAAATCCACCAAACTAAGAAAAATAAATAAATAAACAGACTAAAAAAAACTAATATTAACAGTGTCCAAAATTTCAAAACCCAATATTCTGAACCTACTCGCTTCTTTGACTATACACGAATTTTAACTTGTTTTTAACAAAAATGGACACATATAAGGAGAGAGAAAAAAAAATTAAAAGGTAATACCACCGTATCGGTATGGGAGGAGTGGGGAAGATGATTGATTAGCCTGAGGCATTAAATGTGAGGAATTTAAGTAGCTAATTTGGGAAATTAATGCTCTACATGAATGACATGAGAGGATGTTTTTCTCAACCTTAGATTTAGTAAGAATCTACGGTGTATAAAAGGTGTAATTCTTGTGGAATTACACCAGGTGTAACTTGAACCTACCTCTCTCTCTCTCTCTCTCTCTCTCTCTCTCTCTCTCTCTCTCTCTCTCTCTCTATATATATATATATATATATGAGATAGGTCTAGAGAGTTACACATTTTTTAAACCATTGGATTTAAGTAGATCCAATGGTCAAAAAAATATCCTCATTAATGCTAATATTCTAATTGATCTCATTTATTATCCTTTATTTAATACATTCCATACTTATTTCTAAACCCAAAAAAAAAAAAAAAAAAAAAACAATTGTGCCATTATGAATGTAGAAAGAACTAAAGTAATGATTATTACTGAGATTTTATTATTCTTTTCATTGTTTAATATGTTCTCCTTGAATCCCCCGTAATTGTCATAGAAAGATGGCCCTTGAATTTTTTCAAAGAACTTAACATTAGCTTATAAAATAAAATAAAAAACTATTAATCACATCAAAGTTATTACAGTCTATAACTATAAAAGTTAGACCCTTTTATAATTGTACTCTGGTTATGTAATATATTATAAACTCGGTTTAAAACACTATTATTACTATTTTCGTATATGTTCTAATAAGTATTACTGTTTACTCAAAAAAAAAAAAAGTTATTGCAGTCTCCAAATGAAAATTTTGTTACATTTCTCATATATAAGATTCAGGACAATTGAGTTCAAAATCAACACACACCCGTTCATCAAAAAAAAAAAAACAGCACATAACCTATGGTTTGTGCGATTAAAGTGTGAACCCATCTCATATGAGATTACCCCAGATGAGATTAAAGCGTAGTTAAGATTAAAGAGTAGTCGAGTTTAATTTACATATATTAAAAAAAATCACACAACTAGATGAGATTAAAGCAACTAATACTTGTTTGTAGTGGGTTCTTGTTGAAAAACAACCTTCATGATCATGAGACAAGATCTGGAGTGTTCATGTTGATGAGGCAAGGAGCATGGTGGTGAGATTGGAATTTTGAGGCTGGATGGTTATATGTATGTGGATTGTTCTTGTGTCAAAGTAGGTTATCATGTTCTCATGACAATGTAACCTCTTTAAAGCTTGCAGTCATGCTCTGAAAGCTTGCAGTCATGCTCTGAATTGACTTCATATTATTCTAGAGACATGTCAGAAAGTTTCTTATGACATTTTTTTTTTTTTTTTGGTAAGAGACCTGTCACTATTTAAGACTGGTTTAAATAGCTGGTTAACATAGAATTTTTTTTTCCTTATTTAACATAAATTTTACAATAATAGATGATCAATTAAGATTGGGTAGGTATGTTAAATACAAAAAAGAAGTGTGTAACGTAAAATGATCCATGTAACTGATACTTGTATTGTACTTGATAAACTATGGTATACACTTCAATATATATATATATATATATATATATAAAAGTAGAGATCTCATGTAAAAGTGCATGAACTCCTGTCATATGGTGCTCTAATATTGTATGTAGCCTTTTTAACCTCTTTTCATTAAGTTGTTTTTACCATTACCCAAAAAATCACATTAACTACTTTTTACTTTTATCTAAAAGATGAGTTGTTGTTGAAAATTAAACCAAACCTTATGAAAAACCCAAACTCACTTATTCCTTACATATTATGACATAAGCATGATCCTTTCCCATGTGTAGATGAAAGGCCAGACCCTAACCCACTTACAAACTCTCTTTCTCCTCCCCATGTGTAGATGAAAACTTGAAAGCTAAGAAGCTAACTCACTTAGAAGCTCTCTTCCTCTGTACAAGCTTCCCTTCAGACTACATTCACTCTTCAACTTCTTTACAAACAATGATTTGTAGTTCGGATTCACTAATCCTATCTGACCAAACCAACGTTCCTACTCATTTTTCAAGTCTTAATTCAACCTTTCTATGTAAACAAATGGATATGTATGGTCATGGAAGATATACAGTCACTCTAAAAAATAAAAAAATAAAAAAGGAAATCTACAATCTAATCTCAACAATCCCACCACTCTATTCTCTCTCTCTCTCTCTCTCTCTCTCTCTCTCTCTCTCTCTCTCTCTCTCTCTCTCTTACCACTACACATTGGAAAGATTGTCTACTAAGATAACAAGTACTTCTCTTGCTGTGTTACAAGAGTAATTCTTAGATACTCCCAGAGCATGCTAAATAATGCTCTCTTATCTCATATTTATGGCAGGGTCTACTCATTAAATTCATGGTGGGGTCCATTATGAATGTGAGAGAAGAGAGTATCATTTTGCTATACTCTGAGAGTACCTAAGAATTTTCCGTGTTAAAGAAAAAGCCAAATGCTATGTGATATGACATAGTCACCAATAGTCATATTGCATTCAACTATATTCATATTAAATTTTGAGTCATCTATGATGCTATGGTACCAATTTGTTAACGACTTTTGACATGCTCCTACAACCGATTAAGAAATTCATAACAAGTTGGATCAAACTATTTGTGTTCCTTCGAATTATAGGGTTTTTTTTCCCCCCCTTTTACACAAATGCATGAAAGTGGTAGGTCCATCATAAGCATAAAGATGATCATAAGTACAAATATTAACAAACAATTGAGATACTGTGGTAATAGATTCTAATAGCATTTGTCCTTTTTGAAAATCTAAACAATTTATAGGATTCTAGCCACAAATATTTGGCATAAAATCTATGATGCAAAAATAATTTTGGTATTCCATACTAGAAACTAGAGATGACAACAGAAACTTTTAGTTAGATGCACACCAAGTTTTTTTTTTAAGTCTTCTTGTAGTATTTATTGTTTCAGTTTGAGACCAATATAATTTAATTATACTTTTTATGCAAAGCTTGAATCTAACATACTTTTAGGTAAAGTTTTCCTGTGTATCGCACGGGTTTTTGACTAGTTTTTTTTTTAAATGTAAAAGGACAATCATGAATAGTGTGTAACTTAGATTACATAACTCATTTGTACTAAGGTTTTATCAGGAATACTCTCAAAAGAATTTACACTCAATTCTTTCTTGGCTTCATATTGAGATCATTTCAGAATCTGTTGAAGCTTCTCTATTGATCAATGCAAGTTTCTGCTTTCTATTTGCATTTACTTGCTTTCTTTCTCTTTTAGTTTCATGTATTTTTCCCTTAAATTTAATTGTCTTTACCTAAAGATGTGTTGTATTGGTTAATACAGCCACATGATTGAACATAGTTGCGACTTGGGAAACCTTATGATACAATACCCAAGGAATTGTTCCCAAGTTTTTGCCTATATTTTCTGATGTTGAAATTCATCTGGCTATAATTACGCACATACATTTGCAAGTTTTTCTATTTGTACCATTGTTTTTATGATATCATTATTGACATAAACTCTACTTGAAGTGCTTGTGGGCTTTATTTGGTTCCCCATGTTTGCTTCCAGTTCTAGAAACGATTTTTTTTTTTTTTATATACAAGATAGAAATTCTACTCTAGAATAATCTAAGTGTATGTATGTGTGAAGCTCCCTCCTAGAGACTTGAACCCCGAACCTTACCCTCCACACTCCACAAGCACTTATACTTATGGAAAGATCATCGCACCAAGGGTGTGCGGTGGTGTTCCAAAAAGCAATTGATTGGAGCAATTTATGGAAATATATCAATAATAATCCTTATATAACGGCAAATTTTATATAGGAATGAGAGAGGCCAAAAAAAAGAAAATCAATAAAGATTGTTAAATAGGGATATTTTATTCTTACTATATATAGTATGTTTACCTTTTTTTTTTTTTTTTTTGCTAAACATATAGTATGTCTACCTAAATTCCAAAAACTGTTACCAATTGGTTGATGTAATAATTAGGGATAGGTAAAAAAAAAAAATTAATATAAAAAATGCATTTATATTCTTTTTTTATATAGGTAAAATAAAATTAAGAAAAAAATATACTATTAATCCCTAAATTTTACATGTTCAATACAATTAATCCCTCAAATTTCAAGCAACTATTGGTCCTCAATTTTAAAAATGAGTGCAATAAGTCTATACATTAACTAATATAATGGCAATGCCTATGTGTGTAACAGAGCATGAAGTGATTTGCAATGTAGCCATTTACCACAGAGCAGAAGGGGAAAAAAACCAAAAACTAAAAACAAAAACAAAATAGTAATGTGGCCATTTTTTATTAAAAAATTACAAAACACATCTAACACGTCAGAAACCCATGGGAAAGGATCACCTCCAATTTTAATACCTCCAATTTTCTCCCATTTTAAAATAAATGAGTGACACATGTATGTAAAATGATCCAACGGTTTGGAAAGAAAAACCCAACAGTTTCTCATCTTTCTCTTACCTCTCTTTTCACCATCTCTAGAGCCAAACTAATCTACCAAACATACCACCGTTCAACTCAAGACTATTGCTACCTTCACCACCTCCACAAGGCCTCTTCCCCATTGCATCGCTGCTATTAAAAGCCACAGTCGTCACACCATCAATTCGAGCCTCCCTTGAGATCTGTTAGTTTTTCTCCATCCTTTCGCAAAACCGACATTGCAAATCTCTTCTTTGGCCTCCGATTTGCAAATCCCAAGAGTTCAATCTCCATTATCGGAGAGACACGCTGCCACACGCAGTGGCCGTTAACCCATGCGCCATCATAGATTCCTCGTCAACTGGTGGTTCACAAAACCAACACCACAGATCTCTTCTTTAGCCTCCGATGTGTAAAACCCAAGAAGTCGGCGTCCATCTTCAACCTCACACGCCTCCATGTGCGGCCTGAAGTTTTGCCGTCAACCCAAATGCTATTGAAGACCGCCATTAACTGTGTTGCTCCAATTCCAAAGAACCCATGCCTTCTTCCTGCACTTTTATCTCAAAAAAAGGTTTGCTTTTGCTTCTATTTTTGAAAACACAAATTTTTAAGTTCCTAACCATTGGTTCATTCTTTTTACACATGTCATTCATCTACTTTAAAATGGGAGGAAACTGGAGGTGATCCTTTCCCGAAACTCATCAACTCGTTTACTTGACCCACTCTGTTTAATTGGTAAATTCCTTTTGTCTGGATTCCAATCCTACCTATAAAAAATACTAAGAGCATTCACATCAAGAATGTTAAAATTTTTAGCATTTAATGACTCAAAACACTACTTTATCTATTTTAACACCTTGTTTTAAAACACACTCAACATCAAAAGTTTTATTTTTTTACCACTCTATTAAAATATTTATTATTTATTATTTATTATTTTTAATTATCTTTTATTCTTAGCACCCACTCAACGTCACCACCTAAGCCACCACAAACCCACAACCAACGCCTCAACCCACCGGCACAACTATTAGAAACAAAGTAAAAGAGAGAGATTGAAAAACTGAAGTTACTCTTTGATTGAAGAAAATGAAAGTGATTACAAAATAATTATCACCTATGCTTTATATACACGAAAACAGGGGCTAACAGAGGCTAACAAATTTTCCCTCCAAAAATAACTAACTAACTAATTATCGATACATCCAATTACAATTTGACATCTGTCACTTCTATTTGCTTCTTCTTGTTTCTCTGACACATGGACTCCACTATAGTCTTTCCTTCTTTCTTCTTGACTCTGCTTGTTCCACCGTGTTGACCTTCTTCAATTTTAATACTCCCCCTCAAGTTCTGAACTGGAAGATCATGGACTTGAAGATGAGTTTCAGTCTGTAACTCCTTTGGCAACTGCTTTGGCATGAAAATATCTTGCAAACCCAACTTCTGTGTCAATCTTGTGAAAGAATTGAAGCCTAAAGCTTTGGTAAACACATTAGCTACCTGAGCATTTGAATTCACATGAAAAGTTTTAATCATTCCCTCCAGAATTTTGTCTCAAACCAGATGACAATCTACCTCAATATGCTTAGTCCTCCCATGGAAGACTGGATTAGCAGCTATATACAAGGTTGCTTGATTATCACAGAAGAGCATAGCTGGTTTGGGGTGCTCAATTTTTAAATCCTTAAGTAATTGAAGTACCCAGGTTATTTCACATGCTACACTGGCCATTGCCCTATACTCAGCCTCTGCTGATAATCTTGAAACTACTCCTTGTTTCTTTGATCTCCATGCTATCAAACACTCTCCTAAATACACTGCATACCCTGTCAGTGACCTCCTTGTATCAGGGCATCCAGCCCAATCAGCATCGCAGAAGGACTTAATGTGTAAATCAGAGGTGCTTGAGAAGAAAAGTCCCATACTTGGGGATCCTTTAATATATTGAAGGATTCTATGAGCAGCAAGTAAGTGAGGCTCTCTAGGTTTTAAGACAAACTGACTCAACTTATGCACAACATAAGTAATTTCAGGCCGTGTCAAAGTTAAGTATAGTAGTCTCCCAATTAACCTTCTATACATTCCAGGGTCTGCTAACAACCTCCTTTCATATTTTGAAAGCCTTAGATTCTGCTCCATAGGAAATCTAACTGGCTTTGATCCAAGAAAACCAATATCCTTCAAAATTTCAAGTGCATACTTTCTTTATGTCAAGCTGATGCCTGCATTAGTCCTTGCCACCTCAAGACCTAAAAAATACCTCAAAGAACCAAGGTCTTTTAAGCCAAATCTATCATCTAGTAACTTCTTCAAACTGTTGACACAATTAGGATTGTTTCCAGTAAGCAAAATGTCATCAACATACTCCAAAAGCATTGTAAAAGAAGTCTCTTGGGTGTGAGTAATTAGATTTGGATTGAACAAATCCCATTTGAAGAATGGTTTTGGAAAATTTGTCAAACCATTGTCTTGAAGCCTGTTTAAAACCATAAAGACTCTTGTTTAATTTGCATACAACATTCTCCCCCTTGCTGTGAAAACCAAGTGGCAAACACATGTACACATCTTCATTCAAATCACCATGCAAGAATGCATTGTTAACATCCATTTGGTGTAGAAACCACCCTTTCACAACAGCCAAAGTGAGTACAATCCTAACTGACACAGACTTAGCCACTGGTGAAAAAGTCTCAAAATAGTCCAAGCCAAACTTTTGTGTAAAACCCTTAGCAACCAACCTAGCCTTATATCTTTCAATGGAGCCATCAGGGAGATGTTTAACCCTATAAACCCATTTACAACCTATAGGGATCTTACCAGGAGGCAAAGGCACCAAACTCCAAGTTTTAGTGACCTCTAAAGTCTCTATTCCCTTATCCATGGCAGCCTTCCATTCAGGATATTGTACTGCCTGATGGAAAGAGGCAGGTTCTGAAGGAGTGGAATTAACTGCCATAACAAAAGATTTGAAGGTAGGGCCAAGGTGAGAATAGTCCAAATAGGTTGAAACATCATATGGTAGACTAGAGTGAGGCTTAGTGCTGACAGACTTACAAGCATACTGAGATAGGTAAGGAGTTGGTTTATGTAATCTAATGGACCTTCTGAGAGTAGGATTGGAAGTTGAAGGTGAGGTAAGTGGTGAAATAGTAGGTAAGGTACTAGGATTAGAAGTCAATGAAGGAATGGCAACAAGGTCAGGTTCTGCAAAATCAGGTGCTACACCAAATGCTACAGCAGGCAGGATGCTAGGTGCAGCAAGTGCTGCATCAAATGTTGCAGCAGGTAGGATGCTAGGATCCACATCAGAGGTGGAAGGAATGTCAATTGAAATAGAGGAAGGAAGATGAATAGTATCAACAGATTGAGATGATTCTGAAATACAATGAGGAAAAATGAAATCATCTAAATAAGAAAGGGAAGGTTGTGAGGAAAGAGCATAAGGGAAAATACTCACATAGAAAATAATGTTTCTAGATACGTGAACAGAATTGGAAGTGAGATCAAGTACCTTATTGCCCTTAATGCCTTGGGAATAGCCTAAAAACACACACTTCCTAGCTCTAGGTGCAAATTTGTCTCTATTATAAGGTAAAGTTGAAATGAAACATAAGCAACCAAAACATTTGAGATGATTATAAGATGGTGTTGATTTACAAAGAAGCTCATATGGACTTTTTTTACCTAAAGACTTGGAAGGAAGTCTATTAATAAGGTAAACAGCGGTTAGAATACAATCTCCCTAAAAACATAAAGGAAGTTGTGATTGGAACCTTAAAGCTCTTGAAACATTGAGAATGTGTTGGTGTTTTCTCTCAACAACAGCATTTTGTTGAGGGGTATTAACACAAGTTAACTGATGCAAAATGCCATTTGATTGAAAGAAATCCTTAAGATAGAATTCAGTTCCATTATCACTCCTTATAGTTTTGACTTTGCAATTAAACTGAGTAGACACCATAGAAGCAAATTGTGGAAGATACATTTGTGTTTTAGACTTATGTTTGAGCAAATATACCCAAGTGCATCTAGTAAAGCATCCACAATTGTTAAGAAAAATCTAAAACCATCAACAGTGTTTGTAGCAAATGGACCCCAAAGATCACAATGAAGTAAATCAAAAGGGTGAGTTGAAACATGAGTGCTAGTTGTAAACGGAAGTTTCTTCTCTTTTGAAAAATGACAAATATCACAACAAGAAGCAGTTTTATTGATATTAACATCATGTACAAGTTGCTTCAACAGTTGAAGTTTAGAATGAGAAGGGCGTCCTAATCTACTACGCCATAAATCTGATTAAGAACCAGAAGTAACAGCAACAGCAAGTACAAATGCAGAAGATCTACAACCTAAATCTTGCAGTAGAAATAGGTCATTGTGTGCTTTACCTAAACCAATCATGCTCCATTGAGCAAGGTCTTGAATAAAACAACATTCACCAAGAAAAATGAGGCAACAGCTGAGTGATTTTGTGAGTTTGCTAACAAAAATCAAGTTGAATGTAAAAAAGGGCACACACAAGACATCAGTTAAAATTAAAGTGGAAGAAATATGCACTATGCCTATGTGTGTGACTAAGGCTTGTTCCCCATTAGGAAAATAGACATAAGTATGGACTATTGACGTAATTGAAGTCAATTGAGCAACAGAATGAACCATGTGGTCTGTTGCTCCTGTATCAATGATCCAAGTATTGGATTTATACGCTTGCCTATCAACTACTTGAGCAGCAAAGATAGAATGGGAAAGATTAGGTGGAATCCAGAAGGAATTAGCTGAAAATTTTGATGAAGTAGAAGGAGAGGATGATGTGGAAGGTAAAGTATGTGGAATGGAAGGGTAAGAAGTCATAACAGAAGCAGCTTGGTGACCAGTCTAAGCATCATTGCTTGATCCGGCAACCATATGGCACTTCAGAAAATTCAGAAATTGCTCACATTGAGCCTGTGACAATGATAACTGTGGACTAGCTTGCACAAAAGAACCTCTACCAAAGTGACCAACATGGTTCTATGAAGCCAAATTTGATTGAACACCAGCACCTTGCAAAGCTCCTCCAGGCAAAAAACCAGAATGCATACCACCAAACAGTAAACCAGAATGCACACTTGGATCAAATCCACAGCTTCCTGTGGTTTGCATTAAAGCAACCTGATTTGTCATGGCCTTGTTACCTCCTTTTGGCTTGTAACCAGGAGCGTAACCATGGAGCTTATAGCATTTATCAGCTATGTGTCCAGTGAAGCCAAAATAAGTGCATATAGGCCTATCTTTCTTGCCATTACCCCCTTTACCTCCATTCTTTTGTCTTTGATGACCAAGAAAAACTCTACTATTATTCACATACATAGCAGCAACATCACTTGATTGAATCATGTTGAAACTTTGACCAATGTTTCTCCTCTTCTATTCTTGCAAGATCAGAGAACACAATTTGCTAAGAGAGGGCAAAGGTTTAATTAGTAAAATCTGACTTATAACATGGCCATAACCATCATTCAGTCCCATCAAAAACTTAAAAACATGCTCCTTACGATGAGCATCAAGTTGAGAAAACTTAGAACCACAAGTACAAGCACATGTACAGATTGGAAAAGGCTAGTAATTAGCATACTCATACCACAAGGTCTTGAATTTCGCAAAGTAAGAACTTACTGAAAGTGATCCTTGTGCAAGATGTGCAATTTCCTTCCGAAGCTCAAACAACCTTGGAGTGCTACCCTGAGACCTATCTTTGAGATCAATCCACAAATATTTGGCATTGTTGTTGTACATAACACTAGCCTTCAAATCCAGAATAAGTGAATTCATTAACCAAGAAAGTACTGTGGTATTCCATCTACTCTAAGAAATATACAATGAAGAAGATGAATCAGGCTCAGCAATCAATCCATCCACAAAACCAAACTTGTTTCTGGAACTTAGAGCCAAGAATACAGATCACACCCAACTCATGTAATTTTTTGGACCAGTGAGTGGTTGCAATGTGAGCATGAGACCGGGATTTTCATTCGCGGGAAGAAAGAAAGGATTATTTGCATATTCATCTGCTATCGTTGCACTTCAAGTAGGTACTAAATGCGTAGTTTGAGATTGAGTGTTGGTTGTGGAATCGAAAGCCATAGATGAGAAAAGAAAAGCAAAACAAGCACTAAATTCTGTTTGGGAACTAAGAAAATGGAACAGGACTCGAAAAACTTGCTCTAATACCATATTAGAAACAGAGTAAAAGAGAGAGATTGAAAAACTGAATTTACTCTTTGATTGATGAAAATGAAAGTGATTACAAAATAATTATCACCTATGCTTTATATACACGAAAACAGGGGCTAACAGAGGCTAACAAATTTTCCCTCCAAAAATAACTAACTAACTAATTATCAATACATCCAATTACAATTTGAAATCTGTCACTTCTATTTGCTTCTTCTTGTTTCTCTAACACGTGGACTCCCCTTTAGTCTTTCCTTCTTTCTTCTTGACTCTGCTTGTTCCACCATGTTAACCTTCTTCAATTTTAATAACAACCAACCTCAACCCATGGCACAACCACTCACCGGCCTCATCCTATAGCACAACTACCCACCAACACAACCATCGTTTTCTCCTACTCATCCTCTCTCAGCCTCAACCCATGGCACACCAACCACTAAACCCACCATCGTTACCCAACAACCCAATGAGACAAAGTCGCAGCCAAGACACCAGCGAGACCCATCAATGAACCCAGGAAATTGCCATTGAGAAACACCACCACCGAGATGAGAAAGAACTGGCACCACTGAGACAGGCCCACTAGCCACCAAGACCCACCAAATTAGACCCACAAAACCCATCAAATCAGACGACAAACTACCTTGCCTCATGACCTCAGAGGGAGAAGAGATGGTGTTGGGTTTTTGGGTGGGTTCAATCAGAGGGAGAAGGGATGAGTTTGGTTTTATGACAGCGTGGGTTGACAAGGGAGAACCATAAAAGAAAATGGAGAGGCAGTGTTTGATGAGAAAGAGCCCGCATGTGGGATTTAAAAAAAAAAAAAAAAATTAAACACACAGTTAGAGCATTCGCACTGGACATGCTAAATGGCATATGTAAGAAAGTTTTACCATTTTCACACAAAAACCAAACTTCATCCGAATTTCTAAAAATCAACTATTGCAATTTTTTTTGCAATAGTGCTACAGTGCAATTCTACCTCTAGAATTGCACTGTAGCACAATTCTAAAACAAAATATTAGTTTTTTATTCCATCTGTCTTTTTCTCTCTCTTTATTTTTTGTGTTTTTTAGTCCTCTCTCCCTCATTCCCAATCTATCTCTTTGTCTCCCACTCCCTGTTTCTCTTGGTGTGCAGTGATGGCCTATTTGTGGTGGATCTCGACATGGCAAGGTCACAGTGGTGGTGTTTTTTTCTGTAAAGTCATGGCATGGTTAGATCATACCTTTGGTTCAAGGAGATTGGGTTTGAGTTCGGGGGGTACAAGAAGATCAAGTGTTTGATTTTGGAGTGGGATCAATGGCAACAGTGTGGATTTGGGTCAGTGTTCAATGGCAACGCCGTGGGTCTAGGTCGGTGGTCAATGGTGGCGTGGGTTTGGGTCGGTGGTTTTGGGGTGGTCTATGATGGTGGGTTAATCTGGGTTAGCTTGGTCTAGGTTAATCTGGGTTGTGGGGTGATTTGTAATGGGGTCCGATGGTGTGGGTGTGGGGTTTTGATTTGTGGGAGTGGGTTTTGGGTCATGGTGGTGCAATGGCGACATGGGGCCATGGTTGTGGCTGTGTATTGATCTTGCGTAAGGCCGTGTTTATGGAGACAACGCCAGTGGAGGCGTGGAGACCAGCTTCCGATAGGTTTTGATGGGGGTTTTGAATGGATTTTTCTTTGATTATTTGTGGGTTTCTTTGCATGGTGGTGGTGGGTGTGTTGTTGCCAGGGTGGTGTCTCTGGTTGTGGTGGCAAAGGTGGGTTTCATGGTGGTAGATGTGGGTTTCATTTGTTTGTATTTTTGCCGTGGGGTGGTGGCGTGGCCATGGGTTTCGATTTGGGTATGTTCTTCATGGTGGTGGTGGTAGCAGGTGATTTGGGTTTTTGTTTTTATTTGGGTTTTGGGATATATTATTTTATTATGTAGAAATATTTTTTTTAATGTGTTTTATTGTAAAATAAAAGTTAGGATGCTGGGAGTATTGTAAAATTATATTGTATAATTGATAAAGTGACTTTTTGGGATGGTAAAATAAGATGTGGTAGAATTTCCGAATGCGAATGCTCTTACAGTGAGCTGTTAGAGATGGCAACTCATTGTAGCCGAGTGTCAAAATGTGTAGCATTTGACATGTTTGATGTAGTGTTTTTTTTTTTTTGTGTGTTGGTTGTTATTAATAGCATTTTTAGCATTATAGCATTCTTGATGTGAATGCTCTAGTTAGTTTATTGACTTAATTATAAAAAGTATCTTTATGAAGCACATATCATAACTTTCTTAATCGTCCAAGTTGTTTCTTTTTATTTTGCTTATTTTGTTGAAGAATCTGAGAATTTAACCTTTATCACTTGATAACTTGATAAATGGAAATCCAAGAACGATTTTCATCTATATTTTGTTACTAGAAAGAGACATGTTAGTGTTATTGATGGGTAAAAATGTAATATCAACGGTAGATTCAAATTAAAACCAATAACAACTTACTATCTAGAATTTATTATAAAAATGTTATAAATGTAACACTACTCATACGGGCATCTGACTACGTGAGTGGTGTGCACGTCATTAACCAATACTTCATGTTCTACTGGGACCCAAGTTGAAGTAATCATGAAGTGAAAATTGACCCACAGCTTAGATTAAGAACTATGAGATTCATGGATTGGATGGATTCCCATCCAAAAAAAAAAAAGAGATTCATGGATTTGCTGGCACTTGCGGTCCAAGCACTCCACTTTTTAGAAGAGACATTGGCGACTTATTTAGGGTATCATTTACCCAAAGTAATCATGATCAGTTGTAATTCCTAATCTTATTTAAAGAGCAATACATTGATCCATTCCTAATCTTATTTTATAATGGTAAGATACCAAGTTGTGATTAGATTAATATTATTTTTACATTTGATCCATTACTACTTAGTGCTGGCTCAATACAACTTAAAGTCTAAGGTGATAATTTTAAATGGAGTCTTTCATATTTAATTATTAATTTTACATCTGAATACTGTATTTAACTGATTCCTGCTTCCTTAGATACAAAATTATTAAATAAGTTTTTGTACTTAAATATTGTTAACATCTTCTTTTCAATTAATAATATGACTAATTTAATAGATCTAAAATATTTTTTTAATATAAAAAATAATATATTTCTGTCAAATACAAATATCGGGATTGGGGCCTTCTTATTGGGTTTTTTTTTTTTTTTTTGGAAATCGATTACTAATTTACAAGATGGGGGCTTTTTTATTGGAGCCTTGAGCTACCACTATTACTAATTTCATTTTTATTATATATCTTTTTTTTTATGGGATTTTTATTATATATCAATAGCAATATATCATAAATCTCAACAAAAAAAAAAATAGCAATATATCATGATAACTGATATGGAATAAAATGGACAGACTGTCTATATGGTCATCTAACCTTACATAGCACCGTCCACAATATATATGTCATCTAGACATCATGCTCATCCATGAGAAAGGAATTCAATACTTACGCTCTGTTTGTTTCAGCAATGATGTTTTCTAGAAAATGAGTCATTTTTCAAAAATGATTTTCTATAAAACTATCTCATCTTCCAATGTTTGGTAACAATTTTAAATGAGTTGAAAAACAGTTTCCTAACTTCCCTTATTTAGCTTTCTATAAAATAAAGTTGTTTTCCAAAAAAATTTAATGAAAAACAATGTCTAAAAATAAGCCATATTTTTTATGTTGACCAAAGATAGTTTTCTTGTGACTCATCTTTTTTTATACTACAAAATACTGGAAAACACGAAAAACTATCTTTACACAAAACTTTCTATCGAAACAAATCGAAGCGTTAGAGAAATTTAGCCAAACTTGACTGAAACGGAATTTATCACATAAGCCCACTACTTCCAAACGTGGAAGCAGTTTTTCCGAAATTCATTCCCATTATCTTTACTAAACTAACTTATCTCCCATGATGATAGTGGCATAAAACAAGGAAATCCACTCAAGATCCCCTCTATAAAAGCCAGTCCTCACCAAATTTGAGGTCCGTGAAAAATTCAAAATCTTAAACACTAACAGTTTTTGGGAGATCTTTAAAAAAACTCTAACTTAACTATTGGAGCGTCCTTTGTTGGCACTACATTGGTTATATTTCTTACATCTATTCATGTCTTCCATCGCATCTTGTTTTGAACAATCAACCCACTGATTTCTTGCATCATCAATAACAACTGTGAATATATATATTTTGTGTGATTAAACTTATTGTTTATTTAAATCAAATTTCTCATTTTGTGGAACTTCCTTGATGTTTATGCATTTTAATATTTTCCTGTGATTCAATCTGAACGCGTGAACTTTTAATGCCACTAGGCCCACTACTAGAAGCCTTGGAGATTTTCCTGAAAAGAACTATCATGATTCCATCCCGTGTTGAAAAATTCGACTTCTAGACCCATATTATTAATGCATATGTCATAATTAACTAGCACATGGACTTTGAACGTGGAGTCGTGGACTAATATAAAAATTCAAGCCAAAGCGACCTTTACCTAAGTTTCTACATAGCTACAAAACTAAGGTCTTCCTCCCTCTTAAAACAATCCTCCTCCATTGAGCCAATTGATTCATCTCCTCCTTTTCATAACTTGTTTTCTCTTGATTCATAGTCTTAGCAATCATGAGTGTCACCAAAATTTCTCAGTCATTTGCAACTCAGGTAACTCCAGACAGGATGTTCAAGGCCTTGATCCTTGACTCTCATAACATTTGTCCCAAGCTCATGTTTTCATCAATAAAGAGTATCGAATTCATTCAAGGCAGCGGAGAAGTTGGAAGCATCAAACAGATTAATTTCACTGAAGGTTAGGATACAAAACTCTTATGTTTGTATTACTTAGTTGAAAGTTTTACATAAGAAATTAACATGCTTTTGTTTGTTTCACTGTATATGCAGAAAGTCCTTTCAAATATGTGAAGCACAGGATTGATGCACTTGATAAAGAGAAGTTCATGTGCAAGCACACTTTGATTGAAGGTGATGCTTTAATGGACAAGCTTGAATATATTACTTATGAGGTTAAGTTTGAGGGATATGGCAGAGGAGGATGTATGTGTAAGATGACCAGTGAGTACAAAGTAAAGGAAGGTGTAGAGATCAAAGAACAGGACATCGAGCATGGAAAGGACAGGGCCATAGGGATGTATGAAGTTGTGGAGGCCTACCTCTTGGCACACCCTCATGCCTATGAGTAATGCTAGGGACACTTGAAAAGGTTATTATGTGATGATTTTCATGATTGTGTTTTGTTTGGGAAGTCTTAACACACTGTATTTCTATGTTTCTTTATAAAAATTTCTTCCTGTTCGATGAGATTTTGCAATTTGTTAACGTGTGAATTGAGGTTTACCAGAAACGGGTTAGCCTTGTCTTTGGATTGTAATTTTTTGTGGTTCAGAAAGATTGAAACATCTAAATTCATGACACTAAAACCCAAATAATCAGCAGCATCCTAAACAGTATTTTTCAGTTCATCCCTTGATTTTATTTTATTTTTTTAAGGCAGTGTTAATTAGTTTGAAATCATGTCTTCAACTCACGATTTCAGTTCAAATTAACCTGTGTATACTGACGCATGTGCAAAATGATTTGTGTTACAAGTTTTACCAGTTTGATCAATGCGAAATCCTTGCTTCAAGGTAGTTTTAAAACTAAATCTCACGCTTGGCTCGAGGTGACTTCAACTTCAAGTAAGCTATTTGACTCGTAGTTGAAGATTTTAACATACATGACTTTGGATGAGGCGTAATAAAGTTAAAATGATTAAGTTAATTGTGATTTATTGCAAAATTTAAATCAGGGGAATCAAGTCTAAATTAATATAGTGTACTTTGTTTCGACATAAAAACAAAACGACAGAGGAAGAATGCCATAAACTATAATGCTGAAGTGCTGGAAAAATAACATCATAAGGAAACTTACTTCCATTGATGTAACCAAACAACTACAATCATGGCTAAATTTAATACTTGAAGAAAATATCAAAGATAAGCAAAATATCAAAATTCTCTCTTTAAAATATAGGTGTCCAACACCTTGGACTCCTATATTTTGCTCGTTTACCCTTATATTTCTCTTAAAGTATTAAACTTAGGCATGATTGTAGTTGTTTGGTTATTGGCAGTTATCGCAAGCCATATGTTGCTTATTCTTTGACCCCTTATGAGTTATGACACCTAGCTCCAATGGCAGAGTCAGGATTTTAGTCTAGGGGGCAAGATTTAAAAGTAAGATTGAAAGATAAAAATAACTTAAAAAATATTTATCAATATTAATAACAAAATAAACAAAGAATTGTTAATTAAAATAAATAACAATCAAAGTAATCAATTCTTTATTTCATATCATTAAAATAAATGAAAGAAAATAATCAATTCATTGTTAATAACAATAAAAGTAAGAGACTAACCTAAATACATAAAATTTAAATATCTAATATAGTTCCTTTAAATAAATCAATGAACAAGTGTTAAGAGTATAGTACTATATTTTGTATTCATGTCTCACCACCTTGATTGCTTTCGAAAAAAGAAAGTTTTTTTCTTTCTTTCTACTGTATAAGGACATAAGTGGTTTTGGTAATTATTATTATTATTATTATTATTTTAGGTAAATTATAGGACCCACTAATTTAAGCCTTGAAGTTGAAATGCAGTGAGAAAGTTTAAAAAATAAAAAATGTGATTAGCTACAAAAAGTGCTGTGAGCTGAGTGATGATAAGGGTAAATTTGAGATAAGGCAAAAAAACATGGGACATGAATAACATGATTGACATAATATAGACTTTGCAATATATGGAACAAATTTTTTCCTTCTTTTTTGTATTTGGTTTCATTGTTCTCAAGTCAAGTGTGGAGTTTTTTGTTTTATTTTTTCTACCGGAGTGGGTAGAGTGCTTAACAATTAACATATAAAAGTCATAATTGAAATTTTTGGTGGACCCGGTGGTAGTTGCCCCTGCCTAGCTCGACACCTTTATTATTCCATCCTTAATTTTTTACAGTCAAGTTCTAAGTTCCACCCAATCTCCTTGCAAGTGTCATCCTAGCCAATGCTTGGTTGCCACATATAGTTTGCACAAGTTATAAATATGCCAATTTGGCACCACATGTCTCTCAAAGATTGGCCAATATTTATATATATATAAACAAACATATGAAAGAAAACGAAAAGTACGAAAAAAAATGAAGGAAACGGAAGGAAAAGAATGTTGGAGCATTTTGAAATTAAAAAATAATTTAAATGATAAGTTGGTAAGTTAAATGAGAAGAAGTGGGAATTTCATGTGATTAATAAGTTTTAACTTTTAAGTGAGGAATTAGTGTTTTAATAAAAAATTGAATCTCACACATTGCTAAGGAAAGAGAGTCCTTACTAATTTATATGTTTAAAGTTATCGGTCTTTAAGTGTCTAATGTAAGATTAATCTGTTTAATCCACTCTTTCTATAAAATTATTATAAAAAAATATCTGTTTAATCCACGTACATGAAGAAGGTGATATCCATGGCTACTCTCTTTGTAGGAAAGACCCAAAACTAACGCATTTGCTCTTTGCAAATGATAGTCTTATCTTTTGCAAGGCTACAATGGAGGAGTGTGACAAGGTGATGGACACACTAAACAAGTATGAGGAAGCCTCAGGACAAAAAGTAAACAGAAGTAAAACCTCTGTGTTCTTTAGCAAATCTATACCAGAAGAAGTCAAGCATAGAATAAAGGTGACTTTAGGAGTTCCAGAAATCATGCAATATGAGAAGTACCTTGGGCTGCCCTCTTTAGTTGGTAAAGGAAAAAAAGCGAGTTTTAATTACATTAAGGAGAATGTATGGAGGAAACTTCAAGGGTGAGAAGCAAAGTTACTCTCCCAAGCTGGAAGGGAAGTGCTCTTAAAAGCGATGATTCAAGCCATCCCTACTTACACTATGGGATGTTTTAAATTGACAGTAAGTTTGTGCAATGAGATTGAGTCCCTTATAAAGAAGTTTTGGTGGGGACAAAGAGGTGACCGTAGGAAATACATTGGGTTAAATGGGAGGAAATGACAAAATCTAAAACCATTGATGGTATGGGCTTCTGAGATCTTGCCATGTTCAATGACTCTTTTAGCCAAGCAAGCATGGTGGCTCTTGCATAATAAGACCTCACTCTTCTATAAGGTATTTAAAGCTCATTTCTTCCCAAATTCTTCACTTATAGAGGTTGCTGATTCAAGGCTGGGATCTTATGCTTGGAAAAGTATTCTTAGAGGGAGAGACAGCATTCAAAGGGGGGCAATATGGAGGGTTGGAAGTGGGGAAAAAATTAATATATGGCAGCAACACTGGCTACCAAGGAAACACCCTCCAAGGCAACCAAGTTGTCCAATAGAGAGCTTTGAAAATCGTATAGTGGATTCGCTTATTGATCCAATCACAAGAAAATGGAATGAAGAGTTGATTGATGGTATATTTGTGGAAGAGGACGCTGAATTGATTAAGAGAATTCCTCTCAGCCAAATAGCAAAAGAGGATTCCTTGTATTGGCCTTACTCCACATCAAGTCACTACACATGCAAGTCCAGTTACAATTTTCTTAAACAGGAGTCGAAGATGCAAGACAGCCCACAAGCCTCCCCAATCCATGATAAACAAGTCTGGAAGGAGATCTAGCAATTAAAAGTTCCACCAAAAATTAAAAACTTCCTTTGGCAAGCTTGTCGTAATGCTCTCCCAACTAAACAAGCGCTGATGAAGAGAAAAATTGCAGCTAACTCAATCTATGAGAGGTGCAAATCTACTGTGGAGGAAGCCAAGCATGCACTATGGTCATGTCTAGAGTTGGAAGTGGTTTGGGCAAACCGTGAAGTATGGTGTTTCAGGTCTGAGGTGGGGTTTTCTGATGTGAAAGAGCTAGTGTTAATAGAGGATGTTAAGATGTTTGCAAATAATTATGTAAGATTGTTGTATTCTCACATTAAGAGAAACGGCAATAGGGTAGCTCATAGTTTGGCAAAAACTGCATTACGCATACCAGATTTCCAAGTATGGATAGAAGATGTCTCATCGCATATTGTTTCAATTTTACAATTGGATGTAGTTGATTTACATTAATAAAATCAATCAGTTTCCTTCTCAAAAAAAAAAAAAAAAAAAAAAAAAAATCATCTAATCATTGAATTTTGGCACATAGCTTAACTATTGAAATAATATTTTCACTTCAAGAATACAAAAAAGACTATGTGACAAGTGTAAATTTTCCGCAAAATAAACAAGACTAAGCACATTTATTGTATAGCTTAAAATTCTTTAGTAATAAAAATTAAACTCTTTTTCTTAATCATTAGAAAATTAAAGGCAAAATGAGAAATAAGAAACTAAGGTCCTTCACTATTTTTCTTTCTATTCTAAAATAATTTCTTACTCTTATGTGTGTATGCACTCATGCATTTTTTTTTTTTTATATCAATATATTTTATTTTATTTCTTTTTCCTCAAAATTTTTGTTGAGATGGTAGTAGATTCAAAGAATGCATATTTTTAATAATTTGTCATCATTTCTCTCTCTTTTTTTTTCTTTTTCTTTTTTTTTGTGTTGAGAAAGTTATCATTTCTTTCTTTTCTTTTCTTTTTTCTTTTTTTTTTCTTTTTTTAAGGGGAAACATCGAAATTTTTATTAAAAAGCGCCTCTTAAATCGGCTTGAACTACAGAATAAAGATGTGGTGGAACATCCTCTATCCACACTAGGAAATCTGGTATGCCAATGGCATGTCTAGTCATCATTTCTTTCTTAATTGTGCCAAATGGTTGGTAAAAAACATTAAAAGATCAATAACTTACCAAATTTTTAAGTAAAATTTAAAGGATGTAAATTGTCTTTTAACCTTAAAAATAAAATTTAAAAAATTGGCTACAGTATAACTTTGCTTGATAGCTGAACTTAAAACTCGGGCCATATGCGCGAGTTCGAAAGGCCATTCAACCTAGTATGCGCCGCCCATATGTTTGAACATTGAAACATAAGCAGTCCAAGAGCCACAAAGATTGAAAAGCCTTTTTAAGTTTGAAAGTCTTAACTTTCTTTGGCTGCATATCTAACTTCCCATTTTTCTCAATGAGACTTGTTACCAAACACCACGCCATCTAATAATCTATATATAGCTCTATCCTCTATGTGACTTTCATTACCATATATCATCTTATTTATCCCCTCTTCTCACTAAAATCTATAAGCCATGGGGATCACCAGCTTTACACAAGAGTTCACATGTCCAATTGCCCCATCAAGAATGTACAAGGCATTGATCCTAGAGTCTAACCAATTGATTCCAAAGCTCTTACCTAAATTCATAAAAAGTGTTGAGGTTATTCAAGGAGATGGAGGAGCTGGAAGCATTGAACAAGTCAACTTCACTGAAGGTTAGTAATCTAACTGGAAAATTATTAGGTATATCATGAATACAGTTAACATGGTACTTCAAACCAATAGAAAAACGAACTAATTAATATCCAAAAAATTGACTTTATTACTTTAATTTGAGTTTTTGTTATTTAAGAGCACTATCTATTACACATGTGATTTTAAACTGAAATCACAATTTCAGTTTAAAATCACTTGTGTGTAAGTTGTGTGTGTTAGTGTGTATGCAATGACTATTTCCCATTATTTTATTAGGTGACTTGTTTTTATTGGTATTGAGTACCACATCAGCTATATTCAGAGAGTACCTAAGAGCATCCACATTGGGCTTGCCATATGCCAAATGTAAGGAACATTTGGCATGCAAGCCCAAAAAACGCCAGCAACGGGAAGGTCATATGCCAAAAGGCTAAATTTTTTTTGACATATACCTACAGTACCATCTTAAATGTAAGATGGTACTGTAGCTGAATTGTATAAAAAATAATAATTTTTTAATACTTTTAACCCGGGAATTTCTCTCTCCTCTCTCCTTATTTCTTTTCTTTTCTCTCTCTTCCTTCTCTCTTTCTCATTTGCTCTCTGCTTTCTTCAGACCCAAGCTCTCTCCGATAAGTTACATATGGTTTGATAGGGTCGTGTTTGAGTTTTGAATTGAATAATGGAGAAAGATCGGAGAGAGCTTGAGCGAATTTATTGGAGGAAAGGGCGAACCGGGCCCACTCCGGGAGCCATTCGATTGGGAAGACGTATTTGACGAGGGAGGCGATCGACGGCGGAGATTGAGTGGAAGAGGATGCTGCAAGGGGAGAGGAGGGAGAAGACTGCGTTGGCGGAATCTGGATCGTTGGATGAGAGGACGGAGTCGATCCAGCCGTTGGATGGGTTGGGTTTGGAAGAGGAGGATGACATGGTGGCAGAGGAGTCGGTGAGGCCCATTTAACTTTTCACTCCATCTCATGCTCAGCCTCTCTCACGCAGCAACAAGGGTGCCACAAGGTTGAGATCAGTGTGTGGTTTTGATGTTTGGGCTTGATTTGTGATTTGATCGGCGTGGGTTTGATTTGTGATTTGTTGTTGTGGGTTTTTTTTGTGGTGTTCTGTGGGTTTGTTTTATGGTGGCTGTGGGTTTGTTGGTGGTGGCTCTGCTGTGTTGGTGGTGGCTCTGCTGTGTTGGCGTTGGATTGTGTTTTCTTTTTTGGTTCAGCTACTGGGGTTTGTGGTTGTGGCTGGTGGGCTGACAGTGGGGTGGGTGTTTGTGGCTCCGTCGGAGTGGGTTTTGGGTCAGTGGGTGGTGGCGTGGGTTTGCTGATTGGGTTTTTTTTTTTTTTTTTTTTTTTTTTTGGTGTTGACGGTAGATTATGGGGTGGTGGTGGTGTCAGGTGTGTGTAGTGCGGCAGCAGTGGTGATTGTGGTTGATGAACAAAAATAAAGTGAGAGAAAGAATAAATAATGTATGGAATTGTAAATGATGGTAATTGTGAGATATATTATTTTATTGTGTAGAAATATTATTTTAATGTGTAAAAATATTATTTTAATGAGTAGAATAGGAAAATAAAAGTTGGGATGTTGGGTGTATTGTAAAATGGTATGGTATAATTGATAAAGTAGCTTTTTGGAATGGTAAAATGGGATGAGATATAAAATCCGGATGTGGATGCTCTAATCAAACTAGCTATCAAAACTTATTTCAATTGTGGCAGTGTTTTTCATACAATGACTTTAATGTTTGTTTTGTTTGTTTATCATGTAGCTAGCCACTTTAAATATGTGAAACATCGACTTGATGAGCTTGATAAGGACAATTTTGTGTGCAAGTACACTATGATTGAGGGGGATGCTTTGGGTGACAAGCTTGAATCTATTGCTTACGAGGTCAAGTTTGAGGCAGCTAGTGATGGGGGTTGCATCTGCAAGATGATAAGCAAATACAACACTATTGGTGATTTTGAAATCAAAGAAGAAGAAATTAAGGCAGGCAAGGACAGTGCTATTGGGATCTACAAAGTTGTGGAAGCCTACCTCTTGGAGAACCCTCAAGTCTATGCTTAGATGGGGACCTAAATATAAATTTACACCCAATTCTCAAATATTAATTTTAATTCCATACATGATATTTGGTTCCTTGCTTGTTTTTTATTATATGCCCCATTAAGAGTGAAAAGGGTGTGTATACACATTGAGAGTCAGGTAGAGCTCTTGGTCCTTTTAAGTTTTTGAGTGTGTAGTTTGTAACTCCTTACGATTTTTTTTTTTTTTTTTTTTTGAGTCTCCTTAAGATGTTATTGATACTTTACAGAGTGGCACTTGATTGATTGAGATAGAAAGTTATTGTATTGTGAGAGATTAAAAATTCACCATGCCATCACCATTTCTTCACACTAGCAATAAAACAGTAGCATCAAATCTTCTTGCCAAAGGAACCTATTTCAGACAATAAAATGTTTATGCTGTTCAGTACAAAATACAATACATAGTCATTGGAGCCTATTTAAGCACATTTTGTTTATTGGTAAAATTTTATGCATAAGCATCCGGATTTGCCAGAAGGTACCCCTCGGTGGCCTTCATAATTGCCAAATTCCCATCTTTTATGCGTGTAATTTCTTCTTCGGACAGTAAGCTGTCTTCCAATGATTCGTACTCAATTTTCATCTTGGCCAAGCAGCCTCCTTCTCTACTAGAATTGAGGGTAATCTCAGCCACAAAAGACTTCAATTTAAGACCAACAAGACCACCTTCAATGACAGAGTACTTAAATATATGGTTCTTATGGTCTATTACTTCAATTCGATCCTTAACATCACCAAATTGCTCATTAGCTGCACATGATCATGTCAAGAAAAGAAAAATAACACAGTTAGCATAATCAAAATACTTAGTTTACATGATTGGCATAATAAGGCTTTCATTATGTAGCATACTAACCTTTTATAAATTTATATTGTTGAATGGTGCCAACTCCACCATCTCCTCCAAGAAATTCAATGCTTGTTAAAACCTGGGGAAGCAGCTTAGGCATGAGGTTCTTGAAATCACAAATGCCTGCCCTCCATAGCCTTTCAACAGAAATGGGAGACGAGTACTCATCAACAATGGTCTCAGACATCTTACGTATCAGATTTATTTATATAGAATTCCAAGGGACAAACTTGTGTTCGTGCACCCCACTATTCCATTTCCTCATGTTGTGGAGGTCTTATAAGACTGGTTGTTTATGCTTTTTTTCTCAAACAATGTTCAGTGATAATGAAGTTTAGACTTTAAAAGTATTTCAGGTTAATATAGACATTATCTAAAACAATTTCATCCCAGTGGACATTGAAAATTTTTTTGTATTTCTCATGCTAAACAACAGTGGAAGAATGAAAGTGAAAGAAACAGAAGGAAGAAAGCTAGAGAATTCTGAGTAAAACTTGTATATCATTTATAATAAATCCAATACACACTGTTTTTATATTTATACAACTCTTAATCACTCACTAACAATATTCCACAACTAACTTGACTAATCACGGAGTTCAAGCGTGATTTATGGATCTATAACTGACAGCTTATACTAACCAATACTCAGTAACTACCACTGACAAAATTTCGTATCTAATTGGAGGGAAAAGCTATCGAATCTTCTAGAGTTCTCAAAGTAACTCCCCTATAGAGTTCCTAAAGGCATCTCTATTTATTATAAAACTAGTCGTTAGACCTGCGCAATGCGGTAAAAAAATTTGGCATTTTTTTTTTTGGGTTAAGTTAAAAATGAAAATAGTACAAGAAACTTGTAAGTGTTAGTACGAAACCCTTTTTTTTTTCTTTTTTGATAGAAAGAGTAGAATTTCATTGAATAGAACGAAAAGAAATTACATCATTTGAGAGAGCATGTTCTAAGAAATAAGGACTCTCCTCAATCCAAGTAACATAATACTTAACACCTAGAGCATATTTTGCTAACAAATGGGCTGGTTCATTACCATTCCTATGAATATGAGAGACCTCAAATCCACGAAACTCATGTGACGGATAAGTAATTCCATGAATAACAAATGATGGAGGAGGGAACTTCCTGCGATAGCATTAACATCCACTCTTCAAGCACAAACTCTCGGATTCCAATATTCTTAGCAAAAAGAATTCCTTCCTCAAAAGCTTTAGCTTCAATCTCCAATGAACCCAGCAGTTAATATTTTTGCAAAGAACAACTATAACCAACCCCTAATCATCACAAATAATAACCCCAACCTGATGTGATGAAAAGATAGCACCATCAATATTTACCCTTCTTAAAGTGATGGGATTATTTTCTAAGAAAGTATAGTTGATATGATATATTAGATTTTCTAAATTAAGTTATTTATTTTTTATTTGAAAGTATTTTAAATTTAGTATTTTTTTTTTTAGGAAACATAGTACATTTTACATTCACTTATTATATAAAGTGAGATATTTTGTAAATAATGTAATGTGCGGTTGGAATTTTTTTTCTAGTGCTCCTTACAAACGGTTCATTCTCTATACGTCTTAAATAACCTAAAGATGATGCATATATAAGTAAATATGTCTCTCATATTAGGAAAATAAAATAAAATACTTTAATAACATATGAAAATTGTAATTTTCAATACTTTAAAAACCTACTAACATTATGCTGAGAATGTGACATAATTGTCAAGAAAGTGGCTCCTCTTTCTCTACACAAACCTCTCATCTCAAAGCATCACCGAACGGGACCGAAATGGACTAGAGTAGATCGGAATGAATTTAAGTGGACTGGAATGGACAGAACTGGACAAAATGGACCAAAAATGACCAAAGTGGACCATATGCACTGAAGTGAACTGAACTAGACCGAAGTGCTATATTAATGTAGCTCAACAGAAGCAAAGTAATAATAAATACTATACTTCTACTTTTAGGTATTATGCTCCTTACAAACAATTCATTCTATATACATCTTAAAGAGGAAGCGTATATAAATTAATTCATCACTTATATTTGAAAAAAAAAATACAAGACTTTAATAACATATGAAAAAGGCAATTTTATCAAAAACCTACCAACATTATGCTTATATTGTGACATAATTGTCAATAAAGTGGCTCTTCTTTCTACACAAACATCTCCTCTCAAAGCATCACTATGGTAGACTAAATAAACTGAACTAGACCAAATAGACCAAAATGCTACACTAATGTAGCTCAACAGGATTATATCAACAACAAACACTACACTTCAATTTTTACATATTATGCTCCTTACAAACGGTCCATTCTCTATACATCTTAATTAGCCTAAAGAGAAAGCAAATATATATAAATTCATCACTTATATTAGAAAAAAAAATACAAGACTTTAACAACATATAAAAAATGTAATTTTATCAAGAATCTACTAACGTTGTGTTGAGAAAGTGACATAATTTTCAAGGAAGCAGCTCCTCTTTCTACATCAACCTCTCCTCTCAAAGCATCACCGAAGTGGACCGAATTGACTGAACTAGACCAAAATAGACAAAATAAACCAAACTTGACCGAAATAGACTAAATAGACCAAAATGTTATGTTGATGGGCTCAACAAAAGCGTAATAATAATAAATGCTATACTTTCGCTTTTAAATATTATATAGATGTGTGAGTTGGATTTTAATACGTTATCAAATTTTAAATAAATATTGAATTAATTTAAATTATTGACAATGTAGCAAAATCCATTCAACTCATTTCAAAATGAATAGATAGAATTTTAGTAAATATGGATAAAGTTCCCTAGCTAAGAACTGCAAAAGATTTAATTCTCTTGCAACCCACATAATCTTGTGGCTAAGCTCCTGACTGAGGTCATGTTGAGCAATCACATCCTTGAAGGTGATGAAGATGTTGACACAGTCAAGAACTTTTTGCCCTCAACATAATGAATCCTATTCAAAATTTGATTATTATGTCTTAGTCATGAACAAAGGCTAACCATGCTAACAAGATACTTATTACTTGTTCCTTGACATAGAATAGTCTAGTTGCTAAAGAATTTGGCCAAGTTAAGGATCACACAGAAGCGATGGACCATGGGCACCATATATTCGATTTCTCTGTCAGTGAATAGGTCTTGAATGTGTCATACCATAACTTAGAAGGCAGACCATCATTAATAAGTTGTACATCAGCATTTATCTTGGTTAAAACTCATGGAATAGCTAGGTACAAGTCAAATGTTATATTGGGATATACTCAGAGAGTGCTTGCTTTCATTTTCAGTGTTTTTCTTGAGATGCCTTTTGTCCATAACAAAACAAGGATGACAATTGCATAGCCAGCCTGTATATATTCCCCATAATCAACATACATCCAACAAAATTGAAAGCCAGTCAGTTTTCTTTACTCTTTACAAATGGACCATATTTATAAAGCACACTTGCTCCAACCCATCTAAATTTTCGCTTCAATCATAGAGCTCTCTATCCTACACATGAAGACCAGAAACCCACCTCAACATAGGATATGAGGTGATTTTGTTTTCCCACTTGGCTATAATATTCTTTTGACTCTGAGATAAAAAGAGAGTTTATCACTTTGGCTAATAACCAATGAGAAGGCAGGCAAACGTAGTTGTCATAAATAGCAAATATTCCTTTCCCAATACCACAAGAAATTATCACGGAAAAGTATGATGTCATAAGATTGGTGACAACAGTATTTGCAAAGTTTTCATTTGTGTAGCCAAAACCTAGATTTAGAAGGAAAGAAAACTAGATTCTAGTACCGTATGCTATAGTTCTAGTTTTTCAAATATAACATTCTTTAACAAAATTCAAGTTCAAAACTAGACTAGATATAAGAACTCTATGTATACATCATTTTTACAAGCATATAGGGTTCATGCGAGCGAGTAAATGTCACATACATGAGGGTAACGTTGCAAACGATAATTTTTATTTCGAAGGGAAGGCAAACTTCTTCTAATGCACTTAGACCAGTGTCTTTTATCGAGCCTAAAATGTTGCAAAATTGGATAAGGATCATCTCCATTTTTCATTTGAAATGAAAAGAGTAAATTTCATAGTATAAAATAAATTTAAAAATCCAAAGACATATGTTGTGCTATGTCATTCAGAATTTTAATTGATGTGATACTGATAGCACATTCACTATTAGATGAAAAAACGAAATATCCTATTTCGTACGTTAGGCCAGCACCAGCAGCATAAGTGCTGCTTTGTATTCTGTTTGTAGTGGGTATGTGGGATCTGTGTGTACATTTGTTTGGTCTGGCCTTTTTAGGGCTAGACGTTTGCAGCATCAATGCTATTCTTTTTTTCTTTTTTCTTTTTTTTTTTGTAGTGAAATCTGATTGTACATTTGTTTCTTTTATTCTTGTAGAAATGACATAAATTCAGTCATCCACAAAAAAACCTCATTCTCTTTCAAATTAAAGTTTACCTACCCCTAACATTAAAGCCTAAAAGCCAAAAAGAATGAGACTATAACAGGCAAAAAACGTCATCAATATTTTTCATAATTATATTTTAACAAAATTTCCCATCGCATAGAACCAAAATCAGAGCCTAACCTTCTGTGCCACAACAGAACTTTTCACCTAACCATGGTGGCATCATTGTTTAACTAATATCAGTAATATGTATTGCCCCCAGTTTCAAAAAAAAAAAAAAAAAAAGAAGAAGAAGAAGAAGAGAAGAAAATCTATAAAGTAGGACCACTAATAGAATTAATTGAGGTACCTCTCAAAAAGCCAAGCTCAAACCAGTTTGGATTGAATCTTTGAACTGCAAGCGATATCAAAAACAATACCCAACTTTTGAGGTGCTCAAAAGCCAAACTTCGACGCTTCACACCAAAACTGAATACAATTTAAACATGTACTCTTGTTGGCAAATTAGCTTTTTGGTCAATCAGGTGCTTAGAATTTAGAAAAGCTAGCCACTAATCTAAATGAAAGTATAACAATTGACTTGGTACTGCAATTTCTAGCAGACATCTGGTAGGCACCACGTGGTCAGGCCTCACTGTCTATCACTTGCATCAAGCTCATGCACTATGTTCACAATGTCAAAAAAAACTGGGCTAGCATCAAAACTCATGAGCATCAAGTAATTGTATGAAGGAATCTCCTACTCATGATGTGATTAGAGAAAGTATTCTATAGACCCGTTGCATTATTCTTCTCCCCTCTTATATAAGGGTAGGTTCTATATACAGGATTTACAAGTAAGATTTATCTTAGGAGGGTGTGATACGCTCTAGTGCACTTAATAATTGTTTACAATAATCACTAAAATGGGTTTGACTTGTTTAGGCATAACTTCTCTAATATGCAATAAAATTAGGTACAACAACACGATGCCATACTAGGATCCTCTCCATTTAAAATGGATTGATTTTATAGTTGAGAGAAAATATTACAAATCTAAAGATGTATCCAGTATCATATCATTTATATTTTATCGTTTTAAATGACGTAACACTTTGTAAACTATCATTTTCACGATAAAATACTCTCAAAATGGTGGGATTGATTCTCCAAAAAATAAATAGAGAGGATCTTGTTCCCACTGTGCCAAAGTGCCATTAAATATAAATTCAAAAGTAGATCTAAAAGTCTCTATAAAGATACAATAAATACAAAAAGGCCCTAACAAATTACCCAACAAAATACTATTCTACTCAATGATTTCAAACTCAAAACCAAATCCATGGTGCCACTTGAGGTTACACAAAAACAAAGACAGGAGTCCATATATTAGCACAAGAATATATTCAGGCGTTAAACTCATACAATCAAGCCAATCTTTTTGTTAACACTATTACATATAATCAAAGATAAATAACAATTAATGTTGACTGAACAGCTTTTGTATATCAACCTCAAATAAAAACAATTCACAATTTATCAGTAAAGCTAACAAAGATTGAGGCCCCGTTTGGTACGTAAGTTTAAACACATGTTTTCAGTTTTTAAATAACATTACATATATTTTCACATACTTTTTCACCCATATATATATTTTTAAAAAAACTGAAAACTGTTGTTTAAATACATGTATCAAACGGGCCATGATTCATCCAAAAAAAAACTAAAGATTGTCGAGTCATTTACTTCATAACGACTCTAAGGGAATTTGTTCTCCAATCTCCATCAACCTTTATGACAAAAATGAAAGAAGGTTTGTGCCTTCCAACCTATTAAAAGTAACATTAGAAATATAGAAGTACATTTTTTTTGCCATTTTTTTTACAATGGTTTCTTGTGAATAAAGGATTCCTTGATAGTGGATATCCTCGAAAGCTTAAAAAGCTGCCATGATTTTGTTGACCAATGAACCATATACACAAAGATTTATCATCTGCTCTCGCTTTAAATTTCTCTTTTTTTAAAATTTTTTACAAGGTCGGTTTTGGATATCCCAGCCTCACTCACAGACGTCCCACAATTATAGATGTGCCATCCATCATAAAGCAAATTCCCTTTGGTTCATTTCAAGGTCCATATAAAACACCGACCCCTTTCTTAAACCCACTCTCTTCGGCCCCTTTAAGATTTGACAATGACTTATTGAGGCTAACCATGCAATACCCGTCTCTTTTTGCTTAACTCTATCTCTCTCCAAGAAAGAGATTCCTTGCATGTCCCACACCTTTATTAACCTTTCAAGTATTCCTGCCCTCTGTACAAATAAATGGCAACCTATTGATTCTTCATTCACTCAGGACAATCTCCATCCCATACAATACAAAGCTTACTCCTCTGGATTTCTCTCTTCCCTTTCCACTGCCTCATGGTTCCAGAGTTAGAGGTATAATATTAATACCTCCAAACCAACATCACCTATATCATTTTATATAAAGGGTTATCTTCATTTTTCATACATCACAAGGCACTTTTTCTAACCAATCAAGTTTTTTTGTCAAATGCAGAAACCTCGGGTCACAGAGATACAGGTCCGTATGGACTGTAACGGGTGTGTACAGAAGATTAAGAAAGCACTAAATGGCATTAATGGTAAGCAATTGATTTTGACGAGTGCTTAATTTTTTTGTTTTTTCTTCCAATGAAACTATATGGTAACATGTTGAGTTAATTTTTATGCTCCACAGGTATATATGATCTCAATATTGACTTCCCTCAACAAAAACTGACAATAATAGGGTGGGCAGATCCAGAAAAGATTGTCAAAGCAATTAAGAAGACAAGGAAAATTGCCACCATATGTTCTCACACCGAACCGACAGAGCCACCTGCTCCACCAACAGAACAAACACCTGAAGGTGCTGGACCGCCCACTGATGCAGCAAAGCCTCCACCACCAGATGCTCCAACATGCGGACCATCAGAACCACCAAAAGAGCCACCACCGCCACCTGAAAATCCACAGCCAGACACTCCACCACCACCACCACCACCCCCCATGGCTCCAGAAAGTAGCACAGGCCAGCCATCACAGAACCCTTCAGTACTAAAAGATGTAGGACAGGTTCATGTCATACACCACCATCAACCTGACTATGGCTATGGCTACCGATATGGTTATGATCACAGTTATGGTGGCCATTGGCAAAAGTACCATAATGGACAAGGATCACCACATGAACCACCACCACCACCACCCGTCCAAGGATTGCCACAAGAACCCCCACCACCACCCGTCTATGTCACACACAGCTACAACACATACAAGCCATCACCTTATGTCACTGAATATGAGTATGTCCGGTCACCACCACAACAATTACATTACAGTAGGATGGACTACAGTGAGGACTATCACAACAGCAATAATGGCAATGGAAATATCACATCAATGTTTAGTGATGAAAATCCAAATGCTTGTAGGATAATGTAGAAGACATAAAGGCCTGTATGAAAGGGAGGCTCTTTCTTTTGCCTCCAAGAGAGACTTTGGCAAGAAAGTTAATGGGAATTATTAGTAAAATAATTAAATTTGGTGGAACAGTAATATTTTCTAATAAGCATGTGAGAATATTAGGAAAGAATGAGATTCTAAGCTTGTAAGTGCAGGAAGCATCATTCCTGGATTCCCCTTATGAGAAGGTTAGTACATACTGCCTCGTAATCGCAAATTTTCAACGAATCTGGTAAAGCTATCATCTTTTAGAAGTATAATTCTCAGCCTTCCATTTTTGAAAAATCACTATTATTTTCTGTAGTTTATATTATCTCTGCAAAATTTGCACATGAAAAATTATGGATCAAGAGTAATATGATTTCTAATGACCTTACCAAAAAAAAAAACCCAAGCTGAGTTTCTCTTCAAGCAATCAACTATATATATAAAATCAACTCTGCCAATGAATATAAAGAAGTCTCACTTTAAACTTCTGAACCATTCTTTCCAATCTCAACTTAACAAAGAAGTGAATGCAACTGCTATGACATTTATAATCACAACAAAGTCCAAACCTACAAGATACATGATGTGGGAGCGGGGGAAAACCATCACACGGGCCTAAAATGCAGAAATTCCCATCTATCTCGTATGGACATGGTTAAATTTAGAACTAATATTGATCTAAACAACTGCAGGTCTGCAACAATTCTTACAGTTCCCTGCCATCTCAAATATTCCAATTACCATCACAATGCTTCTGATCTACATGAACATTCCCATAATTCCCTTACCAAAAAAAGAACTTGAATCTAGGTATTAATTTTATGTTCATGCACATTATACACTAACAGTTTGCATCATCTAGAGTCCTAGACCATAATGGTACAAGTATGCAACTAATTAACTACAGCAAACCCCACGCAGGCGGCTAGCTTCCTTCAATCAACATCCATGGGCTTGCTAGATTCTAAAACTGTAAGAATGTCAAGAATCATGAATTAGTCCCGTGAACCCCACAAATGAAGATTCAAAAAAGGTAATTGTCCATGTCAAATTGAAGGGGAAAAAAGCTCTAGATTTAAGTGTCCCACAAGAACATGATGCAGATACTGATTAGCTAAAATTAGCATTCCCCTAACTCAAATAATAGAATGTTCATTCCAACAATGGATAAATACTACAGATTCTAGAATCAGACATGGGAAGTGATAAAATTATAAATTAGCACTAGTGGAGACAGCATTAGTTTAGATACTAGCGCCAAGAAAAATTAGATGAAATAAAACAACCATTAATTGGACTTTTGTAGAAAATAATGTGAAGTGTCAAAATCTGACACATCTAATGCTGATCTTTAACTCTTCAAGAAGTTCCCATACTGCAATCCTAATCTATTGGCTTTCATAGATGCACTTAATACATTAAAAGAGAAAAAAGGCAGCCACAGAATATAGGGGTAAAGCATAAGAAGCACATGTTCTTTACAAAATTGCTTAGCCCTTCATAAACTATAATAAATATATGCTTACAAAACCGTGCCAAATTACAGGCAAAAAATAATAAAGAAGAGGAAGAATTAATTGACATGTCTGAACAAAACCTAATTTGGTTCCCATGAGAGAGGAGGAAAGCTGGATTGCAACAAAATTGTAGGCAAAAGACAGTATAAGACACTGCACTGACCAAAGAAAGGTTGAAGTCGTAGGTACCAGATTTATATTGCAGCACCATCAGTAAACAGCCCAGTGCAAATTGAAGTACACCATGCTAAGCCTTCTGTTTTGATTCTCTTGAAACTGCTAGAAAGGCAGATCCCACAGGATGAAAAAGTTTCTCATCATAGATTTTGGTCATCCTACCAGCAATAGAATATAAAATATTTACTCCAAACATGAGTAGAAACCTTAAACTCTAAATGCCTTAAAATAAATGTCAATCAAACCACACAATATAGAAGGAGGTTCACAAAATATTCTCATCCAACCACGCTTACCTTCTAAATATTTAAACTTCTAGAACAAGTAATTCATAGAGCAAAAGTTTATTGTTCTTACAAAAATATTTACCTCTTATGGTAGATTGCACCTAGTTATTTTCATCACTGCTTAATTCAGATTCATCATCTTCTTCTCCAAAGAGAATTTCATTGACATCTTCATCCTCATCTTCACTTTCATCAATTTCGTTATCATGTGCCAAAATTTGAATTTTTTTTTGTGAAGCCTTGTCAATCTGTTTAAAGAACATGAACAGTTAAGCACTAACAAATTCACAAGCTAATTCTGCACTCATAAGAGGATGTAAAGTAAAACCTGTGCCATCACAAGTTGCAAACGACCAGATAATTGCAATACAGATTGGATTGCAGCACCTCTGCATTTGGTAATCTGAAAGAAGAAAAATATGAGTTAAGTTTGTCATATCTGGGCTTTTTCTTGAAAGATATTTAATGTCTTTCATAATGGACCCCACAAACCGTGGATAGTCTGATCCAGAGAGCATGGTCACCTATAAACTTTGAACTCAAATTCATATATTCATTACCATTCAGGGAAGCCAGAAAATGGAAAATTTACAAATCTCATGGCATATGAAATTTCCCATTTGCTGAATGCCTCCACTACTAAGCAGGCCACCTAGGCTCCTTAAATCAATTATTAATTGCAAGGGGAAAAAAGCTTATTGTTTTGGCCTTTTTGACACCTTACAGTCCTCCCCTTCACTTATCAAAAAATAAAAAATCCTCCCCTTTCATAAAAATTTCATCAATTTCAACTTTTACAACTTCTACATATCTAGTTATATAATTAAATACCTATAATATAGTACAAAGCAAAATGTTGGTATTAGAGGCAATGACTGCTCCAAGTTTTCATATTTATAATGTAAAATATAACTAAGAACAATAAGGTAAAAAATTCAAAACATTTCACCTTGCATAAGGAGTTAAGCATCTGGGAAGCAGGCTCCTGAGACATGACATGATGACCATGATTCACCAAAATATGATATATCCATGGTAGAACATACTTTCCACTGCATGTCCTGTTCAAGACAACCAAAATTTTCCAGTCATTTTGAGTATATAACTACTGTACAAGTTTAGATTCTAAGCTCTTTATCATAAATAATATTTACATATCAATGACAGTAAATAAAACCCTCGTGCATACAAAAAATAAAACAGCCTTCACAGTTGCCTGAAGCTTGAGCCTTGATATAGACCATTCAACTTCTTATCATGTTTAGTTTTTAAGCTTACAATTGTATACATGAAACCAAATACAGTTTCATTCCTCCAACACAACTATATTGTGTGTGAAAAACTGGTAACTAATGCAATATTAGAGGATAAAGAACGAACCTCGATTGCCACTTGGCCACCAGGACTTGCAAGAGCATGTATGCATCACTAGATACCATAGATAAAACAGCTTCCCTTATCTGATACAGGAAATACAGAGTCAAACGGCCTGATGATTTTCTGTTTTTTTTTTTTTTTTTTTTGGGGGGGGGGGGGGGGGGTAGATTGAGTTCCCAACCTTAAACCAAACAAATTAAAATAGAAATCAAACAAACCTTCCTTTGTGGCATATCAGCTTCAAGATCAATACCCTTGAATGTTGCTGAATTATTTGTGAAGTCTGATGCAAGATCATCTGCATTGCTCAGTAGCCCCAGTGATCTCAGCCGGTCCTCCATGCAAAGTGCTTCAGTGTCAACTTCTGCCATGTCATCTGCACAGACCAGCAGACATATAGAAACAAGGAGGACCACCATTTAAAAACCTTCCATGGTGTTTACTCTTCAAACAAGATAAGTTGATAAGCACAAGCATGTTATGACCAAAGGCCAGAGAAAATATAAGAAAGACAATAGTATTTTCTTATGTAATAAGCATAGCCATTTTTCTGGAAGCAAAAGTCAATGTGATGTGACTTAAAACATAGAAAAGAATCCAAAAAAATAGTATGCAGTAGAACAGAGCCGCTTGGCCTGGCCATTGGCAGAAGTTAATTCTGTGAATATAGTAAATCCTTTATCAACAAATACAGTAGATTATGTTCCAACATAGAGGGAAATCCAGCTTTAAAACAAAGTTTGCCACCATGGTTTACGTTGTTATCTGTGAAGAATATATAAAATTCCAATTTTCCAACTCTAAGGAAGACCCTGGTAGACAGAAAGGAGGGGGTGGGGAAGGCATTTAAACTCCGACCAACCACCCCAGCTAGTGATGGAGATCCATCATAATTTTGCAAGTTTACCCTCTTGTCTGCATAACTCCCTTCCTCCACTTAATCTTTAAGGTGTGAGTATTTTGCTGCGCATAGGGACTTTGGAGTATATATTTTAACCAGAGTATATTATTCACAAACCAATTCCTATATTCCAACTAGCCTCAAGGTATACCATATTGAGAGAATTAGAAGAACAAGTAACCCTCACATAGTTGTGAAATTAATATTTCTGCCCAATGTATACAATTACCAAAATACAATTTCACATAAAACCGTATAAGAGTACCTGTACAAGGCAAGTATAAAATACAGCAAGATTCGTGGAAGAGCAGTAGGCATACCATTACTCAACTCAGCGTGACTCTTGTTGTCACCCAAATCAGCCATTACCTCATCAACATCAATACTCAATTTTTTATGCGTTCTCTTTTTTTCATGAGAATCAAGAATCTTGGGAATTGGAAGTAAGGCATCCTCCGCATTTGCACGGTCTAATGCAGTAACTGTTTAAACATCAAACAAGTAATTAGAGACAAATACAAGATTAAGAATGCAACTAAGAAAAATTATAATTAAAATATACCAACAAAGGGATCATAAGCATCTAACTCAAGCAGATGTGCTATTAAACTTACAAGGATTGGGAAAATGCCCTTCACATGTAATTATGGAAAAATAAAAGATAAGAGGGAGAGACCCCCGAAAAAGTGTCAGTTAAGAGTACTTTCCAACTGGAGATATCAAAGCAAGGAAAAAACCACTCCAGAGACCTACTTTATCCATTATATATCAAAATTAATTTTTCTTTTCCCAACACACGTTTCCACCACATAAGTATGCATGCTAAATTTTAAAAAGGAGGTTTCAGAACATTCATCAACGAAATATGGCTTTTCATAACATTTGAAAGGTTCCTAATGCATGTTACTCTCTCTCCTTTTCTTTTCTTTTCTTTTTTTTTTTTTTTTAAAGAGGGTGGGAGGGGTGTTGAATGCATCATATTCCCATAATATTAGACACCAAATGGAATGAGCAGGGAGCAAATGATTCTTCATTGTGAACTCTTACCTCCATATTGTAAATCCAGTCCTTTCTTAGATTTGACACGAGATTGACTCATTGGTAGAAGAACGCCATCATAGGAGATATTTAACTTCACATCTGTGCCAGAATGCACTAAAATTTTCTGAAATGATGGCTTAACTAATAACCCAGATGCAACAAACACCTGCCCAGACATATGCTTGGTAATGCCTTGTAATTTCGCAGCAAATATAGTAGGTAAAGCACCCTTGTGCTTTATGGAGGGAACGTCCTCAAAAGCTAATGAGACTTTTGTGGGCTTGGTATTGCGTAATTCCTCAATATTCTGAGCAAACCAGAGATAACAAACACCAATTTCTGAAATAGCCAAAACATATAGACCTGCATCATCTACTTCCCCACTTTCAATGCACCTACAATCGAGGAAGACAGCAGGGTGCTCCATTGCAAGAACACAGCTTGCTGACTGCTTTTTGCCACCACCTATCCTCCATAGTGCTATATATCTTTCACCAACAGCAGAGGAGAGGATGTACTTCCCATCTTCAGTAAAAATCATACATCGAACAGCTCCCTATTAATAATTAAGACACTATTATTTCACTAAGAACAGAAAGTCAAAGATAGCCAGATAGACTTTTTTTTGGGATAGGTAAGAATAATTTTTTTGAAAAGAGACTACTTCATGGAGAAAAACATGAAGTAGACTAAATATTCGCTCATGTATAGAGAAAGATGAAAAATGGTATTGATACAAAAAGAACATGGAACTGCATAAAACTCACAGGATGCCCAGAAAACTTCTGTATCTTTTTGTGATCAGAACAGCCAAAAATCTTCAACTGTGCAGCTGCAGTTGCTAATATCTTCCCATCTGACATGGAGGAATAACATCCAAGGTGGCACTATCAGCAAATTAATAAGTATATTCCACATGCAAAGTCTATTCCACTAATGTTTTTAGCAGTTCATAACTCTTTTCTATTCTTTTTGTTCCTTTTTTTTTTCTTTTTGAGAAGCAAGGGGGGGGGGGGGGGGTGTTCGGATTATCTTGCCAGATTAGATGTTTGACATTATACATGTGATCCCATCTAAACATGGCTGAACCACAAGGGAATGAGCTATTGATCAAACAGCATCTCCCCCTCTCATAAGAGCATACCTGGAGGATGTACTTCTGGATCAAGACCCACCAGGTGCATGTAAACTTTCCAATTAAAATTAAAAAGTGGCCAAACAACTATAATTTTTTAAGTAATGGGAATTAATGCTTCATGATTGAAAAAAATCTGACTGGATCCTCTTGATAATATCATCCCTAACTATCCATATTTGATGGTCAAAATCACCAGTCATCTCTAGAAATTTTTCCATTGGAACTCATGCTACTATTATGAGAACCAAGTAACAAAATCCTTTTTATTTCTTCTGGGGACTTATGGCATTTGGTTTTTCTCAAGTAATAATCACCACAGCAAAGAAGTAAAAATTGAGATATAATTGCTCAATCTAAATAACTCATGCTACTATTATGAGAGAACCAAGTAACAAAAACCTTTTTATTTCTTCTGGGGACTTATGGTATTTGGTTTTTCTCAAGTAATAATCACCACAGCAAAGAAGTAAAAATTGAGATATAATTGCTCAATCTAAATATCTAGTATCTTCTTGACCACAGGACCACATTATTTCCGATTGACGTCTTCTGTAAGATAATTAACTTATCTAGAAAACCAACATCATTGTTCTGCAGAACAATGTGTTCATTCACTACCACTATGAGGCAAGAGTACCAAAAATGATGAAAGGACATTTACCTGACGAAACAGAAATACAAGATATTGCCTTCGTAGAAGCTTTGAACTTCTGCAACAAGTTTCCTGACAGAGAATCAATTTCGCATATCATACCATCAGCACCCGCTGTGTAAACACATGAAACATGTGTAGAGGATGAAATGGAACTGACACCCCTGCACCACAGAGAGAGAAAGAGAGAACTGGATTAGGTCACCCAGCTATAGATTTCAATATTGCAAACATACAAATACATCATTAGTTTGTGCATTAATATAGTTATTGCCACGATAGATAAAATAGTTCCTAGCACATATTCAAGATATTTTCCTGGTGCTCCTATGAGATTCCCAGTCTTTCAAGGTAAGAATTTGATTATTCATAGTCAACATCATGTCTCTTGCAGCGCTTGAATTCTAATCTCTTGTCTATCAAGAGACTTCAGAGTCTAGACCCTACTAAAAGCACCACAATTTTTTTTATTAAGTTTTGGCCCTAAGGGGAGGAGGAAGGAGAGATTCAATCTTCACGAGGCATGGTTCCCAACTGATTGTGATATCCCTTGGGGTTATTAAAAGAACCACAAATATCAAGAGCATGTTCCAAAACATAGGATATCCGGCTTGTCTTTTCTAGTTGTGTCCATAGAGTACTGTTGTCAACAACTCAGTCTGACTACATCAGAAATAGTTACAGCTTATGATGCATTTTAGGCAGGACATATAACACAAGCACTAGAATATGAAATCATTTTACCTAACTATGATTAAGATAGCAACAACACCTCTTTTCACACTGATATCAATACAACTAATCATCTCAGAATGCCACACATTGATTATTACAAGTAATGTCAACAATGACTAATGAAATAGAAGAAGTACTCATCAAAATGAAGTTTCAAATCCTATTTACAAATGACAATGCCCTATACATGTTTATGCTCTCTAGAGACATGTAGCTACTCCAATCAGAAAATTCACTGGGACAGCAGTACTGCAAACTGATGTAACTATTTACAAGACCATAATGCAACTATTTACAAGACAATAAACTCACCCAGGATGGCAGTCACTAACCCTCCATTTCAATTGACCAGCAGAGACGTCGAGTGCTAAAACATCACCGCTACCTGTTCCTAAGACTAACAATGAGCACCCAAGCTTCCTTTTTCTCTTTTTGTCCAAAGATAACCACTTCATGCATGTATAATCAACTGAGAGGTGCCCTCTTTTCTGCCCTATGGTAAATATATTTGCCTCGTCAGTTGATGTGATATCCGCAAATTCAGTCTGGATCTGTCCCTTCAAAGTGTCCCAAATCTTAATTCGACCATCTCCAGAGCTTATAGCAAAGAAATCCAAAGATGGACTAAATGAAGTCAACAGATCTCTGATATTTGATGAGCCCATAATCCTGAAACACAATTTTTTTTTTTAAATAAGTATCAAGTTAATTAAGTAAATGCAATTCCATCAAAATTCATAAAAAAAATGCACCCAAAAAATTGGAAACTGATAACAGATTAAACTAAGAACACAATTAAAAAATTATACCATAAGAAGTCTTTGAAGATTTAAAGCAGATAATTCCTAGGTCCTTTTTGCCCCTTTTTGGTTGCTTTTTTTTTAAGTAAACAGAATTTTGCCAAATAAATAAAAACAGTATAAAATAGAAAATTTAGTAACATTAATGAAATACTTCAAAGCTGTGATCTTCAGGTTAACAAAAAGAATAAAAGATTGCACTCAATGTTTGCTCTCTTGGGGAAGGCGGGGTTCAATTTTCAAACATGGGAGACAAAGTGCAAGGAAACGAAACCAAAACATTGTTGAACAGATACCTCAAATCAAAACAAAAACATACACTAAAAAGACAACAACTTCAATTACATTGTTAACTGATAAATAAAGGGAATGTTCTAGAGGGACAATCCTCTGCTTATACAGTAAACATACAGTCACAAACTACACTTAGAATGTTCAAAGCTGTTCTAGAGGGGCAATCCTATGTTGACTCACGCTAAAACCATTTTCAAAGCTTAAACCCTCTTAAAACCCAATAGCCCTCATATGCACAGAGTACATTATTGACAAGCTTAGAAAATAAAATAAAGAGGTTGTTACAAGGTTGAATTTTGAAACATGGGTGTGTTCTATAATCGCATATAGGTGAGGAAAATCGAAATGGGCATCTCTAAAAAAAGCTGCTATTGAATTAAACCAAACAAATAATTTATAAACCCAAAAAAAAAAAAAGTGAAAACTTATTGACAGTTACATGGTATTATAAATTCAAGCTTACCTGAAAAGTTGAAGTCCACCTCTAAGTATGTGTGTGTGTGTGTGTGTGATAGAGAGAAAGAGAGAGGGTGGCGGTTTTGTTTAGGGCGTGTGTGTTGCGGAAGGCGCTGAGATAGAGAGGTTGAAGAAGCTTTTGAGTTGTGCTGTGTGGCTGTGGGCTTGGGTTTTATTGGTGTGGGCTTTAGCTGAAGGAAAGGCCTGTCCTTGAAGAGAGTCTAGTTTTTATATATGTTGGGTTTTGGCTCTTAACTCTCAACTCTAAACCAATTGGTTTTTAATTTTGATTAGTAAAGGTGAAGAGAAAAAAGCCAACGGTTTTCTGATTTGATTCTCTAGTGTGTTTGATTCGATTATCATGAACTCCTTGAAGCAACTCCATTCTCCAGATTCAGTCTACCCTTTCTTTTTCTGTTTTTTCTTCTTCTTTTTTTTGTGTTATTTAACGTTGATCTAAAAAAATATGTTAGGGACTAAAAAGTAATTTACTTTTGCCAACCATAGTTTTTTATACTGTCAAATTTTCTATACAACCTTCATAATAATAATCAACATTTTTTTTACCTTTTTTTTTTTTTACCTAAATGTACTGTGGATTGAAATGGACCGAATAATCTGAACCTAATAGATTGGACTGGACCAAAATATATTAAATAGACTAGATTTCGGTCCAAATGGACTGGATTGGACCAAACAATAGGTATATATAATTTTTAATATTTTTATATTTAAATAAATAAATAAAAACACTCTCTCATTCTCTCTGTCTCTCACTCTCTCACTCTTTTTGTCTATCTCACTGTCCCTTCCCAACTCTGACATAACTCTAAGCTATATCACAACACCAATGATTTTTTTTATTGGATTCAAACTTTAACAAATCCATTGATGGATTTAGTTTTTTTTTTCTTATACTCCACATGCTTGCAAATTTTTTAAAATGATATGAAAATAATAATTATGTCCTTAATCAAATGTTTAAATGTCAAACTTTTGTATATTAAAATTGTGCATAAAAGATGGGTTTCTTGATCAAATTGAGAACAAAAAATCTAACGGTGAGATTTTTTAAAATATTAACCCAATAATAAGTTATTAAGTGGTATAATATTACTTAATGGTATATTTGGTTGGAGGTGAAATGATAGATAATGAAAGAAAATATGAGAGAAAATGTGAGAAGAGGGTGTTTGGTTGGGGGAGCAAAAAATGGGGGTGGGGGAGTTCTACCCTGGCGGGCCTGGCCTGGCCTAACATTTAAGAAGAAAAAGTTTTCTCTCTAATTTGGAGAGAAAAGTGGGGAGGGATTGGGTTTGATGTGAAATTACCCATCTATCTTCTCTTTTATTTATTAATGTTGCTTCTTCTTTTTCTTTTTCTTTTTTTGGGAAATGTTCATGCCTACTGCTGCGGCCTCTTTCTTTTTCTTTTTCTTTTTTCCTTCTTCTTGTTTTGCCTTTTTACCGTACTACGCTGGTTGGCTCTCTTTTTCTTTCTTTTTCTTTTCATATCAATCGTAACTTTTTATTATTATTAGTTTTTTTTTTTTTTTTTGCTAGACGTTTTATTAGCTGTGTTAGTTTGTAATTTTGTAGTAATTAAAAAAATTAATTTTTATAAACTATTAAAAAAGTTGTTTTTTATGTATTAGAGACGTGAGAATAAATTTATACAAACTAGATTTTATATCCTCCCACTTTTCTACTCAACCAAACAAAAAGTTTTTGTATGGGTTCTTTTTTTTGGAAAGTACCGAAGTCCATTGATGACAAGGGATCTTGGGCCGTTATATGAATCGGTTTGTGCGCAAGTCACATAAAGCCCCTCAAAGCAAAAATGCGATTCCTCCTAAGTAATAAAATATCATTATAAGTGTTTTAGTGTCATAAAATGACCATTTACTCTTACGAAATAAATAAAATAATTATTCATAATATTCACAATGAGAATGAGATCAAAATAGAATATTTAAGGCTTATCTTTTATTGTGTGAATATTTAAAAGAGTTCCTTCACTTGGTTCCCCGAGCGTGATGTCGTGGTACCCCGAGTATGGCGCCGTGGTACCCCAAATAGGATGTCATGGTTCCCAGGGGTACTACGCCTATAATCCATAGAACCCAGAATGTTGATTCTTTGAACTATAAGATCTTTCTCCATGCTTATTATGCAATAGAGTTTTACCCTTTCCCTTTACCTCTACAGGTCCTACATAAGAACACACTATACAATACACATATCTTCAAATAATTGTTAGTTTTCTTAGATTAGGATATACATTTTAATACACCAAGGATTATCTGTAAATGAATCTCATGATTCAGCCACGAGGATCCTGGCCCCAATTCTCACAGACTTAGTGCTTTTGCACAAGATTTGTGGGATTTGGAACTCAAGTCCAAATAGCTCTACTTGGGGATTGCCTTCCAAGATAGTTAGGTGAGGAGGATTTTGTGGGAGAGAGTGATATTTGATGTGTGCATGTTTTGGCATATGTTTCTTTGGAGGTTAAGTGATATTTTGAATGATCTCAAGGATATGGAAAGTTTATTGGGCTCTTAAAACTCTAAGAATTATATTTTTAAACCTCTGAACTCTCCCCTTTTTCTTCCATCTGAATCTCCCCCCCCCCTCCTTTTGCTATGTCTTAGTGTTCTTTTTATAGTGGACATGCTCTAGTACCTCGGACAAGGACGTCCCTGGTCTGCTGGGTAAAACCACGTCCTCTGAAACCTGAAAAAATGCATTGGGCTGAGATTTAGCTTAATTAGGCAATTATAACTCAAAAGGGGCATTTGGCTTTAGTTACAAATGGAAGATTCCTTCTTGGAAAGTCAAAGGAGTGGGTGGGTTACTCAATGCAATGGATGACAGCTTTGGTTGAAAGTGACAATTGAGAGAAAATTGTGGAGAGGTGTCATGCACATAGGGGAACTGGGTTTTCCATTAGTTCATGCATTCCAGACAAATATATGAACCAAGAGAAACATTCGAGATCCTCCTTTCACTAGAAATCACTCCCCTACCGACCAAACCACTTCTCCCTTACTATCCATTAGGGGGTCCCACGGGCTTGGACCATGGGTTACAAAGATAATACCTAGTTTTGCTGGTTTTTTTATAGTTTTTGCTGGAAATCTGAACATACACCTTGGCTTTCCCATATGTCAGCTAAGGTCCTCTTCTCAAGGTTTCAAAAAGACACATCAAGATCCTAGGACCTTAATGTTGATTCTTCTTGCTGCATATCCTCTGGCCCGACCGGGATCCTTCTTCTTGCTACACGTCCTCTGGCCTGACCGAGATCCTCTTCTTTTTTCTTTATTATTATTATTATTATTATTATTTCTTTTTCCTTCTTTTTGAGACTCTGGGCCTTCATGGTCCTTCTTAACTTCATGAAATGGGCCTTCTTTTGTTAAAGCCCAGGGTCTTTCCTTACTTTTCATGGAATAGGCTATCATATAAAATTTTGGTCCTCAATAGTTTTCTATCAATCCACTTTTCCACTCCCTCAATCAAACACATGGTGAAAAAACTAAAATTTTTCTATCCACCCACTTTTCCACTCCTCACCATTTTCTATCCTCCAACTTTTCCATCCTCTCAATCAAACAGACCCTAAAGTTACACCAAATATAACTTGAGAATAACATTTAAAAGCACATTGAGAATCCAATCCATTCCAAGTATAACACCCCAGCATATGCAGGGATTATAAGCTAGTATTATATTAAAGTAGAAGCAATTAAGAATTCAAATCCATTCCAATTTAGCTTCTAATTGTGGGAACTTCTAAATGTAAAATATTTTTTTTAATAAAAAATTTATTTATTATATTGCTAATGTACCCCATTCATATTTATTGACACACTAATTTGTAAATCTCTTGTTTCAATTGTTGTTAAAGAATTTGAGGAAGAATGTCATATTCTATATTAATTGTCTCTTGTATAAATTAAAAAAAAAAAAAAAAAACATATAAAGGGTAAATTAATACATGAAAATAAATTATGTACCGTGTAATACTATTTTAATTATATAACTCAAATGTTTTTCAAAAAAAAAAATGATATAACTCAAATTAGGCTACTATAGTGTTGTTTTCACACATATATAAGGATGGAAGGCCTAGGAATGTATATTGGGCTGTGAGCCTTGTCCGAAGATATTTAGTAGTCCGAGGACAGTTAGTCATTAGATAAAACATACAAATTAGTAGGATATGGAAGGATTTTGGCCATAAAGGTTTGGCAAGGTTGTCTGAGGAGAAATGCCTTTTTGGCTTAGCTAAACAGAGGTTAGAAGGTTTGGTCTACCATCAGAAGCTACGCTTCGGACGATTCTACTAGTAAGGATAAACATCAAGAGGGAATAGGACAGGGGGAAGCTAAGAGATATCTAAGAGAAAGCTACTACCATTGCATTAACAGTTTTGCAGCTAACTCTTTGACTGCATTAATGTGGAGGTGATACCTGAACAGTGATATTTAGCCTTACAGCTATCCCCAAAGACTTTAAAAAGGTGATGATGGGACAAGGATAAAGGCCAGCAACTTGATCTACACGTGGAGGGTTGAGATGAAGTAAAACAGGGTAATATAAAGAAGAAAAACCCCAATTACAAGAGGATCATTTGAAAATTCGTAGAAAAAAATATTGTAGCACTAAGAACTGTAATTGTAATCAAGTCAAAGAGAAATATTTTCTCCGTCTCAATTTGTTTGTCCTGTTTGAAAAGTCAAACTTTTTAAGGGAACATCATTTATTATCTTGTCTGTCTTTTAAAAATGTATAAGTTTACAAAATTACCCTTAAATAAATTTATTAACTTTTTTTTTAAAAGAGTTATTCTTAATGAGGCAACTAAAAAGGTGCCCCAATTAGATTGATTTTTTAAATATTTGTTAGTTTTCTTTTCAAATAGTTTTGAAAATAAGGTAGGAGTATAATAGAAACATTAGTAAATTAATGACTTTATTTTTAGAAACAGAACTATATTTTGAGACATCCAAAAATGAAATAGAGGACAAACAAACTGGGATGGAGGGAGTATATTCAAGAATTACTCTCCTCGGACTTTGTCGAGGAAGGATTTCTTTGAAAAAAACCTGTTTTTCTTTGTTTTATTTCCATCTTTAATCCATTGTGAGCGTTGTCCAATTCATTGAAACCTAGTTTTTAGCCCACTCTCTACAAATTATTTGTATTGGGCTCTTTGAGCATTAATATTTTACCTTTTGGGTTTAGGATCCAAAAATTGCCCTTATAGAAGTATAAATATATTTTCCCAAAATTTGGAAAATTTGCAATTTTTTAATTATTTCAACTAATTTAAACGCACATTTTTCTTATATTATTGATTGCATGTGTGGCTAAATTTTCTTTTGCCTTTTGATTTTTTTTTTTTTTAAATTTCAATTGTTGCCAAAAACAACTTTATTTATTTATTTTTAAAATCATTGCCAAAACAACTAAGTAGGAAGAATAATGTCATATTCCAAATTAAGTGTTTCTTATATTAATGTTATAAAAATATCCATATATTTTTTATTATAATAAAAATATAAATTCAATATAAATAATTATTGCACCATTATAGATAATAAATGCATTCATTCCATAACACAAGAAAATTAATTACTAGTAATATTTTGACATAAATACAAGCTTTGGTGAAGGAAAAGGGTAAATGAAGAGATTTCGTTCTCCTTCTCAAATGAAGAAATATCATTTTTATCTTTTTTTATAAATCAATTGTTAGGGAGATGTGGATTTTTTTTTTTTTTTGGAGAAACTAGAGCAGTGGATTTGAACCTAAATGTCTCATTTGGAATCCTAAATGTCAAAACCTTAGACAACATAATTAAGGTTCCTGCTTATATACGTTTGGGTACAGGATATTAATCAATGGGATTCTAAAAAACAAAAACAAAAAGGTATTAGTCAATGGTGTTTTTATTTTAAATAAATGTTCTTTCTTAGAATTTTCCAATATAACTTCAATAGTAATTTTAGGGGTAAATTGCAAATTGCACTCCTAAAGTTTGGGAGTGTAAGGACTCGTTTTGCAACCCAAGCCCAAGATGTATGGGATCTTGGCCCAATGAGCCTAGTATAATAAATTTGTAGAGAGTAGGTTGAAGAACTAAGTCCTAATGAATTTGACAACAGCTAATATGGATTTAAAAGATGATCAAGCAAGAACAAAGAAAATAAAGTTGAATGAATTCACTGTCCGAGGAGGTATTTTTCCATACAAATCAATAACAGTTGGGTACAAGTATAATTTTGATTGCTACAATATTCTTTCTTTATTTTTCCGATCCCCTCCTCATGGAGGGTCTCTTACATTATATAACTCCCTTTAGACCATCTTGACCCTACACTTGTCGATCATTTAAGACCTTTACTTGGGTGCCTGTCCCATCAGACACTTTCTTTGGTTTTCTGTGAGTTGTGGTTGCCAAAGTAGCACTGTTCAAGAGTCTTCTCCACATAAATACGGCCAAAAAAGTAGCTGCAGTGCATTCAATGTAGTGGTAACAGTTTTTCCTTAGATATTTCTGAGTTCCTATCACCCTTATACGTGTATGATGCACGTCCTTATCGCTAGAGCTTCCTGGAAGGTCACCTTAATTGTTGGAATACAAATTTGGGCTGTATTATCATGTCCGAGGAGATATTCCTCCTCGGATCACCCTCTTATTCGTATTTTGCTCATTAAGTCCTGGGTTTGAACCATTCATTACCATTCGTTCCTCATCGGACTACTGATGCTCTTGGCTAAAGCCCAAGGCCCAATATATGATTTGGGCCCTTAACCTTACAATAGCCCCTCAAAACTTCAGTTTTTTCTTCTCATCCGAGGAGAAAACTGGGGTTTTGAATTTTTAAGAGTCAATTCCATCTGATCCTTTGACTTACACGTATGGGAGTGTCGTTTTACGCACCCCATAATTGCGACTGACGCTTTGAAGTACGTGAAGTGCCATTAATTGCTCCAGGCAACGCTTTGTTCCTTAGATCTAACAGTAAGGCGTAGATCCAACGGTTGATTTTTTCCTGGAATTTTAAGCGGGATAACTCCCACTCATTTTTCACCCTCTATATAAAGCCTTGAGGGAAATCATTTTCCCTTTACTTTACAAATCTTCAAGTTCTCCAGAGATTTCAAGCACTCCAACACTCAAAGCTCCCTACACTCCTAAGTCTCCCTAATTCATTTCCTTAAGAAACTTTCCAAGAGACTTTTCTAAAGGTTCAGGGTTAAATATACTCACTTTCACAAACTTTGCTTTCCTCCTCGGCCAATCTCCTCTGCCTTCTTCCTTTTTAGAAAACCTCCTTCGTGTTATCTACATTTGCTTAAATGGATAGATTCAAGCACTTAGTGGACTCTCCGGCCGGTATGGAGGGTTTTAGGGCCAAATACCATATCCTACAGGGAGTGGTTTTAGAATATTGTACCCCAGACCGAATACTTACAGACAGAAGAATGGGTGAAGTCATCATTCCCATGATTGTTTTCATAGAGAGAGGAATAACGCTTTACATAGGTAGGATAACCAAGGATTATCTGATTAACCACAAATTGTGCCCCTATCAGTGCGCCCCCAACATGTTTAGAGTCTTAGGGAGCATAAATGCTCTGAACGACCAGATGAACTTAGGGCTCACGTGGCACAACGTTGTTCACATGTACGAGTGTCATTCCCTCGCCAATGTGGGATATTACCTTAAGTCCCAGTTTGAAGTGGTTAGATTGATATCCTGCCTTTCTAAGTCCAACAAGGGCTTGGAGGACGATTATCTAGTCGTCTCCGGGGAATGGCATGACGGTCTTCACTGCCCAGTTCGAGCGGGAACACCAAGTGGGGTACCATAGGATTAGGTCCCTTGGCAAGGACTTTAGTCTTCTAAGTTTTCCTTATAATCGTGCTTAGCACTTCCTCTCCTCAAATAGTACTTTTTACTGATCTAACCAACATTTTCTTCTCGGATGTTTTTGCAGATAAAAACCATACCACTTCGAGACTCAATTTTATCAACGCACCGAGTCTCAATAAACTGCTGCAATCTGAAATATTCATAAGCGAGGACGGGTAACTCCGAGCTGCCCACCTGATATTAGAGTATGAGCCTATCTCACGCATATATTAGGATGCGGGTCAAGCAATAAGGGCTGGTGACTCTAGGCTAGCTCGGATAGACGTCTCTAAGCAGGGATTTTTGGCTTAGAGAGATCTTCCTCCTGTTGAGTTGCCTCTTCAATGAGTTCCTCCACAGGTAGTTGCTTTGAGAGAGGAGTTAACCTCTTCTTGTCATACTTTCGATGCCAAGATCGATCAATTCTGCTTTAAAGAGGTAGAAGGAGCGCCAGAAAAGCCTATGGAGCTCTCGGATTCTGAACATGAGTCCAACAGATTTTCTACAGCTCATTCTCCGAAGCTAATTGTTGCTCAGATTGATACTAGCTTAGAAGGCAAAGAAGAAGGCATGGACTTGAAGCCAAGGACCAGCTTAAAGGGGCTGCTGGCGAACAGGAACAAGGGGTCAACTTCAAAAGAAATTCCTAAGACCCAAGTTCCTGCCAGTCTTCCTTCTCCTCCCCAGAGACATGGAGGGCCTCAGACGTACTAGGAAACCTGACCTTTTCATGTCATTGAAAAGGGACTTCGCAATGGTAAATCAGTCAACATCCTTTTTCGTCACACACTAAGACGTACATTTATTAATATATGTGTGTATATATATATATATATATATATATATTTTATGACCCTTTTGCTACTTATACGCAAATTACCCAACAACTTTATGTAGTCGAGGAGTGGGTCAAGAATGCTCATGACGAGATTAAGGCTGAGGCCCACTCCCATTTTGAGGTCGAGAAGGCTCGCGAAGCCCTTAAGGAAGAGCACACACAGCTATCCAAGAAGTTGAAGGAATCGAACAAGGCTTGACTAAGCGCCGAGGCGGGTCTAAAGACCACGAAGAGGCAAATCGAGGATCAGTGCCAAAAATTGCACATAATTGAGATAAACTTGGCCACCGAAAAACAAATTGTTTTGGATCTTAAAGCGAGGCTACAGAAAACCAAGGACGCAGCTCAGGTGGCCAAAGAAGTCACTGAGGCTGCGATGAAGGCATCCTACGAATGTAGGGTGCTAGACACGGAGACCCAGCTAGCAGAGGAGGTGGCCGTAGTGTGCAGGGACTACTGCATCGAGTCATAGGGAGTAGCGATGGATCGGGCAGGAATCCCTGTAGACTCCGAGCTGAGGAGGGCCAAGAATATCTTCTTCCTAGAGGATATTTAAGAAATTCCGGGTATGGTTTCTCCTCCCGAGAAACTCCCTACCACTCAAGCTCCTTCTCTTGATGCTAAAGTTTCTAAAGGGGCTGGAGTGGGTGAAAAGGCTCAGCCTTCGATGAAGGCCAAGCCCTTTAAGGATGCTCTTACAATCAGCGATGTGGTCTCCCAGGCCAAGGATGCAGAGCTTAAGTCTCAGGCCGGGGATTCTTAATCTGAGAAGGCTGATCCTAAGAAGGACCCTCCACCAATGAAGGCCTAAGTATAGGATTTTCTTTTGCAGCTTTCTAGGTGTACATTTTCTTTTTTTCTTTTCTTTTTTTGTAATGGCATTCTGCCACCATTTATAATGCATCTTCCTTTGATTAATGAATAGACTTTTCTCTCTACCTCTTGTGTCTTTATTTTATATATTTCCAAGCTCACTATTATTGCAAATAAAGTAAAACTGTTGCCACTCTAACTTTAATAAAAACTGAAAACAATGTCCTGCTGGTAGTTTAACTAATTTGATTAAGTATCAACAACAAAGAGATTTACCCCATACTTGTACTATGAAATGATCCTTTTACAATGAAGGCTGAATCTAATAGAGATAAGTAACGGACTTTGAAAGGAAAATGGAAGGGGGAGATATTCTTAATTTTGCCTAACACTTGTATAAATAATCAAGGTCCTTGACTTATTCAAGGCCACCAGTTTGAGGAGTTGGTTATAATCTTGGATCTGCTTTGACACTTAGTGAAAAACAGATAGATATCAGAGAATGTTAACTTCCCCAAAGCATCTGGTCCAAGGACATAGGCATGACTAAGGTTCTGTTTAAACACTTATAAAGATGTCATAGAGTGTTAATTTCCCCAAAGTATTTGGTCTGAGGACCAAGGCATGACTAAGGTTCTGTTTAAACACTTATAAAGATGTCATAAAATGTTAATTTCCCCAAAGTATCTGGTCCAAGGACCAAGACATGACTAAGGTTCTATTTAAACACTTATAAAGATGTCATATAATGTTAATTTCACCAAAGCATCTAGTCCGAGGACCAAGGCATGACTAAGGTTCTGTTTAAACACTTATAAAGATGTCATAGAGTGTTAATTTCCCCAAAATATCTGGCCCGAGGACCAAGGCATGACTAAGGTTCTATTTAAACACTTATAACGAATGGATACAGGGAAGTACAATGCCTTTATATAACAAATGAACATATTGACAAAGGAAACTTTTATTAATAATAATACATTTTCAGGTTGTTTACATTCCAAGGGTGCAGTATTACATGCTCATCTAAGTCTTCTAGAAAATATGCTCCTATACCAGCCACCAAGGTGATGCGATATGGTCCTTCTCAATTGGGCCCTAGCTTTCCCCACGTTGAGTTCTTTGCAATACCCATAACTTTTCTCAATACCAAGTCACCAGGCACTAATGGCCTTAGTTTTACATTGGCATCATAACCTTACTTGAGTTTGTGTTGGTAGTATGCCAATTGAACCATTGCACTTTTTCTTCTTTCTTCAATAAAATGTAAGCTCTTTTCTATCAACTCATTATTACTGCTCGAACTGAATGAGCTGGTCTTTAGCGTTGGGAAGCTAGTTTCTAAAGGAATAACAGTCTCGACTCCATAAGTCATTGAAAAGGGAGTCTCCCTCGTTGACCTGTGAGGTGTGGTTCGATACGTCCACAGGACATGTGGCAGCTCTTCCACCCATTTTCCCTTCGCATCATCCAACCTCTTCTTAAGTCCATTCACTATGACCTTGTTAACAGCCTCGGCTTGTCCATTCCCTTGAAGATAAGCTGGTGTAGAATATCTATTTGTAATTCCCAAATCACAGTAATATCTTCTGAAAGATTTGCTATCAAACTGAAGGCCGTTATCCGAGATGAGGGTGCAAGAGACCCCGAACTGGGTGACAATGTTTTTCCAAAAAAATTTCTTGGCGTCCATATCTTTGATATTCGCCAAGGGCTTAGGTTCAACCCATTTAGTAAAGTAGTCTGTGCCGACCAATAAATACCTCTTGTTCCTTGCGGCCTTGGGAAAGGGCCAACGATATCTAAGCCCCATTGAGCAAATGGCCAAGGGCTGGATAGGGGGTTAAGGACTTCTCCTAGTTGATGTATATTTGGTGCAAATCTTTGGCATTGATTACACTTCCTCACATATTCTTGCACTTCTTTCTGCATATTTGGCCACCAATAGCCCTGAGTGATGGCTCTGTGAGATAAAGATCTGCCTCCTGTATGGTTTCTACAAATCCTTTCATGTAATTCCTCAAGGAGTAGCTCTGATGCCTCAGGGTGAATGCAGAGTAGATATAGCCCAGAAAAATAGCGCTTGTATAATTTTTGGTCCTCGGATAGCCAGAAACAAGGTGCCTTTCTTTATATTTTGTCAGCTTCTGATTTATCCTCCGGTAAGATGTCCTCTCTCAGGAATAGTACTATGAGATCCATCCAACTAGGCCCTACTCTGACTTGGTGAACATGAACCACCTTTCCCTTTACCTCCATGGGTTTACACAAGTCTTCTATAAGGATAACCTAAGGTAAGCTTTACGCCGAAGAGGTTGCAAGTGTGGCTAGGGAGTCAGCGTATGTGTTTCCACTCCTAGGGACGTGCAGCAGGCTGAATGATTCAAACCTTGATTGCAAATGCCTAACTTGACTTAAGTAACCTTGCATTCTCTCATCCCTTTCTTCTAACTTGCCCTTCACTTGGCCAACAACCAATCTTGAGTCTGAGAACATCTTTACTGTTTTTCCCCCCATTCTTTGAACCATGGACATTCCCTCCAACAAAGCTTCATATTCAGCCTCATTATTTGTGACCGAGAAGCCCAATCTTAATGATTTCTCGATGGTGAGCTTCTCAGGTGAGATCAGAATTAGCCCCACTTCGGATCCCCTTTGGTTTGCTACTCCATCAACATACACCTTCCAGTATAAAGGTTCTTGCGGGGTAATTGAGGCAACCGATTTTCCATCCATGCGTTGCACTTCTATCTTATTCTCAAACGGGGCTTCAGCGAACTCGGCCACCAAATCCGTGAGGACTTGGCCCTTAACAGAGGTACGGGGCATGTATTTGATGTCAAAAGCCCCTAGGATTGTACCCCATTTGGCAATCCTTCCTATGTAATCAGCACTTCGGAGTAGAGCTCTAAGCGGAAACTAAGTTAGGACAACAACTGTATGTGCTTGGAAATAATGGGGGAGTTTACGTGTAGCGTGTACTACCACCAAAACGGCCTTCACCAATGATAGATAATGGATCTTGGCCTTATGCAGCGACCTGCTCACATAATAAACCGGCCTTTGTATGCCGCTATCAACTCGAATCAAGACCAAGCTCACAGCATGAGGGGCCACAGCAATATAAGCAAATAGAACTTCATCCATCTCAGAACTGGACATGATAGGTGGATGAAGGAGATATTCCTTAAGCTGCTGGAAGGCTAAAGCACACTCCTCGGTCTACTCAAATCTCTTCCATTTATTCATCAATAGGAAGAAGGGTCTACATCTATCCACTGACCGAGAGATAAATCGGTTCAAGGCAACAGTCATTCCGGTTAGCTTCTGAACTTCTTTGGGATTCCAAGGTGGTTGTAGACTGTTTATCGCCTTAATCTAGTCAGGATTAACCACGATTCACTGGTGAGTCACCATATAGCCCAGAAACTTGCCTAATCCCACACTAAAAGAGCACTTGGAAGCGTTAAGGCGTAGCTTGTGTTTCCTCAGAATTTTAAAAATGTTTCCGAGATCTTCCACATGCTCAGACACCACCTTGCTCTTCACCAACATGTCGTCTATATAAACCTCAATACTCTTGCCCAACTGTGGTTCAAACATCTTAGTCATTATCGTTTGATAGGTGGATCCCGCATTTTTCAAGCCAAAGTGCATCACTTTGTAATAGAAATTTCCAGTGGGAGTGATAAAAGCTATCTTCTCCTGATCATCCAGAGTTAGTGGTATTTGATGGTATCCTTGAAAGGCATCTAAGAAGCACATTCAAGGATGGCCTACAGTGGCATCTATCAGTTGGTCTATTCAAGGCATAGGGAAGGGATCTTTTAGGCAAGCCTTGTTTAAATCCGTGAAATCCACACATACTCGCCATTTCCCATTCTTTTTCTTCACTACCACAGTATTGGCCAGCCACTCAGGGTAGAAAACTTCCTTGATAGCCCCTGCCTGCTTAAATTTCGTCACCTCATCTTTCATAGCATCAGAATGGTCTCTAGATGAACGCCAAGGAGGTTGTTTTTTGGGGGTAACAGATGGATTGACATTCAAATGGTGGCAAATGAAGTTTGGGTCCACCCCCGAAACTTCATAAGCACTCCACGTGAATACATCAACAATTTTTCTAAGGAACTTAATTAGCCCTTCCCTCTCTTGGGAAGGCAGCTGGGAACCGACCTGAAAGAACTTCTCTGGATCATCACCAACAATAACCTTTTCTAGATCTTCGCATTTTGCTTCCTCGGTTGATTCAGTATCGGGCAACACTGGAGTTTTTGATTGCTATAAGCCCTTTTCAGCAGAGGCCGATGACTCAGCTTCGGGCCGATGTAAGATGGCAACCACCATGCATTGCCTAGCCATGGACTGACTCCCCATAATCTCTTTAACCTGACCCTCCGACGGATATTTCACCTTTTGGTGCAGGGTAGATGAGATGGCTCCTAAGGTATGAAGCCAAGGTTTGGCCACAATAGCTGTGTAGGGTGAATAAGCGTCCACCACAATGAAATCCATCTCCACCACTTCTGAACCAGTCTATATGGGTAGTTTAATATGACCTTTTGGAATAACAGTCTTCCCCTCGAAACTTACCAGAGGGGAATCGTAGGCCGTTAGGTTTTCAGGTTTCAAATTCAGCCTTTTGTACAGGTCGGGGTACATAATCTCGATAGCACTGCCCTGGTCTACCAACACTCTCTTCACATCATACCCTCTATCCTGAGTGTGACCATTAAAGCATCGTCATGGGGTTGGATGGTTCCAATTTTATCCTCGTCCGAGAAGCCTAGAACCGGTTAGATTTCTATTCTGGCTCTTTTTGGCTCTGAATTATTGTCTCGGTGGACAGCCGAGCCACAAACATCATTTTGGAGGGACAAGAACCGATCCTACCGGGAGCAGCAAAGATGACATTGATCTTTCCTAGAAGAGGTCTTGAAGAAGCATCTCTCCGAGGATCTGAACCTATCTGCTCCACCTGGCCACTAGAATGGTGTAATAGCTACTTCAACTTTCCTTCTCAGACAAACTGGTCCAAATGGTCCCACAAATTCCTGCAATCCTCCGTAGTGTGTCCCTGGTCCTGATGGTATTGGCAATAAAGGTTCTGATTACGCCTCATGGGGTTTTCAACCATCTTGTTCGGCCATTTGAAGAACGGCTCGTTCTTAATCTTCTCTAGAACCTAATGCACCGGTTCTCGGAACACTGCATTAACCGCCTGGGTACTGGCAGACCCTGACTGTCCAGCGAAATCTCTCTGAGGTCGATTATTATTGAATCGGTCCAACCTAAAATCCCTCCTCTCCTGAAGGATAACCTTTGCTTTACCTTTCCCTTGCTGTTGGTCTTCCTCAACCCTCTTGTATTTATCAATCCGGTCCATGAGTTGGCACACACTAGAAACAGATTTGCCATTCAAAGACTTCCTTAAACCGTGCTCGGTAAGGAAGCCGACCTTAAAAGTACTGATGGCCACGTCTTCAAAGTCACCATCTATCTCATTGTACATCTCCCAGTATCTGTTCGAGTACATTTTCAAGGTCTCTCCCTCTCGCATGGATAAGGACAGTAGTGAGTCCAAGGGCCGATAAAACGAGAGCCAAAGGCCTGGGTGAGCTCCTTAAAGGAATCTATGGAATTGGCCCTCAGACCATTGAACCATCTCATTGCCACAGGTTCCAAACTGGAGGGAAATACTTTGCACATCAAAGCCTCGTCCTTAGAGTGGACAGCCATCCTCTAGTTGAACTAGTTCACATGTTCTACAAGGTCCGTTTGGCCATTGTAAATGGTGAACATGGGCTGACGGAATCACTGAGGAAGTTTTGCTCCCTCTATCTTACGCGTGAAAGGTGATTTAGAGATTTGTTTCAACGCCTTGCTCATAGCATCATTTCCCAAGCCTTTACGAGGCAGGCTCTTGTATCTTCGCTTGTGGTGGTACTCTTCATCGTGGGAGAAAGACTCGCTTGGTGGAGTTCTTAACCTTTACCTGTAACTATCATCCTCTTCATCATTGGAGGAGACGTCAGAACTGGAAGGAGTTCGTTTCTGTTGTGTATGGCGCAACTTCTTCTTTAAATTGTCAATCTCCCTTTGCATGGCTCTATTGTTCTGCTCCTGAGAGACATGACTCCCAACTCGAAAATGACTTTTACTAGTATGTGTGGTGTACATGCTACCTTCTCGATCTCATTTGCGTTCAAGTTTAAGGAAGTCATCTTGTCGCTTGGAACCCATGGATTCTTCTTGATGGGGACCTAATCCTACCATAGTTAAATGTTGAACTCACTATTGCACAAGTTCTCCCCACAGATGGCACCAATTGTAATGACCCGTTTTGCAGCCCAAGCTCAAGATGCATAGGATATTGACTCAATGAGCCCAGTACAATAAATTTGTAGAGAGTGGATCAAAAAATTAAGTCCTAATGAATTGGACAACGGCTAGTATGGATTTGAAAGATGATTAAGCAAGAACAAAGAAAATAAAGTTGAATGAATTCACTGTCCGATGAGGTATTTTTCCATATAAATCAATAATAGTTGGGTACAAGTACAACTTTGATTGCTACAGTATTCTTTCTCTATTTTTCTGATCCCCTCCTCATGGAGGGTCTCTTACATTATATAGCTCCCTTTAGACCATCTTGACCCTACACTTGTCAATCATGTAAGACCTTTACTTGAGTGTCTGTCCCATTAGACACTTTCTTTAGTTTTTAGTGAGTTATGGTTGCCAAGGCAGCACTGTTCAGGGGTTTTCTCCACATAAATGCGACCAGAAAAGTAGCTGCAGTGCATTCAATGCGGTGGTAGCAACTTTTCCTTAGATATTTTTGAGTTCCCATCACCCTTATACGTGTATGATGCACATCCTTAACGCTGGAGTTTCCTGGAAGGTCACCTTGATTGTTGAAATACATATTTGAGTTGTATTATCATGTCCGAGGATATATTCCTCCTCAGACTACCCTTCCATTCGTATTTTGCTCATTAAGTCCTAGGTCTAAGCCATTCATTACCATTCGTTTGTCCTCAGACTACTGATGCTCTCGACTAAGGCCGAAGGCCTAATATATGATCTGGGCCCTTAACCCTACAGGGAGTATTTATATTTTACATCCTAAAATTTCAAATTTTGGATTTTACCCCTTGAAATTTGAAGTGTTTGGATTTTACACTTTAAAATTTCAAACTTTAGATTTTACCTCCTAAAATTCAAAAGTATTTGGATTCTACACTCCAAAATTTTGAAACTTTGAGGTATAAAATTCAAACACTTTCAAATTTTAGGGAGTAAAATCCAATCACTCCTAAAATATAGGGGGTAAAATCTAAATTCTGAAAAATATCGGGGTGTAAAATCCAAACATTCCCAAACGCTAGGGGGTAAAATTCAAATTCTAAAACTTTAGGGTATAAAATCCAATCACCCCCAAAGTCTCCATATCATTTGTTTGGACGCAGTCTTTGTGGTAAAGAGCTTGGCAATCTCTCATTATCTAAATAAATATCTTCAATGATTTTTCCTTACATCAAACTCCATATCATTTCTTCCTAAAAAAAAAAACTCCATATCATTTGTTTGGACGCAGTCTTTATCTTCCCTATTTTGGCATATATCTTTACTTTTGATCTATGTTCATACTCAATTCCCCAAAAAACCTTTCTAAAAAATATTCCCAAGAAACAGAAGAAAATATTTTTTGCTTGTAACAGTCGTATATTAAGTTGTTCATGTAATAATTCAATGAGTGAATGAAATTTTTGTGCTCCTTTTGTTATCAAAGTTGTTCCCATCAACCTTCTACATGGTACTCAATTATTGGATTGTTACATTAGTGACTTAGTATGACAGCTACAATAAATATTTTCTCAAAAACCAAACATTGATTTCTATTTTCCGGCCTGATTTTAAAACACACTGACTACTGGTAACAATATCACATCAAACATATTTTGTCCCAAAAAAAAAAAATATATATATATATATATATATTTATATACATACACACATTTTATGAGTTAAAGAAAAGAAGAAGATATTCCCAAAAAAATAAAAATCAGGGGAAAAATAGACAGATAAAAGTTAAAAGAGTAACCAACCCATCCATTCTATCTTTACTTTGATGTCCAAAAACCCTTTATTCCAATCACATAACCCCTCTAGAAATATCCTTTCATATCTACCATCTTATCTGATATGTCACTCCACATCAAATAAACATTTTACAATGGAATTATAATGCAATACTAACGACATCCTGACTCCTGAGTACCTCTGCACCATCACTACCAAAAATTTCCTTACACATGAATAAAGAAATGAAGCTGTACAAATAAGCTGTAGACCGCAACATGCAAGAATGCAAATATAAGGGATGAAGAAACAAATATTGTAGACATGTGTCTTATTGGAAAGAATGTGACCTAATTTGAAATGGTAATTGATAGAAATGTTCAACTGGCTGAAAAGTATGATTGTGGCAAGGAGGAATGGTATCATAAGGCTGCAGCTTTTCCATTTAAATGCAGGAAGGAAAAGCAATCTGATGATGAATTTGAATAGCTCTCAAGGTCGGGGCAAGGTTCCGGGAACACAGACTCCGTAAAGCCAAAGACATTGGAACATACCCAAGAAGTGGGAGATCCAGAATTAATAGATAAGGAGACATTGGATAGACAGATAGAAGTGAAAGGAGATTCTTGTATTCCTGTGAACTGTCCAGCAATTGTGATGTTTGTGCCAATCACATCCCGCAAGGTGATGTGGTCCAAAATTGGTAGAGCACTAGGATCATACTTGTCATCTGGATGGGACCCACACTGGCCAGTGGCGGCCAATGCCAAGTAGATGTTTTCCATTTTAACATCTGATATAATGATCTTTTCGATGTAACCACCTCTTCCCTTTGTAGTTCTAAACTCAATGCCACTAAATGAATGGTATAGGTGGATATGCTCAACAAGCACATTTGAAATGCCACCAGACATCTCACTACCAAAAGCAAGAGAAGACCCTGAAGATGACTGCAGGTGGACTCTTCTGATGTGTACATCTGTGGTAGGTCTTCCATAAGAAATTCCATACTCATCCCAACCACTCTTGAGGGCAATGGCATCATATCCCATCTTAATGATGCAATCCTCAATGCACACATTATCAGAAGAATCTGAAAGAACAACATATAATAAACATGTATAAACAAAATTCTTCTCATGTAATCATTTCAAAACACAAATGAGTATAACCAGAAATGCATATGAGAGAGAGAGAGTTGCAAGTCATCAATAGGAGGTGGTAGATTTAACTTTTAACTACGGCTGAATGAAGTCTGCTCATTTCCATAGAATGAACTACTGCCACCCATCCAATGCTTGTTGTTCAGATTTCAAAGCATTATCATACCAAAAAGAGCTCAGAAAATTTACAAAATAATGTTCAGATGTTGAAGAAAAATTTTAAATGTGTTCAGATCTTTTACTTTAAGACCACTTGAAATGCAGTCTTCTCCTGATTGTTGTTTGCCAAAGGGCTACAAGCAAGCGTTGTGGTTTGTGAAAACCGCTGGACTATAGTTCAAACAAGAACCAGTTACTCTCACTAATCACAATAGAATAACCATAATATCAAGTATCTATGATTTTCTTGATAACATGCTTTATTATCTTATAGTAAACAATTTCTATTACAACTTGGCATGTTCAACACAAGGCCCTGAAATTTTTGAAGCAACCTGGTCAGAAATTAAGATGAGATAATATCATGTTTCTATTTTAGCAACATCAGAATCGTTCTGGGACTTTTTGCACAACTATATTTAATAAAAAGCTCTAAGTAATTGTTTTCTATAATCATACAAAATAGAGATAACCAGATGGGCCAGATATAGATTTATGAAGAAGAGGCACTTGATGACCAAAAAGTGGGAACTAAACAGTAAACACTGACCTGGGACTATACCCACGGTGTGAGGGGATTCAGGAGGAGCAGAGACAGAGACATTCTGAACATGAACATTACTGCATTGAATCCAATAAAATGTAAATTCAAATCCCTCCAATCATTAGGAAATTGAGTTAAATTTTAAATTTTAGGAACATACCTGCAATAGACTGGATGTATGTTATATGCAGGGGCATTCAAGAAAGTAAGATTTGAAACTACTACATAATCAGATGCTACAAACTCCACCAGATGAGGGCGGCTATAGTTCAAAGAATGAGAACTGTACCAATCCCACCAAACCGATCCCTGCCCATCAATGGTTCCATTATCACCTAGTGCAATAAACAAGGGTGTTAAAATGTGACAAAGCCACAGAAAAAACACTTGTTAAAATAAACAACAGAATGTTAAGAGTTTCATATACCTGTAATCACCACATCATGTAACATATATCCATTTATCAAGCTTCGATATCTTCCTCCAGGAAGTTCAGTCCCTCTACCATATGAGGGTAAAGGTTCAACAACTTCCCAATGAGATGGGTCCTTAACAAAGGAAAGTGTGTGTGAAAACCGAAGGCTAACAAAAATCACTCACATTGTTTAAATTATTTCATGCAGTATATCTTCACAATGGTGCAGAAACCAAAATAATAGGAAAACTTTGTCCATAAATTAAAAGAAAAACTTAGATACAATTCCTTAGGTGTTGTACCTTAAGTTCCTCAATTATATTCAACCATGTGGCTGCATTAGCTAATGAGTCACATAGTTAAATTTAATTATCAATGGGGCAAGATAACATCTTTTATGCTGCATTGGTCAATACTCAATACAGCCATATTGTTGAAATTAAAAAACTTAAGGTACAAACAACACTTAAGTTTTGCACTAAATAAAAATTTGGAGAAAAAGCGAGGAGTAGAAGACTACCTGAGATCCAAGAATGACAGCACCTTTTTCCAAGAAGAGTGTAAGGTGGCTGGTAAGGTTGATGCTTCCTGTAAGCCACCTTCCCGGAGGCACATAAAGCTGAGCACCTCCCTTATCAGCAAAGGACTTGAGATAAAAAATGGCATTCTGGAAGGCAATGGTATTCAACGTTTTACCATCTCCCACAGCACCAAACTCGGATATGGTCACACTATGGGGTCTTGGTTCCAATGTCAGCTTATAATCACACTGTCCATCCTCTTCACCATTAATTTTGACAGCATTGCTCAATGTCAGTAGCAAGAGCAGCGCCACCTGCATGGCGGAAAAATAAAATAAAATGGAAAGCCACTGGTTTCAGAACATTTTCAACAAATACAAATTTCGAAAGGGAATCAGAAAATAAGAGTAACTAAAATGAAGAATTTCAAGACCAAAAGACTCATGCCATTAATGAATTTCAAAGAACATATAAATCTGCTATGTAAAACCGTATCAATGCAAAATTCCAAAGTGAATTAAAAAATTTCACAAACCTATATATAAAACAAACACTCACACGCACTTAGTATGTGCAACTAGAATATGTGCCCATTGAATTGTCATGATGGCAAACAAATGTAATGTACATTTCTAAACTGAAAAAAAAAAAACTTATAAAATGGACAACTTTGGAACAAGTTGATACTTTGAGAAATTCAATAATCAGGCAAATGAGCAAATTTCCACTTCGACTAAAAAAAAAAAAAAAAAACTAATATATAAGTCTGCAAGTCCATGACCAATTTGATTACATCATGTAATCAGTATATAAAATATAATCATTCTCAAATATCAATATTAGAGCAAAACCAAAGACATTAATACGCATAGAAAGAATACAAAAGTGATTAGCACTGAATCCCACCACCCCTCTCAAACCATCGATGATAGCAAATATCTGCAACACCCACCAACCAAAAGATAAACTTGAACAAAAAAAAAAAAAACAAAAAAAAAACAGCAATTAAAATCAAACACAAACAATCAAGTTCTGAAATTCCAGATTTGGAAAAAAGACAACAATTTTAAATTTAAAAAAAAAAGGGCAAAAATATGACAAAACCAGAAAAATAAAAAGAAAAAAGAAACGTACTTACTAGCATCTTCATGGGACAAAAGCCTCAGAAGCAGTGACCAAAGAGACAAGAACAAGTTCTGAAGTCCAAACTGCAGCAGAGAAACAGTAGAGAAACGAAATAGAAGAAGAAGAGGAAGCACCCACAAAAACAGGGGAGCTCTCTGTAAGAATAGGTGGGTGCTTATTATAAGCATTAATTATGTAAAAGACACTAAAAATCAATGCTTTATATATGGCAAGGAAAACAATAGTAGTAGATAAAAATGACAGCTTTCCATGCATACAAGCAAAAATCAAGCTCAGCAAAGTGCAAATGGAATATAATAATATTTATTGCCACTAATTGGTAATTACCCTCTGCTTCAATATGATTAATAACGTCTCTAGCCGACAATATTGTTTGAAACGGCCCTCAATTAGTGAGAGTGAAAAAAAAAAAAAAAGTGACTCAAAATTCCAGTGACACTGTTGGAATAGTGTACTTGTTTTCTTACATATGTTGAGAATTTCATCTGTACAAGGACAAAAATGAGAGGATGCATTTGATGCACTCACCTCTAATTGCACAAACTTTTGTATCCTACTTGTAAACATTGCACTATTTTTTTTCCTTCAAATGTAGAAATGTTGCTCTAATCATAATTTATGTTTAATAAGTTGTGAAAAAAATTAGTAAAAATTAGTATAAATTGATATGTAAAACTCAAAAGTTAGCTACATTATTAGTCAAAAACAATTCTATAACAAAAACACTTTACGGTGTCCCGTTAACAAGACCCTTGTATTGTTGTTACATGAGTGAATCATATAATGTTGGTGACACTTGTCAGGCAGTGATGGTTTGTGTTTAGTTTAGGTGCATACCCATTTGGACACGTAGGCAGAATGGTGAGGTGGTATGAAAGAGTGTGTGAAGCTGTAGGTGATGGGGGAGGAAAGGGAATAAAAATAAGTGGAGTGCATGGGGCATTGAGACAGCATGTGGGATGACAGAACAGATGGGAGGGGGTGGGACCCACCTTCAATCATGGCAAATGTGCTAGCCTGGCCTCAATCACTTGACAGAACATAACACAATACACATATATACACACACAGCAACCCCAAAAAAAAAAAAAATTATTTATTTATTTTAAAATAGTCCAAGTACTGTGTGACAAGTCAAGTGCTTTTTTTTTTTTTTTTCCCCTCATCAAAAAGAAAGTTTTTAATTTTTTATTCTATGCATTGGACTTTTGGGGTTTATGTTGTGCAATTTTCTTTGCAGGGTTGGACCAATCAACGGCTAGATTCACTGAATAAAAGTGGGGAAAGCGTGAAAGACCCGTGATGAAATCTCAATTATACACTTTTTTTTTTTTTTTTTTTAAGAAGAAAGACTGTAATTTTATAAGGGAGAAGAAAGATTAAAAATTTCTCTTCTCCATGTAATTACTGCTCATTTAATGCTGTTTCTGAGAATTTTAATATTTCCACTTATAAGGCCTATGAAGAAAAGGAAAATAATCTTCTACTTTTTGCTTATATATTCAAATAATTACATGCTTAATTAATGGATGTTTTTGGAGTATTTGTTAATAAATTATTGTATAAAAAGTTTAATATCATTTTTATAAGAAAAACAAAAAATATGTCAAAAAAAATCAATTCCTTTTTTTCTTTACCCTAAAAAGTTTTTAAAATGTTTTCTAAACCAATATTCTTAGAGCAATTTTTAACCAAAAAAAAAAAGCATTTTTTAACTTTTCTTAATAATTAATTTATTAAATTACGTATTTTTTTTATAAGTAAAATGCCTTTTTTTTTTAGTGGGGTCAAGGTATTCTGTGTTGAGACTTTGTTTTTTGAAGACATTCTATGTTGAGACTTGAGACTAAATGGTAGCAACTATTTTTATTTTTATTTTTGAAAAAAATTCTCTAAATTAAGTTTCTAAGATCATTTATATGTATTAAATCGCATATCGAATCACATGACTATTTAATAAGGCATGTGACTCTCAATTGGTGAAGTTTTTTGTCGTTGAATAAGGACCTGAGTTTGAATCCCACCTATATTAAAAATCAATTAGTATCTTTAGTCTAATGGTAAAAATGAAATAATTATAAAACAGAAACCATATATTGAAATCGATTGTATTTATTAAAAATAATGGAGGATTCATGTGACTAAAAAGTCCACCTATTGAGTTGCCATGTAGAGTGTGTTTGGAGCAAAATTATGTCATTTTCTTTTTATGTAAATGAAAATTTTAATTAAGGTAAAATTTAAGTACAAAACATTTTAGGGTAAGTAACACCACAGGCATGGCTTAAAGTGGTATGCAATTAATAATAATATAAATAATTTGAACTTATATACCATAGTTGCCTCAAGATCTGTTTTCTATAAAATAGAAATAAACAATTTTAAAATTCCTATATTTGATTTTTTTTTTTTTTAAGAAACATCCTATAATTTGAACTTGAATGTCACAAACATTAATAGCTTACAACCACCCATAATATAATAAGAAAAATATTAAGGTTTAAGTGATAGCTTAACGGTAATAACATCATTTGTGATGTCCTAAATTTGTGATTCAAACCTTATCTCCTTCATTTTACCATCTTCTTATAAAAATAAATAAATAATATTTGATATTAAGGGAAATTATTTTCATAAATGAAGGTTGTGAAGAAGAGAGCCTTGAATTTGCTACTTGGAAATATCTATATATACCACCTTTTTGTACTACCCCACCATAGATAAAATGTAATATGAAGCACCTTTTGGAAGCACAAAGTTTTACCAAATTTTCTCCAAAAAAAAAAAAGTTTTACCAAATTTTTATGAATTATTTGATTATATTTTAGTTCGCAGTGATTATAAAAATAAATAAATAAAAACAATTAAAAGCGTCGAAGTTTCTAACTTTCCACATCTGAATTTTATATAACCCGTTCACTGATTCAGTCCCTTTTTCTGAATCACCAAAAGCTGAAAACAATGTTTGTACATGCATGGCAGAAAAGGCAGTGCTTAAGACATTGGTTTGAATGTCATTGTCACCTCGGTGTGAACGGCTTTAGCACATAATTAACCAGCCCCCAAACCAAACCTACCTTAAGAAGGATAATCTTGACTTGAGCTTTTGAATGCAACGGCAAATTATCAAAGGTTCTATGGAAAAGCCATAGCAAAAGCTAGACGTAAACAATGTAAACATGAGCTGTCTCATTATCCTTTCCTTCGTGTATTCGTCTAGTTTTATGACTTGATGTTTAAGTGATCCAACGTTTAGGTCAAAATCAAGTTCATCAACAACATGTTCATTGATTCCAGTTAGCTGAATTAGAATAAGTACTTTATACTTTTAATGTATTGACTTAATGATAAAAAACGAATATCAAATAACATACATTTTATAAGTTTCAAACCCTACAGTACTTTTAGGAAAAAATGTGTACCAACATGAATACCACTATCATTGTCTCATTCTTGACATAGATGACTTTGAAAGGAATTGAATGAGAGACACTTCTAACCAAATTAGAGTACATAAAAACAATGCACATTTCCTTCTTCTTTTTTTTGCATAAAAATTAAGGATTTATATAAATACGTATCATCTGCTTAGTCCAACACATAAACATACAATGTTGCAGATCTAGGAATCTAGTAGATAACATGGTGTGGGAAAGATAAATTAAGAGGGTCATTTCTACAGTAAAAGAATATATATATATATACGCGTCCTATATATATATAAGTTGCACCAAATATCTCATATACCTACATAGCATTTGACTATTGACTTAAATAGGATAGGCATGTGCAAGACATTGATGAAGCAAAAACCAAGAAATCAGCCCTGCAATCCAGCTTTTGTTTGTGTTATCGTTTTCCTTAGCCAAGACCACATGCTATCTCCTAATTGTTAGGCATTATCAAACTTTGAAGGACCCCACTACCCAAACGTTTCCTAATGAAGTTAAAGACCTACATCCCCAACATGTGGATACCTTCTGTTTTCTTCAATAGTCACAATTCATGGAACTGGAAAAGCAGTTCCGGGTGAAGATTGAAAGAATGGACATTGATAAGGAAAGGATTTGTTCTACTTCACCCAAATAATTGGGTTTGGCATTACTTTAATTGATCACAAGGTACTATTCATTTTGCAATTTACTTTAACAAAACAGTGTACAGGTTAGAAGGTACTGGCTTTTACCAGCCCATGCTTCGGCCAAATAGAACATTGTTGACCAACCTAAAACTGAACTCGTCCAAAATATTACCATATTTGGACTCTTGGATTGCATCCACGTTATGTATATGTTTTTTTTTTCTTGTCCAATTACTTTTCAACAAATCAAGAAAGAAGAAACACAAGATTTTTTCTCAACTTTTTTTTTCACAAACGCTGATATAGTTTGTTGTGATTGATAGAGGTAATGTGCAAAACAGCAATGCAAAAGAATTATATATAGTTAATTAGGCAACGTTTGAAACAATAAAGGAAAGTAGCATCTCGAGTTATAGAAACTCGAGATCCATATTATAAAAAGGCTCCATAGATCTCGAGTCTTTAAGACTCGAGTTTCATGCGAAAAAAATTTCACCTATAGTGGCGTTTTTAAGCCTTTCAGTGACATTTTAAAGCCCTATAGCGGTGTTTTCCTGGAATTTTTTTTTTTAAGTACAGATTTATGGAGTCCTATAGTGGCGTTTTTAAGCCCTATAGTGACGTTTTATAGACCTATAGTGGCGTTTTTATTCAATTTATGTAAATCGAGTCTTTAAAACTCGATTTTCAGCTTAATTTTTTTCCACTTTAGACTAATCCACATACAAATCGAGACTTAAAAACTCGATTTATATCTTGGAACTCGAGTTTTAGACACTCGAGATACTAGTTTTCAATATTGTTTTGAAACGTGACAATTAACTAAATTTTTTAATATTTATTGTTATTTAGAAAAAAAATTCGTGATTGATACATAATAAAAATGATGTCAATAATAGACTAAATAAAAAAATGTCACTCCAATCACAACAAGCGATGTCAATAATTATAAGAAAAGACTAAGAAAAACGTTGCATAGGATTTGTTTGGATACCACTTATTTTACTAAAATTGAAAATTTATTGCTGAAAGTACTATAAATAAAGGTAAGAATGACCTAAAATAATACCGTGCGACTTATGAATAATAACAAAAAGTACAATAAAACCCATAAATAATAATAGAAATAAAATAAATAGTGAAATAATTTTTAATTTACATTTGTATTCAAATTTCAAACGGAGGCATAGTTAACTTTATTCCTTTCATCCAAGTCATTTTCATTTTCACTGCAAAACCATCATTATTTATATATTTTTTTTCTATGTTGGATGTGAGGATAGCGAACTTGTGTACCCTCTTCACACAATAAGATCCATATAGGTGTAGCCATAGGTGTCAGCAAAAAGAAGTAGAAACTAGAAAGATACTGTTTATGACATCTACAGTGTGGAGCTGTTGTTTGGTCGGACTCTCAGACAAATTGTCCTTTTAACTGCATGCTTTTTACACCTTTTTCTTGGGCACACAAGAAAATGCTATAATTACAGCTCATATTGGATTCGAAGAAAAGTTTATGACAACTGCAGTAGATATTGTTCTTTAGAATATAACCATTCTATGCATGGAATAAATTTAGGTAGCATTAACCACTCTAACCGAAAAAGAAATGCTTTCAACAATCTTAACCGAAAAAAGAAATGCTTTAACCTCTCACCACACAGTCCTTTTACAGCAAACTAGCTAGTAACTCCATTCTGGGTTCACATAAGACTTGAATCCTAAATACCATTACCATTCCAACTTAGCTGCCCTCCAATCTTAACTTCTTTCACCAATCCTGAGATCATATTTTGTAACATTAAGTTATGGATGACAAATATGTGAAAGGTTATCAAAATGTAAACCCCATTTATTTTGAGACTATTTAGGCTTCTTTTATAAGTAGGTTTTTTGATCAAGGGAAGGGGAAAATTCGAACTAGGGACCTCCACTTAATAAGGCGTGATCTCCAGCCAAGTGTGCTACCTCTTGAGGTTTGTTTAGACTCACATATGGGATCCTCAAGAATTTGGAAGAACCTTTTGGTTTCTGATTCAAACAAAAAATTTCAGCCTATGAAATACCCTTCGCCTTCAACCTACCCTCTGAATTTTGCAAGAGACCCTGGCTATCAATACTGGTGTCTATAAAAATTTAGCCCACTACTGAGAAAGATAGGAAGAAAGACTTAAAAAAAAAAATATATATATATATATATATATATTTGAAAAAGACATTTAAATTTCCTATCAATTAAATTTAACACAATCCAAGCCCTGACAAACTAGCATCCATGAATCTCAAGTACAATCAATCAGCCATTGTACATCGAGTATTAATTCCCTAAAGAGGTAAAATATACTAAATGCAATTCGAGTGTTTAGGTATTCCTATCTCCGAAAGACACACAACCAACAAAAGCAAATTGATAAATAAAATAGAAGAGGCAGAGAATTAACTAAACCTTTCAAGAAATAAATAAATGTCACTACTGTCAGAGAAAATAATATCTAATATTCACAAATTTAACCAGCTGTAATCCATTTTCCTATGCTCACGCATTTGGTGAGGCATCTATGAAAAGCCAATGTACTAGTCATCTATTATACACGAATAAACTATCAATTAAGATTTTGTAATGCACATGTTTTTCATCTTTGAAGCTGCTCTGAAGCAGGATTGTTGGCGATGGAAGGTGAAGCTGTCCTACCATTCTGCATTCCATTATCAACAGGCACTGCGACTCCCCACTTCCCCTCTAATTCCAAGGGCTCTATAACTTTAACAGATCCATCTGTCATCCCAACAGCCAATTGATTTGGCTCCTGTGGGTGTGCAGTAACAACTAGCGGGGATAGAGTTTGGCTGTTACAGAATGAAACAAAAAAAACATAAAGGATTAAACACCAATATTAATTTCAAACTATGAATTGTTGTTAGTTCGGATATGAGTATGCTATTCACCATCGCCAACAGCCGACTTTTAAATGTATAATAATACCTGTTGGACGATGCCTGGGATAGGTATGCGGATGGGGCAATACGACATCTTAATCTCAGATTATCAGCATCAAATACTCCAATGTTACCATCAGCAAAAGAAGCATAAACTAGTTGGCTGTTGCAGGAATATGTGGCACACGATATGGGTGCAGATAATACATCTTGTGGTACCCACTGCAGTAAAAAAATCATTTTAGTGAGTTTGTCGCCCAATCACCCAAAAAAATAGATTGTTATTCTAAATAACAGCTTTTACCTGCCGAATTCGTTCCATCTTGGAAGCATCATAGACTGCTAGCTGAGTCTCATGGCACACCAACATGTGGACTTGATCAGAGTGGAACTGCACACGAGTGTCACCAACAGGCATCCTTCCCGCAGGTAGTTGAATTGTAATTGATTTCCTCTTCTCCCAAGATTCAGTGTTCCAAAAGCAAATCTGCAAAAAATAATTCATTGAAATAGTACCAACAATAAAAGGGGTGGAACATATCAAAAGGCATAAGAACCACTAGTGAAATTTATTTTCATATCAGTAAGATCTTTAGAAAAGATATAAGAAAAAAAATATTCTATAAAGACTCGCACTGAGATAAGCACATGGAGATGCAAGAAATATTTGAACAGTCTAAATCTTAGATGTCTCAGAGAATGTATTGATAATCAGACTAGTCTAAGAATATCAAGACATATCCAGGACAAAAGAAAGTTAGAAGAAAAAAAGAACGATGTCTCTAAGCACAAACAGACATTTATTGATCTACATAGCTTGGTCTTATTGTTTCAAGACACATCAGACCTCACCCCCATTTGCAAGCAACAAAAATCATAAACAACAAAAGTAAAAATGATAAAGACGGAATAAAACAGAAGAATCATGGTGCAACATACCTGGGCATCAGCACCTGTTGAAACCAGGACATTAAGGTTGGAGGAAAAAGCTAAACCAGTAATACGCTTCTGGTGACCTTTCAATTTTGTTTTGACCTAACAGGAAGAGCAGTCAACTTGTAACTGATGATCAACACAGCAGTTCAGATCCATAACATGAGACATAAGATGATGCTTAAATTAATTACCTCATCCACCCTAACATTGTAGATGTGAATGGTTGAGTCTTCCATTCCAATTGCTAAGATGTTATTATCTTGGGGATGAAAAGCAAGGAAGGTTGAGGCAGGTGGAGGTGCCATAAAAGTAGTCATTACCTGCAAATCAACATAATTTCAAGTTCCAACCCAAATACATACTGAGTTAATGCTAACAAAATTCACAACACCTACAGATTGCACAAAAGATCACAGTATTACATGCATAATTGTGTCATATTACAATTAATTTACCTTAAAAGTCATCATATTGAACAGTGAAACTTTTCCCCCACAGGCAGACATTACATAGGAATCATTCTTTGAGAGTGCTATGCACGGAACTGCCTCTTCATAATTCTCTGGGACATCATTAGTCATAACAAGACCGGTGTTTGGTAGCCAATGTTGTGGAACAATGCTGGCAGTGGCCTACAAACCCAAAGAGTCAGAAAGATTATCATGTTAATTTGCCATAAGTATACTGCATAAACTATGCAAATATAATCATATAATACGTACATAAATGTACAGTGTTCCTTTCAAAGCTTAACAGGAAAATATATGCAATCATGCATCATTTATATTTACACCTATGTTTAGATATTTGTAAGCATATGTCCATCACCTTTCCACTTGGGTTTTGTTCATTACGGCTCCACTTCCATAGCTTCTGGACTCCATTAAAACCAAGCGCAAGAATGCCAAAACCAGAATTTGTATAAAGAAGTCGAGCAACCTAAAAACAAATGAGGCCTTTTTTAAATTACAAACTTAATAGCATGAGATCTATTACATCAAGATATGAAATTAAAATCAATATAAAAGTTAGAAATAAAATAATAACTAACCTTGTTATCTGGATCTGTACTATCTGGCATGGTAATTGCTCGACACTGAACAGGTTCAACAATTTCAACGAGCTCCCAAGCTTTGGTTTTATCAGATACATCATCTAAACTTTTTTGCCTTTCTACGCTTCTACTGATCGGATCAATTCCATTCTACAACAAACAATGATCAGATTTAATGCAAATACAACAAAATTATTCAAAATCCTAGAAGACAACTTAATTAAACTGGCAACATTCAACTATGGCTATCACATCACTTCACTAAGAGGCAATGGCTGTAGATTTGGTCTTTGGACCAAATGGCATCTCTTCCCCTGTAAAAAAAACTACGTTGAATATTTTGAGCTCATTCCAGCCAATCAATAGTCATTCAGTCATTGTTGTCACTAATTAATATTTCAGAAGAGAACCCCAATCTTTGATGTAAGTCATTAATATAGCATACAAGGATGGGAGTAGGCCTTGCAGGAGAGCTTCTGTCTACGCATTCCACTTTAGCAATGACCGGATTGATGTTTCCAACCATTGCAGATCTAAATACCTGATCCATGAACATACAACAAACCAAGTTCTGACCAAATATAGATCAAGCAATTTTTTTTTTTTTTTTTTTGGGGGGGGGGGGGGGGGGGGGGGGGGGGGGTGGTGTTGGGAGTGGAAGATAATGACCTTCATCTCAGTAGGTGCTCTGGATGCTTCATATGATCGAGCTTGAATTGCTCTCAAGGTTCTGATACCATCTGCATTTGCAAGAATCTTGAACCCATTGTCTGCCGTAGTAACAACAAGCAGATTTCCCTCCTTATTGAATCTCAAGCAAGGAAGACCCTGCATGTATCCCAACAACAATGTCAAACAATGGACTTCAAACTAAATGTATCTTCAAATGAAAACTATCTACAAAACTCACGGGAAGCCCGCCATCAGCTTCTATACTAGTGATAACATTATTACTGTCCATATCCCAAAACTTTATCTGGTTATCTTCACCAGCAGCCAAAAAGTGATTTTTTGTTGTGTCAAATTGCACAACACCATTAGACTTCTTTCTAAACCCAGAATATGTCCTCTTTATTGCTCCTTCACTCTCATTCCATTCAACTAGGAAAGAGTCCCCATCTTTACTCGTCCCACAAGAGAACAATCTGAGATTTGAGAGAAGATAGATATAATTCATATATCAGTTATGATAAACACACAAATAAAACAGGATAACTTACTACCTCCACAATGTTGCTCTTTATTTACTTACCTGCTTCCATCAGCACTGTAGAGCATTCTGGTGCACCACTGTCCAGGAGCATCATAGTCAACTCTTGAGCCCACATTGTCATACAACCAAGCCTTAATTTTCCCATCAATAGCTGTTGAAAATATAAACTGCAAAGATTTGGATAGAGACAATGACATGAGGAAGGTGCATCAAACTTCAAATTTGAGCAGAAAATTATTTTCGCAATCTTGCTTAATTCTAATAATAATATAGACAGAATTCAAGACATGGATCAAAATCAAAATTACAACACTTTTATTCCATTATCTTTCATGCTGTACCCAGGAGTTCACTTAAGTTGTTGTAACAAAGGCTTCTGAAATTATGGACTCTAAAGCAATATCAACGCACCACCAGTATTTCCTCAACCAATCACTAGTATTGCAGTAAAATTTATTATTGAATAGAAGAAAAAATTAAGCTCGTCCCTTAAAAATGATCTCTTATACTTTGCATGTTATAGTAGTTTCTATCCAAACATTGACAGATGATGTGTCTTACCTGAATATTTTCCTTGTGGTGAGGACAAATAGAATAAACAGGTGCTTCATGACCTTCAAAGCAAAAAAGAATTCTTCCAGCCAAATCCCATACCTGTTAAATTTCTTACAATTTCAGAAAAAAGGAAAAACTCATCAAGCTTAACAAAATTAAATACACTAGCTGCTTTTTCTTGCCCTTACCTTGACTAACTTATCATTTCCACAAGTTACAACACATAATTGCTTATTTGGGTGTGAGAATGCTAAATCATTTACACTACCAAAATGAGCATCAATCTGCAAGAAAGCAGAGTGCAAACATCAGGATGCCATTGCAAATAATGTTGTTGGATAAATATCAAAAAACGAATTGAAACATGCCTCCAAATGCTGGCGTAGATCATTAGGCCCCTGGTAAGCAAACAAATGTACCAAATGTTTTGTAAATGCAACCCCTGCAACAATAATAGAAGCACTTTAGAGAAGCACAAATATGCACCCAATTGATGCAATATTTATCACTGGGCATACCAATCAAATTTCCATCAGGACTCCATGAAACACGGCTGACAGATATTGATGAATCTCTGGCAAAGGCAGCCTGTAAGGAAATCTCAATTACAAACATCCATCATGTAATTGATTCAAATTCCTTGAGTAAAAGTTAAGAATTGACAAGCAGAAACATCAAATGAAACAAATGATCTAAACAACATCCTAAAGTTTGGAACAACATTCATTGAGTAATATTTATATGGTAGTACTAGTGGCAGTGTCAGAACTAGTGGTTGCTAAGGGAGAAAAGCTACTCAAGAAGAATAAGAAGAGTAAAAAATCCTCATAACCTGAATGAACAGATCATGAGAGGAAAGGATTCAGGTAATTTCAACCTGAAAGGTCTAAAACAGGCTTCATTCATTCCAGATACCTTCCAAAAATAATAATACATACCCTATGACACAGCCAAACTAATGTTGTTAGTTACCAAAAAACCCAAAAAAGTTCTCAATGGACAAAGATTGGGAGAGAAGGGGAAACAAGTTGTATATGGTGGAAAACTAAGGGAAAAGTGGCACTCAAATCATCTAGATTTCTCTTAGTTGATTAAGCAGTAGATGAGGCAATGGCTGAAATAGTTGTGATTGCCCCTCCCCTCTTTCAAATATATATATATATAAAGAAAAATGGGGGCCAAAGTTCAAGCCTCATTGAGCACCTATTTTGAGAAAAATTAGACTTAAGTTGACTACCCAATAATTTTTATATATAGCTTGAATTCAAAATAGCAGCAGAGATAATAGTAAAGGTTTGGAGCAGCAGCAGCAATGGTCATACTGGGGCTAAGAATACTTGCAACAGAAGCAACAGCAATAACATAACTAGCACCAGAAAATGTACTAGCAGTATTATTAAACATGCATTTAAAAATAGTATTAGCCAAAAATTAAGATAAATTTATCCTAGTCATGGTGGAAAAAGTATTAGCCTGTTATAATATATATAGTCTGGCCTTCCTTAAGATCAGAACTTGAAAAAGATTATATATAAAAAAGGTGATGTTCAGGCACTCACAAACCATGTGCTAAAAAAAGGAAATCAAGAATCAGAGTTTAAACTTATTGATTCAAGGATGAGATATAGACCTGACAAGGCTGAGAACAAGCATTGTAATCACATATCTTGAATGCCTTTGATACCAGTTTTTCTCGCAGTCCAACATCCCACAGCGCAATTTCACCATTGCTGCAACCAACTACTCAAAACATATCTATCAAGTCAGATAAGGGATTGAACCTACATCAAAACTAAATGATACAAACAGGACTCCAAATTCATATTAACTTGACATACAAATTTTCTGTACTGTTAACATTTATGTTTTTGATAAATGGTGGTTAACATTTATCTTACCAGCAAGTAATGTCTGATGAGAAGGGTGAAAATCCATGCTTGTCACAGACGACCCCTGATGGATGGTGCAAGCAACGGTTCTTGGTAGGTCATCAAGTGACCAGGAAACATGTTGGGGGGGAGCAGGATACGTGCCCTGAATGCAGAAATTAAAGACCTCGTCATTAGACGTAATGAGAATGTTTAGAAACACAACCACAAAACCCATAAAAGAATCCAGAACAGAATATAAACAAATTCAAGCCACTTATCACAATACATCATCAACAGGTTGTGCAGTCCGCAGACGTTTGATTAGTTGTTCATGATCAGAGTTTTGATAATCTATCATTCCAAGAGCAGTTGAAGATGGTCTTGGATGCTTCAAAACGGAAACTGTTAAGAGGGACAAAAAAAAAAAAGAGGTGAGAAATTCCAATGAAGAAATACAAAGAACTAGAACTAGTTTCTGTTGTCTGATCATCCAAAAAAAGATGCCCAGTCATTTCAACAGCTGCAGCTCTGTTTGTATCAAGTGCCGGACAAAAATGAAGATGACCAAGAACCCAAATAGCCAATCCACCCAAACTCAAAAGGCAGGTGTTGGAGGGAGATCCAAAAGTAGAAACTTCAACAAAAATTGACATCGTGTCCCAAAATTTAAAAACATGGAGACAAGTATTATTAAGAATTAGATGAATCTAGGTGAACCAGTGTCATAATTATCAACATATTTGCAAGTGCTACAGTGGTAGCTCCAATGACAGTTAAGACCTAACCTTGATTGGATGGAACAGATAATGATGAAGCAGCAACAACAGCAGATTGAACAGATGAGGGGGGATTGGCATTTGCCATCCATCCTGCTAAAGCACTAGCATTGGCAGACGCTGCAGCTGGTGGAAAAGCCTACACATATATAACAAGACAAAAGGCATCCTATGGTTAGAACCAGATTACAGAAGTCATTAAAATTGATAATTTAAAACCATTTGGAAAGCTATGATCATATTCGTACCCCATGTACTCCAAGAGGAACATAAGTTGAAGGCTTTGCAATGGCTGCAACTGGAAGAGTAACTGGAGTAGGTGCACGGGCCCCATTCTGTTGAGAACATGCATGGTCAGTGAACAAGGTCTTGATGTCAGGATTTGGCCTTGGGTTCTTGCACAGCTGATGCTGCCAGTTTAGGCTGCATAAACCATAACCGAACACTTCAGGACCCAAAAATAAATTAATCAGACTCAACGCTGCAAAACACTATACTATTATACACACAAACATGTATAAATACATACATAAATATGTGTGTAGACAGATAGATAGACGTACACCAATTTATTCATCCATCTCTCTCTCTCTCTCTCTAGATAGATAGATAGATGAAATTCATTAATGTGAGCATAGAAAAAGTAAAATCACCTTTGATTGATTAGAGTACGCAAGCGGGATGCCTTCAAAGTGGGAAAAACGAGCTTCTCTCGAAACAGAGGATTTGATTCTATAAGTTTTTTAAGCTCTACCAACATTATGCTTCGAGCCGACTTAGTATCACCATACTTGGATAACTGCTCATTTTCCCTGCATTAACCAAAACCCCAATTAAGATACGTCTCAATTTCCTTTCTTCTTCTTTTTCCCTTAATTAAAAACCATGAAATCTACCCTTTATAATACATGATCTAAAATTATTCAAATACCTGAAGTTCTCAAGAGTCAAAAGCTGAGTAATTTCTTTGAACAGTTCTTCATTAAATGTAGAAAAAACTTTCAAATCCTTCACCAATATCTCTACAGCCTTCGCTCTGTCATTCCTGAACACATTCTTATAATTTAATTCGCAATACAAACAAACAAACAAAAAAACCCAAAAAAATACATAGCACAACATAATATAATAAACAATTAAACATAAACAAACATACACACATACAAAAAAAAAAAAATATATATATATATATATATATAGTAAATTAAAGTACCTGTCAAGAGCTTCAAGATACTTTTGCTTTCTAATCTCGAAGAAAATCTTCATGGAGTATCGATTATCATCGACTTTGGTAAATCCAGAGAGGTACTTCTCCACCTCATCCCACTCACCAGCCAAAGCTCTCTCTTCAAAGTACTTCATGTTGAATAAGAACCCCGACTCTTGCTCCAGCCTACCCACAACAACAACAAAAAACGACATGCCGTTTTCAAAACCCACATCAAAAAAATACAAAAACACATAAAACCCAGAAACCAAAAAAAAAAAAACACCAAAACAAAATTAACAAAAAAAAAAAAAAAAGTAGCTTACTTGTGAACAGTCTCCTTGAATTTCTCTTCCTCGAGAAATTGAAGAATCAGAAACACCAATTCTCTGCTTAAAGATGTCATCTCTGATGCGAAAAAAAAAATTCAAGATTTGAGTGCTAGGGTTTGTGAATTTGAGAGAGAAAGAAAAAAAAAAAAACGACGGCGTTTTTTTTTAGGGGTTTTATTTTACGGTGGAAAAACGGTCGTACTTGTTGGACTGGTTTCTAGGGTTTGTGTTTTTTCCATACTTTTGATTGTGTGTCGTTTCAACGAGAACAGTGTGTGTGTGTGTGTCTGTGTTTTTGTGTGTTTAAGAATGAAAAAGCTGCTTAGCGAAAATTTAGACTTGTATTTATAGACAGAGAAACAGAAAGAGATACGACTTGTTCTTTCTTTTCTTTTCTTTTCTCAGTTTTCTCTCTCTATCTCTATAACACTTTATTCGATGCAATTTTTTGCAGGGTTTCAGTTTTTATTACACACCGACTTATCAGTGATATGTACGAGTGTTTATTGATTTACGAGGTGATATGTACATGTGCTTATCGATTCTTTTTAAAGTGCATTGAAAGTATGGTGGTTGGGGTTTGATTCAGTGATTCTCGGTAATCGGTTCCTAAAAAAAAAAAAAAAACTTAAAACTAGGAGCAGTTATTTATGTATCGCTTTTTGTCATAGAATAAGCCGCAATAGATTTTTTTTTTTTTTTCTTTTTTTGTAAAATTACATTTTTAATCACTAAGTAGGTAACAACTTTTCTTTTTCTTTTTTTTCGGAGAAAGAGTAGGTAACAATTTTTTTTTTAAATTTATTTTTATTATAGAGTGGTAACAAGTTAAGTTTTATGTTTTAGGGGGTAATTATAATAAGTACCATAACTTTTACCATAATTATTCTATATATTAAATAATGACTGACTATTTGTCACTTTCACATAAATTTATTATTTTTTTCCACCACTTACAGTCTACCACACCTATATGAACAGTAGTGGCACAAGTTGTAACATTTTATATGGTCTTAGAATTTTTGGTGTTTTAGCAAGGGAGTAATGTTAGAGAGAGATATATATATATATATATTTAATTACAAACTGCTAATTTGGTAAGTAGTTATTGATAAATGAAAAAGTTATGTTCATGGTAAGTAATAAGAAGTTTGTTACATCAATAGTTTGTAAAAATATTGTAAAATAGTTTGTAACTGTAACATTACTTTTTAGCAAAGAACACCCTCCTTATCAAGGGCTAACAGTTCAACCACCACAAGCAGCAAGCAATCAAACCAAACAAAATTAGAAGAAGGAATTTTCAAGCTTAAAGAACTTGCATTAGTGCTTTTATAATAGAAGAATAACCACATTTTAGCCAACTAATGTCAAAATAACTGTAGCAACCATTATTTTTACACAACTGTATATGGAATAGTATAGATGAATTTTGGCAATAATTAGTTAAAATATGATATTTTTTTCTATTACCCTATATATAAAGGGTTGTGTTAACAGGCACCACACGGTGCTCGTTAAGCACACTTTTTCCTGACACAATTTGTGTCTTTTTTTTTTAATTTATGTCACTTTTTTAGTTTTGTAGGTATTATTTCAGACTTTTTTTTTCAATTTATGTCACTTTTTCAATTTTGTAGGTATTATTCCATTTATAAAACTTTGTTACTAAGTTTTAACATATTAAAATAAGTTATCGCAAAGAGATACGACAAAAACATGCCTTTTGGGACCCTAACAAAATGACATGCAAAGTTATGCCCCATCATTTCGAGGTGGGGTGGGTGGGGGTCTAAACAAAATTGGTAAATTACATTTAAAGCCTTGTACACTAGAGGTAATTGCAAATTTATTTACATAGTTTCAAAATTTTCAAATTAATTTCAACACTTAAGGCTATAACGAAATAAACCCTATAATTTCATTAATTTCAAAGTGAATCAGTATTTTTTTTTAAATTGTATCGATATAGACCCTAAAATCAAACTCGAAATGCTTAGGGTTTAAATTATTACAATGTTAAAAGTCCATGATTCAATTTTAAATTGGTAAAACTATAAAGTTTAACTTGTATCTGTAAAGTTTAACTTGTAACAATTAAAAAATATATATACAAGATAGTATTATGATCCTAGTGTCCACATGGATTAAGTGTAAGTTTAACCATGTGTTTATAAGCTCTTGAGTACCTTCCCTTTGAAAGCTGGTTTTCAAAGGTGAGTTTTATCCATGGATTTCTAACAGATTTAAATTCTATTATAACATAATCTAAATGTATATATATGTGGAACTCTCTCATGGAACTTAAACCTCAACCCTTACCCCTCCTCACACACAATAACTTTGTATTTATAGAGTGACCATAACGTCAAAGGCGCGTGGTGGTACTTGTAACAATTTTAAACTTTTAGGTTTAATAACACTTTTGAAACTATAGCTTATTTTGAAACCATCTAGGAAATAAAAGGGTATAAAATGTGTGTGTAACCCACTAACTAATATTGTATGAAGTTTATGTATGTGTGTCATCCACTGTTCAATATGTTACCAATGACTTTATAACATGAGCCCCCACCTAAAGCAAAAGTAAGGGGGACAAAAATTTCCCGTATTGTCTTGTTTTGCCTTGAATGAGTTTTCCTAGTCTCAAAGAGATGATGGTTGAGTTTTGCGCATCTAGCACTGCATATCTATAGATAATTTCTTTTATTTTATTTATCTATAAAATAATCAATTTAAAATTTAATACATATCCTATATTATAATTCATGTATATATTATATTATCATCCCTGTAAACACTTGTTTTTTCTCTCATTTGGCACTCTTGTGACCACCCCCTCCCCCTTTCACTTTCATCTATACCTCATTAATGCTAAAATAACCTCATTAGGGATTAAAAAAACACCTTAAACCCACCTTGACCCCAACTTGCCCCGCTCTTGCCTTGCACATATTGTTTCCCCCCTAAGAGGTGATGGGGCACTCCTGATCCAACTTCATCCTACCTCGTTGCTATCCATACGCAAAATTAACCCTAAACTCAAGATTTGCAAGGTTTAACAAGCTCATATTGAGAAAGATAATCTTTAGCTAAGTTAAGTAGAAATCAAATATATAAAGCCTAGAGAAGCATGTCTAATAATCCTTCACCATCTAAACCAAAAAAAAAAAAAACACACACACACACACATACACACACAAAATGATAACTAAAACCCGTAGGCCATATTTCAACAGTACAAAGTTAGGCATGTATTGGCATGCCTTCAAGGTTGTTGAATCATAATTTAGGTTAAGATCCTACTATTTTAATGATTGGATAGTGCTACAATGTTTAACTAATATGATCAAGATAAGATTTTAGATCTAAATCATGGGATTAGGGTCACAATCTCACCCAATCCTTTCACACGTTTATAACTTAGTATTTGGACATTTTAAGTAAACTTAGAGGGGGGAAAAATTGGAAACAAATCCATCAATTCTCCAAGATAAAAACCCATAGCCCTAACTAACATCATATGTATTAGAATTTTTGTTATCATATGTTGAATTAATATATAAACTCTTTCTCTCTCTCTCATATTGAAAGCACAAAATAAAAATGAAGGCAATATAATGTAATGCTTAATTAACTTTTTTTTTTATAGAAAGTTTCAACTTATGGCGTCCACTCTTGATGATAACTTTTAATCATCAGATCAAGATACCAATCGGTTTTTGGTATAGATGAGAATTGAACCCCAAATCTCTTATTTAACTATCAGAGACTTTACCAGTTAAGCTAATTGGAACCCACTAATGATTGATTAACTTATATACTTAATTGAATTAATGCTTTTAAAATCAAAACTCATGTTGATGCTATTGTTATAAACTTATATAATATTCTATAAAATAAAAACTTATTTATATTTATTATATGATATTTACTTATATATAATTATATATTATCAATTTTATTTTCTATTATAGAATATTTTATAACCTATGTTAAAGATTCTTTTTTTTTTGGTTGAAGATATGCTGATGATTCTTGAACACAATTATTACCGGTGATTTTATTTTATTTATTTATTTTTTTAAGCATGATATTGTAGTTCTTAATCTGATTTGGGAGGCCATCCTACCGATTCTTATAATAGGGTATCAATTTTAATAACAATGCATGCCCCTCGCAATGGCACTACCAATCAATCCAAAGTCCAAACCAGTGTTTTGCGAGGATAAGGCCAAATGTTTAGTACCTTTGGTGACTCCGATAGTCTGCAAAAAAATGAATGAAATTAGCCATCTTATGAATTATGATATAATCTCACTTGGAGTAATAACAATACTAACAAAGTATTGGTTGTTTCTCCTATGTTTACCCAATATTATTTGGCTATTATTACTAAGCATAATCAGCCAAAAGACAAGTATAGCAGCAGGTACATAAAAGCACTCCAAAAGCATTAAAGGCCACAACATTATTTGTCCTAAATTAACAATACTCTCCTAATACAATTGTAAAAGCCAACAGACAACAGTAATGGAGAGAGAGACAAACATATGATTTTATGAGTTTCTAAATTACATCAACTGGTTGTTAGTTGGAAAGTGTGAATTTGTGCAACCCCAATTAAATGATAATGGGTCCAAAAATTATTGTGTAGTTTTGTGCTAATAATTTTAATTAATATGCCATTAATCGTTATTTTATAGTTTAGGAAGATAATTTATTTTTTGAAGGCTACAAGAAAAGGCAAAACTTGTGGGTTGTGGTTTTCACTACCACTCAGGCCTGTGCTTCCTCATTATATATGAAACCCCCTTTTGTAGTTGCTTACATAAACCCACTAATCTGATTCTTTTGAGTTTTATAAAATCTATTGTATTTTTTTTGGAACAGTTTAAAGGTAAAGCAGTCCACAAAGACAAAACAACATCGTTGTTAAGCTTTTCTTTATTGATAGGTTGGATTTCCATAAATTCCAAGCATATTCGGCTTCTTTCCTTTCCAACACTGCATCCAATCAAACCTTACCTCTATTGAGCTCGTTCCCACTCCACCAAATAACCCAAGCTGTGGTGCAAAGCATTGTCCAGCTCTTCTAATGTCTCAAAAATCTTGTACACCAACTTCATTAAAAGTTTAAAACATGTTTGAGAGTTCAAAATCTCATCAATGTATGTACATTACTCAAATCTTATGTATGTTTTCTTAGATGTAGCTTAGGTCCTCTATTTATATTCAATCATATGGTTATATTGTCCAATGCAATACAAATGGTACTAACTTCTCCTAATTAAAGATAATTAAATTGTATTCACTTTAATCCCTCATTTTGTAAAATTAATTCTATTCAATTATTTTTACAAATCTATTAACAAACAACCACCTTTTGAAGACATTCATGTGAAACCTCGTTTAGTAGATTTTCTTGTATGATGAGCACTATTTAAATTAAAAAAAAAAAAAAAATTAAGCAGTAGGGGTGTGTAGTCAACCCGCCAAAACCGACCCAACTCAACTTGTCGGGTTAGGTCGGTTTTTAAGACTTGGTGGGTTGGGTTGGGTTACAAAAAATTTTTTGATAGCGGGTCGGGTTGGGTTTGGGTCATAAAATTCCACACCCGACCTAACCCACCCATATATTTAAAATATATTATATAACTAATAAATTTTTTTAAAATAACTAGCTCTTTCTATCTTATATTAAAGACAATTAGTTTACACAAACGCTAGTAAATTACTATTGTTGTTTAGTCATTGGCGTTGTTTGCCTTTAAAGAGTTACATTGATACTAATCTTTGGGTTTTTTTTTTAATATATTTATATTTTTTTTACTCAATTTAATAATAATAATAAAAAAAAATTTGTCCAACCCGACCCATATGGGTTGGGTTGAATTTTTTTGACCCACCATGGTGGGTTGGGTTAAAAAATCTCCTTAACCCGACCTATGCACACCCCTATTAAGCAGCTTCATTTTGTTTAATGTAGTTGGACTCTAGTTAACTCAACTAGTAAAGTCTCTAATGGTTGAATAAGAGATCTAGGGTTTAATCTCCGTCTACACTAAAAATAAATTGGTGTCTTGGTCAGATAATAAAAAGCTATCATCAGTCGTGAACGTCATAGATTGAAACTCTCTAAAAAAAATGTATTTGGTCTATTATTAGAAACGGATGTTACAAATTGAAACTCTTTAAAATAAATAAAAAAATGTATTTGGTCCTTCTGAAGGATCGGATTAACTCATTCTGATAATGTGAATGATTAAAAAGAAAAAAAGAAAAAAAGAAAAAAAAAATATATATATATATATATGTGTGTGTGTGTGTATTTAAGGATTTATTTGACAAAAATATTAAAGGATTAAATTTAATTCTAAAAAGGTGTTTTATTAATAGGTAACTTAAGCTATTTGTTAATAAATAATTTTGTAAAAGTTTTAATATCATTTTTATGAGAAATATAAAAAATTGTAAAAAAAATTAGTTGTCTTTTTTTCTATAAATTTTTTTTAAAATAATTTATAAACTAATATCTTTAAAACATTCCGTTAGTTTTTTCTATAAAAAAATACAAATAAAAAAATAACCAAAAAAATAAAAAATAAATAAAAACCTCACACTTTACATAAACAGTTTACTCAAAAAAAAAAAAAAAGGAAAAAGAAAAAGAAAGTATAAACAATAAACCCTAAACCCCAAAAACTCAAACAACACACAGTAAAACCAACCAGACCTAGCTAGAGCTACACACCCCGTCTCCAATGGCGCCGAAGAACCAGCAGAGCAACAAGACCAATAAGCGAAAGCATGTTCCAGCAGCTAAGCCCGACGCACCAGACCGCCCCACCTCCAAAAGACCCAAACTCGCCGCCCCAAAACGTTCGGGTCCCCCCACCGCAACCAAGCGCTCCGACAAACCCTTCAAACCGAAGTTCCAGAAATCGGAACCCGATACGGTCAAAAAAGCTCCGTTGTCGAAGCGAGAACGTCGTATCAATGCCAAGGTCAATCCCTCTCACTTTTTTTTTTTGGGTTTCTGTTTTTTCATGAATTTTTTTTTATTATTAACTAGAATTTGAGGAAAAAGAATAAAAAAGAAGTTTATTTTTTAGTGTTGTTAATTTCAGTTATTGTAAAACAATATGTTGATGTAATTTGGTGAATTGGAATTGAATTTGGACTGTTAAAGGTTGATTTAATTTATTTATTTATTATTATTATTATTTTTTTGGTCCTGATTTTTCTGGGGTTATTGTATATTGCAGGAATTGGCAGAGGCTAGGAAGAAGAAGAGGAAGCCATATTACGAACTTGAGCATGTGGGTATTGTTTACTTGGTTATGTTTGTTATAGATTTGTTGAACCACACAGTAATCAGTATGCATTTCCTATTCAGTTAGAAAGAATGTTTTATGGAATCAGATTAGTCTGGTAGGAATTAATAATGTCTCATATCGAGGTTTTTGTCAATTAAATGGATACAATCTTTGTTGTAGCATAGAGGATAGCAATGAATTGAACTTTGGTTCTTATGGCCAATGAGCTATAGCTCTAATGCTGGAATGGCATATCCTTTACCCACGAGAATGGGTGGAGGGTTATGTCAAATGTGGTGGGTTCAAAATCCAGTTCATATTGTAGCATGGGTTTCTTTTGCAGTATTTCGTAACAGAATTTGGCTAAGCTCATCTCTCACAATTTTATAGGAACTTTCATCTCTATGGGAAAAGATGAGGCATCGCAATATTAAGAAAGAAGACAGATCCAAGTATGTATTTTGTTACACTTTACAAATATTAAGAGCGTGAATCTTCCTTTGTCTTTTATCTATCTTTTTCACCTTTTGTTTTCTGTTTCAATTATATTAAGGTTGGTAACTGAAGCTCTTCAAAAGATGAGGGGACAAATTTCAGAAATTGCAGGATCCCATATCTCTTCTCGTGTTCTGCAGGTATCTTTTTGGCTTTTTCTTTGCAATGGTATTGAGTTTCAAGTTCCTTTTTAATTGGAGTTGCATGTTGTTAATCTGTTTCTTTTACCATAGACTTGTGTAAAGTACTGTTCACAAGCTGAAAAGGATGCGGTATTTGAAGAGCTTCAGCCACATTTTCTTACTCTAGCAGGCAACACTTATGCAGTTCATGTGGTGAAGAAAATGTTAGACAATGGTATGGGCCAGCTTGAAAATCAATTTAGAAACCGGACAGGAATGGTTCATTTGCGTTTTATCTGCCACAAGACCTCTGTTTTTCTTGTCATATGTTAAACTACTCTCTTTCTCTCTCTTTTTGCAGCCTCCAAAACACAGCTGGCAGGGTTTATCTCCTCCCTCCATGGGCATGTGGCTTCTCTTCTTCGGCAAAAGGTTGGATCAATTGGTATGTTTTAAATATTTTGGTTTCATTTATGCTCCTTTCTTGGGTTTTCTTCCTAGTACTTGGATTATCAAGAATGGAAGGAAATTGCCAAGGTTATAACTAGAAAGATTGTCATTTTTTACAATTTTCAGTTTTTGACTCCTTTGTAATCACTTAAGTTTGCTCGATTTAAATTGTATATATATTCTCATTTTGCAATTACTCGATCACTAATAAAGGATATCATCACCTTCTCTCTCTTCCCTTGCTAAATAGAACGATAACATTAGTATGTAGGGAGTTTTAGACCCATAAAGGGGAGGGAGTAGAAGTATAGTCATAATGTACATCAATTTCTTGTGGCACTAGCATTATTTATTAAACAATTGACATAATTCTAGATAATTATGTCAATGTATAGGTTGTCATCCACATTTTTCTCAAACCCTAGAGACGTTTAAGGTTCTAAATATTTCAGTTCTTATTTGCATACTTTTTTTTGGCAGTTATTGAGCATGCATATGGGTTAGCAAATGCAACACAAAAGCAGGAGCTTGTAATGGAACTATATTCTGCAGAGCTTCAGTTATTCAAGGATCTGGTCTCATTGAAAGAGAGCAGGTAAAGTTTCAGTCTTTATTTTTCCCTTCAATCTTTGCTGTTGGGAGGGTGTTGGTTTACGTTTTCTTACTACCATTTTCTTTTTTGAATTTTTTTATTATATTTATCAGACAGAAAAATGATTTATTCAAATAAAATTTCTGCAATATGTGCCCTTCTCTAGCATCTATATATTCATCAAAGTGACATGTTCAACATTGGGCACTACAATCTTGTTTCTTTTCAAAATTTACATTTTCAGATCTCTAGATAGTTGCTAATCCAATTTTTCACACGCACACATGTGCATAGGAAAGAAAAGTGATAGATAAAAAAACGGTAGATCTTAGTGGAAAAAATTGGTTTGGAGCAATGTCCTGCCAACCTAGTACATGACAATTCAAATGAACATCCGCATGTACCTTTAGTCATATATTACTTATAAAAAAAAATGCACCTTTAGTCATATAATTTATTTGATATGATAATCTTGTGATTTGCTTAAACAACTTAATGGGTCATCTAAAAAAGTACATGTGGATGGTAATTTGAATTGCCAAATAATGGATTGGAGTAGTATACCCTCTGGATTGTAGCATATATAGAAGTACTTAAATCGAAGATGTTACCTAGGATTTTGGGTAATTGGTCGAAAGGTATCGTCACTTATGAAAGCTGGCAACCAGCAACCGATTGTGTGAGTTGCTTACCTTTTTACTACACTAGATTCACTTGCACTACGTTTTTTTTTTGGCCTAGTTTTGGACACCTATGAGGCTATGACTCTTCCAAAATCATGCTGGTTGTCTTGGTGCTGTATTTTTTTCTTCATAATTTTATTTTAATTTTAATTTTTTATATTTCAGGTTAGTAGATGTAATTTCGAAACTAAACCTACAGAAAGCTTCAGTCTTACGACACATGAACAAAGTTGTTCAACCAATTCTAGAAAAGGGAATAGTTGACCACTCTATCATACACAGGGTGTTAATGGAGTACTTCAGCATAGCTGATCAGGTGTTTTCAAAATTTCAAGATGCACTTTAAAAAAAAAATAAAATTAAGACAGTTTTATTGCCTGCCTTTTTGGCTTCTGCTGGTAGTTTTTCTCCTGTTTTCTAACTTAAGTTTGTTGAAAGCCCTCTGCCACAGATGTAATCCAACAGTTGTCAAGTCCACTTCTTATTCGGATGATCGAATCCAAGGATGGATCCAGGATTGCAATGCTCTGTGTCAAGCATGGGAGTGCAAAGGTTTGTCACTATTGTTGACTAATCTTAAGTTTTTATCTTAATAATGGTTAGAAAGAGAAAATAATCTTGTTATTTATTCATCTTTCCATACTCTTAAGATTTGATTGTTGTTGACTTGTGATTTGTTCTTCAATTCTGTGTTTTATTTTAGGAAAGAAAGAAAATCATCAAAGGAATGAAAGGCCTCATAGGCAAGATAGCTCATGATCATGGTGGGAGTTTGGTAAGGACTTCAACCTTCAGGGTTCTGTCAGCTGAACTTTTATTATTCCAGAAAAATTTACATGTATAGCTTCCATGCTTCGTCTTCTGACTCATATCTCCTAGGTTTGATTGAAAATATCATTTAGTCACTATTGTTTTTGTCAGTCTGCGGTGTCTTGCTAAATCCATTTCCAAAGTTTATGGGTTGAGATGTTTTTCTTTTCTTTTGAATAAAATTTTCAGTTACTTATAAAAAGAATGTTCAAGATGTAAATGTTGTCATGTTTTGAAATTATATTGACAGTCATATAGCCGATATGTAGTATCTTGAAAAGTTCAAATACTTTTAAGACACATTTAGAATGGTTTGACTTACTCTGATTGCAACTTTTAAGTATCCATTTATTGGTGTGGAAAGTGAAAATATGTTGATAAAAGGGGTTGTTCATGATGTAAAGTTTGGTATGCTACAGAGTTGAACTAGCAGCTTACTTCCTGGAAAACGCCATTTCAGAAAACAAGACCTCCAAGCACAAAATTACTGACCAAGAAAAAAGGGATACATGTTTTAACTTAATATATTTTCCTTCCCCTTCAGATTTCTTAGTCTCTACTTATCTAATTGTCAAAGTAGGACTATTTAGTTCCTAATGCTATGAACAGTGGCTAAAAGATTTATAATTTCAAATATCACTGGAAAGGAATCATCTGAGTAATCTGATCACCCCTTGCCAGCAAGTATTTCCAATGAATTTTCTATCCTTTAACTTGTTTGTCATAATTTCTTTACATTATATTTAATCAAATATATGCTAGATTTTTATTGGAAGCTTCACTCTCTCCCATTGATTTCAGGTGCTTGTCTGCATTGTTTCAACTGTTGATGACACGAAGCTTATAACAAAGGTTGGGTCTTATTTCAATTTTGTTATAAATTGTGCATGTCTAATGCAATATAATTTTCTAATGGAGATTTGACACCAAACTGTCCTGATTACAGGTTGTGATTCGCGAGATTCGAAAGATTTTGAAGGAGCTTGTTTTTGATAAGGTTTAAACCCTTCTTGCTCTTTTTTAATTGTTTTGATAAAATGATTTCAAATATAGTCTAACATGGTATTCTCAACTAATATGGATGGTCTAATGAGCATTTATTTAAATGTGGCCCATAGCCATTTCTTGTGTTAAAAAATTATAGTGATTCTTGAAGTGGGCACAGGACTCTTATTTATCGCACAAGACTTATTTATCTTGGATCGGGTAGTTTGTGGATATGTTAATTTTCTTTTGGAAATAATTGTAGAATGTACTTAGAGATTGATCTAAAAACTTGACTTATGTTTTTTGACCATTTATATGGTTGTTTGGTTTTAACTTTACTCTTTATATATTTGTATCACTAAGTGATTCTTGATCATTTGTAATTAGAATGGAAGGCTTCCGTTACTGCAGCTACTTCATCCAAATTGTTCACGCTATTTCAGTCCTGATGATCTGACTTCTCTCAATTTATCTATTCCTTCTCTCAGTGCCAAGGTGATTTTGAAACTGTTTTCCTTTTTGTAGAACCATCTGTGAATGATTATGCAGCTATATTGGATTTAACACTAATATTGTCCACTGGCAGGGTGAGTCAGAAGCAAAATCATCAAAGAATGAAAAATCCAATAAGACAGATACCAAAGATGACACAGACACAGAAGTGACTGAAGTGGAGGGCAATGAAAATACGTCTGGTGACGAACTTCACCTAGTTGAGGGAGGAAAAAAAGATCCTTTCTTAAGGAGGCAGGAGCTTTTGGTCAACAGTGGTCTTGCTGAGGTCTGTTACTTTACGTTCTGGAATCCTTACTTGCATTTTGTTTTTATTTGACTTTTTTGGTTTAAATATGTGTCATTGTTACTTTTCTAATCATTTTGTTAATTAATTAAGACATATTGCATGTAATGCTTCATATATCTTAGTCATTATTGATGTGATTTTAACCTCTAATGATGTAGATCTAAAGTTAGCTTAACTACTCGATAAACACTAACGTTAGTGGGTAACTTCAATGCTGGAATGCTTGCAGGGTCTAATTGATATATGTATCGAGAGTGCAGGAGAACTACTTAGATCAAATTTTGGCAAAGAAGTCATATACGAGGTAGTAAATTTGTTTTCTATTGATTTATTATGTCATTGGAGTTCTACTTTTGTTTAAGTTTCCTCAATCCTATTTGTCTTTAATATATATGTTTGATAACTTGTACAGGTCCTATTGGACAATCGTTCTTTCCCTGGCTCTCTCTCTCTCTCTCTATATATATATTTTCCTGAAAATTAGGCACAATAAATTTATATGCTGTGAGCATCACTTTCTTCAAAAATCACGTGGATTCTTAATATAGCCGCCCTTTCTAAAACTTAACCATCCCATCATTGCCTTGGACCAATTCATTCGTGCAGGTTGCAACAGGAGGCTCTGATGGCATTCTCCACCCAACTTTGGATGACAAGCTGAATACCCTTCATGCAGAAATAGCATCTCTGGCAGCAAAGTCATCAGAAGAATCAGAGGAGGAGCACGTTCTCAAAAATTTCCATTCCAGTCGGGCAATTAGAAAACTTGTCTTGGATTGCCCCACATTTGCTTGTACTTTATGGAAGAAAGCTCTGAAAGGAAAGTGTGAGTTGTGGGCCAAAGATCACAGGTTAGGCTACACATGCTTTCAAATCTCATTTATTAACCTAGCATAAAAAGAGATGACTTCTCATGTTAACTTTTGGGTCCTATTCTTTTGATTGCAGCTGTAAGGTAATTTGTGCATTCTTGGAATCCTCTGATTCTAAGGTACGTGGACTGGCAAAGAAAGAGCTGCAGCTCTTGATAGATGCTGGCATTATCAAGATACCTGAGACCAAGCATTCAGCAAATGAAGGTTAAGTCACCTGTGGTGGATGGATGAGGTTGTTACTTGATGGAGCAGAAATGAATTCTGGGGCATTGTTCCAGCACCCTCTTGTGGTGGTTGGGCACTGGGTTCGAACCCCACCAACCCCCCTTCCCTTTATTTATCTAGCAAAAAGAAATGGTTTAATGTAATGTAAAGAGTACCTGGAAGAATTTTTGACAGATAGAGGTATCTTAAGGCAGAGTTAAATTTTGAATACTTTAACCAAAAAAAAAATTTGAATACGGGGTGTCCTTTCATATATTATCTTTATGGTTTTGATGATGAAAGAATCTCAGTTAACAATCTAAAAAGCAGGGAAAATGCCTGTACATTGACAATGAAAAGAAAAGCTACTGATCGTTGACACTTTCCCTTGCAAAGTTTTCTCTGTCCTGTTGATATTGAAAGATGTGTTAGATTCTGTTGTTTAAATTACATACAAAGTGATTTACAACAAGTGTTTGTCAGTCAAAATTTTGGCACTTTGAAAATTCAAAACCGGATACTTGAAAGATCCTTATTAGACAATACATTGTATATTTGCCTAGGCAACATCACACCTATTTTCCTAAGACTAGGAACGCACACAAGCAGATTTGCTTCTAAAAATTGCAGCTTCTGATCTTACTTCAAAAATTGGGGTGTCATACCTCCAGCTTCCTTTTTCACAATTCATAACATTCCCTGTCTGCAAGTACCAATGGTTCTCAGGTTTCCTGCAGAGTCGGGTCCGAAGATGAGGATAGCCTCCTTGGAATGAGTAGTCTGATGGATTGAAAACTGGGGATTCCTTTTGGGTTTTTTGGTTGCTTGGGAATAAATGGTCGGGTGGATTGAAGAGAGGGGATTCTTTCCTTGATGTTGCAGTAGTCTTCAAACAGTTCTGTATCACCCTGGCCTCCTCTCTGAATCTTTCTCTAATGTCGTTCAGGCCTCTCAGAATTTTGTGAGACCTTGACTGGCTTGTATGATTCCGCCCCTTGGGTTTTGAAGCACTGGAAGTTCTAGCCGTATAGGGAATTGTATTGCACTCAAGGCAGAAGTATTTCCATCTCTCTAAATCAAAGGCTTTTCTCTTTGCACTGTCAGAGAGACGTGTATATGCCTGCAGAGTGCGGAGAGTTTTTTTTTAAATATGTTTAATATGAGAATTCTGAAGGAAAATACTGATTAACAAAAAGACAAAAAAAAAAAAGAAACTTTGTTGGCTTTAGTGTGATGACAAGACACCATGAATGCATTGCAAACAAAGACAATCAACTCATCAGTCATCATACCTAACATGCAGATGCTGTTGGTGCAATGTGGGATCTTTCATAACAAATTCTGTTGCCAAACTGAATGGTGTATAGTTCCTATTTATGACTCTGTCAGGTGGGGGCAACCAGATATAATTCCCTGTCTCCTAGTAGTTCAACCATATTGCATGAGTTCACTATCTATAAACTAGCCTAATAATGATTCTCACAGGAAAGTCAACCACCCTTGTTAATAAAATTACGAGGCACATGTGTTAAAAAGTCCATTTTCATTATTGTGGTTAGGGAGGTTTTATGGGATGCCTCATGCCGGTATTTCAATAAGATGCTAAGAGTCTTAGACACCCGCGTTAGCATTAAAAAAAGAAAGTATTTTAGCTCTGTCAACTTACGTCTAAAAATTGCAACAATGAATGAATGATTGTATCTGGTTCTAACTTTAACTCAATATCCTATTCTAATTAGTTTGATTTCGACTAGTTTAGCAATCTTTTTCAATCTTTAAGCATGTAAAAATTTAGCAAGATTGACAAAGATATGGAAAAGAACCAATCTAACCTCTGAGACAAGCTTGAAAGCAGTTTCAGCCTTGGGGTGCTTGTTCTTATCTGGATGAAGTTGCAAAGCTGCACAAAAAGCAATCCTCACAAAACAGGAAAAGCAAAATGCAGATGGGAAAAAAAATACTGTCCATCAATGGAACCAACCCACCAAGCTTATGGTATTGCTTGCGCAAAACTTCTGTTCCAGCATTTTCTTCCACCTATACATAAAATCCATGAACAAAAAGATGCTACATCATCAAATTCAAGAACCTCAAAAAAGAAGAGACTGCTTAAAGAATAACATCAAGAAAGCTCACAAACAAAAAAGAAAAACATACTCCAAGAATGTGATACCAATCAATGAAAGGTGATTTAACAAGGCTGCAACCTTGTCTATGAGTGCAAGCAATGGAACGTGTTGAAATGGAGCAAATTTGTGTGACTAAACAGGGTTTGAAATCAGATTCTTGTCCCACTCTAGCCATTGGAAGAGAACAATGTGAGAGAAAATATTGGAAGAGAATGAGAAAATGTGAAATGGGTTGCAAAGATTGAAGAATGGCTTTGTATTTGTGTGTGGCAGAGCCTTTTTGTTGGTCCTAAGAGAGAGATGCAGTGAATACAAGGTGGAGCGGTTAAGAAAAAAGAGCAACCTTTGCGGGGATAGAATTTTGAAAAGTGGATCAGTTGGTGGGAATGAAGAAGAGAGCAAGTGAAAAGCTCTTAGGAGAAGTTAACGTTAATCATGCCACGTGGCGCTACATGAGAAGGTCTAGGAGCATTTGGTCTTTCCGTTTTAATTTAACCTCAAATTGTTGTTTAAAGTTTAAAAACCTTAATTGAATTTAAACCGAAACTTTAAAATATAATTATTAAAATCAGAATTGTCAATTTGTCATAAAGGTCATGAATGTGCTTCCATTCTTGTTTTGCTTGAAAATAATCATCATTTATGATTGACAAATGTGATTGCTGTTATTTGTTGATTAATGATTAGTTAAGACTCTTGTTGCTGTATTAGCAATAGCATAATTTGACGTAAATTTTAGGAGAAACGCATTTGATCAGATTTATTTAGTAATGTAGAACTTTTTTGGAACTTGAGTTTTCAAGCATTATGGGTGCACGTGACAATTTGATTAAATATAATGCTTGGTACTCGAGTTTGGTAAACTCGAGTTTCACTTGGAACTAGAGTTTGATAAACTCAAGTTCCAAAAAGTAATACATAACTAAATAAGTTTGTTCGGATGCATTTCTCCTAATTTTTTCCTAAAATTATGCTATTTGGAAAAATTAGCCTTCTTGATGTTTCTAATAGAGACATCCAATGTTCAAATCTTTACTCTCATATGTCACAAGAACTATTGAATTATTAATTTTTTTTTTTTTAAAAAGATCAATATTAGGGAGACCACATTTTTCAAATTTTTTATTTTTTGGGATAATTTGATAGTTATAATAGAGAGGGGATGATTTGAACCCTAAATATCTCATTATAAAACCATGAGATATCAACCAATTGAGATACAAGACTCTTAGTTTTACAATCTCTTTTTAGAACTTGTTAAAAACTTAAGATAACAAGTTGTGATTTAAGAAAGATCACTTTCACTATGGACACAAATTGTATTATGTATCAATCACAACAAGTCACGTTAACTATTGTGAAAAAAGTCATGAAATTCTTTGTATTTCTAAACAAATCCATCTGTACTCCCTCTAGAAGAGCTTATTTTCATTGAGTCATTGGATATAAAAAATAAGCTAGAAAACTCACTAGGAAATTTTTTTTTAAGAGGTTGGACATAAATTAAATAAGCTGAAAAAGCAGCCTAATTTCTTTCACCTTACTGCTCATCCAAATGAAAACTAAAGTGAGGGTAGTGTGGTGTGGGGGATTGAAGACTTGAAAGAGTGGTGGTGAGGACCAACCGACTAGCAAGAATTAAATTTTTTGGTAGGTTCTCTCTAATTTCAGCAGGCACCATATTGAATCTAGAAGTGAAATTACACGTGAATTTGGAGCCTGTGGCAGGTGTGTCCCACGCATATAATGCCTAGTTGAAACCCAAGCCTGAAAAGGAGATTCAGAGTAGGTGAAATTAATCAAATTGGCCCCTACCATGGGTCCTCTTTCGGAAAGCTCTTGTTGCTTAATTAATTAGTACCTTTTCATTAAACAGAAGAAGAACTTGAAGTTGAAAATTTAATTTGCCATCGCTGAATTGAATGGCCCCTACTCAAGACTTCTTGAATGACTTGTATTGGCAACATTTTGTTCAAAATGAAAACAAAAATTGTGTTTCAGTCAGGGAATTGGGCTTTGTGATTGTCTTTACCCGTAGGTAAGAGCAGCACAATCATGTAATTTATTGGTTAATGCATTGTCTTTTGTAAAGTTACAACAACTGACAACTTTCAAGATCACATAATTCGATTCACTTAGAAAAATCTAATGTACAACATCTACTAAATAGGGCTTAATTTTTTACCAATTTTAAACCTTTGTTTGTTACTATTATTGAGCAAACTTGTGTCTCCTACCCAATGTTTTCCACTTTCTCCAATCATCAAGTTGACAATCTAGGCCTTGGCCCTTGAGAAAATGACATTGGCAAGGCATTGCCATTGGATATTTGAACTTGTTTTCGAGATTGGCAGGGGCTTGTTTTGCATCAATGTAGCTTTTGTTTATAGAGGGACAAGTTCCTATGGGACTAGGGAAATTCACATTTTTATAATGTTCAATTATATGAAATGGTCAAATTGAAGTTGTTGGAATTCAAAATCCAACGCAGGTTTTGCGGAATAGGTAGATGGGCTCGACTACCAAGGCCTAGTCTACACTTTTTTTAGAAGGTAGGCTACACTTTATTGTGTGCTTTTTTCTTTTTTTTTTTGGTTACTGAGATACACTTTGTTGTGTGCTACATTTATAAGATCCATGGCATGAAATTTATTTCTGGGTGGTATATTCAAGGCATTCATGTTGAAGCAAAGAGCATTGCAATTGCTGTGAAAAATGATTGTGCTGGTGCAGTATACAGTATTATTCAAGGCATTCACGTTGCTTAATTCACCACCCATTTTCGCTTGAGTACCAAAATAGTAATATCAATATTCAAGTGTAAAATTTAATAAAAATAGATGAAAAATTGTTAAAAGAGTTTTACTTTATCTTGAGTAGAGTGATGCATGGTGAAAAAAAAATTAGACTTACTATTTAATTTTGATTACGGTGTTGAGAGATAGAGAAAGATTGTTTTTGCGTGTGGCCCTAAGAAACATTAGGCGGTGATGTGCGATACAATTTACTATTTAATTATTGTAATTTATTATTTTTGATATTTTTATATAAAAAACGTTATTTTAGGATTAGGTGATTTATTTCCTTATTTTTAGGTGCATTTAATGTTTTTTAGGTCAAATTTGATTCCTGATATGGTTAGGTATCAATTAGGAGTTATTTGGGAAGATATTTTCTTGTATGCCAAGCTTTATGGAGCCCTTAAATAGGCCCCTAAGTCTGTAAACGTTTTCAAAAAATTATTGAATAAAAATCAGAAAAAAGGTAAGGCTTTGCTCTTCTTTTGGTTCTTCAAGAACTGTGAACTTATCAGAGATTCTTCCTTGTGGCATTCAAATTTTATACCTTTGGTTCGTGATTCAATTATAATCATTGGGTTAAGATGTTACACTTATACCTTTGGTTCGAGTTTTGATTATAAATGTTGGATCAAGGTTTCTATAAAAAATCTGAATTTTAGTTTTCTTGGGCAAGTATTCCAATATTTTTGTTGGGTCTCAAAGCGTGTCGATTGAAGTTCGCATCAGGCGGTTAGTGTTGATAATGTACCGTGTAGAAATTGATCATCAATGATTGATTAAGTATACTAATAGCATTTTTTGGGTGAAATAGTTTAGGGTTTAATGGTTAGATTTCTCTTGGCCTATAACAATGGGGAGTTTTTTGTCTTGACAAATCGATAATTACAATAAAAAGAGAAGATTTAAGCATTGGATTGTTCCGTTGGAAATATTAGAAAATGTTGTTTAAGTCACAGTTATAAGAGTTTTCTTAAAAATAAAAAGTGGGTACAAACCAGCCATTTATTTTAATTTAAAAAAAATTATCCCTTCAATTTGGACATTATTCACGGGAGCTTAGTTAAAGGCCTAAGTGGCTTATAGGTCTATAGCCTACCTTGCTCAAACGGAATCTCTTGTGTTTTTATTGAGAAATCAAGTATTCAAATATTCCCATCCTACTTAAAATGTGTCAAAATAGTAATACAGATAAGTTCATAATGACATGTGTCAAATCAAAATACAATTTTGACAAAGAGAGCCTAACATTATTGCTAATGATTACCACTTTATAAGATTTTGGATGCGCAAGAATCTCTATACAGCATCCTAATTTTCTCAAAAAGCTTGTGATCAACTTGTTTGCAAATGACTTATATAGCTTATCTATCCATAATTGTAATGTACAACATAATGGACCACCTGCTTACAACAAAAGAGAGAGAGAGAGAGAGAGAGAGATAGATAATGGACCACTATATTTGATCTTTAATTTAGAGATGGGGTACATGAAAGTTGTGTAGGACTATTCCCTAGTTAGTTTTTTTTTTTTTTTTGAGAAAGGACCATTCCCTAGTTGGTACCACACAAAAGGATAAATTGGGTGAGCAGACCCAACAAAGTCGAGCCTTTCATATAGTTAGTCCAATCATTCTTATTTCTTAGTTGACCCACTAGGGCCCACTCTATTATAACTTTGTCTAAAATCTCCAATGCCTACATACTAAACTATACTGTATCGTACTGGACTCCAGGGGTTGGATCCAGCAAGCAACACGCCTTCCCTCTCTCTCTCCTTTTCCTTTTCTTCCCCAATCCCCCCACCCACATTACCACCGCATGAATTATAAAATAATATAAATAAAATATATATTTAATTACCTGCATGTCATTTGGATTTACTTCATCTTGTCTTGTCAACCTAACTTGTAATTTGTAAAAGATTATCATTTTTAATTTATGGTTCATTGTATTAATATATATTTTTAATTTGGATTTACTTCATCTTGTCAACCTAACTTTATTATTATTATTATTTTTTTTTTGGGAGAAAAAAAAGTAGAGTGGCAAGTTTTATATGCTCAAGACAGCATGAAAGGAAATGGATATTCATGCACACACTAGTAAAGAAAAGAAGAATTCAAATTAAAGACCAAAGTATTGTTGACCCAAGACTTAACTATTAAACCACTTGATATTAATATTCGTTATTATACTTTGATGCTAAATAATATTACTAAGGTTTAAATATTACTTAAATTTTTTTTTTTAATAATTTAATAGTTGGGAGAGAGAGATTTAAAACTTTATGGTCCGTTTGGATTAAGTGGGAGGGAAGGGAAGTAGAGTAGAGTATAAGTAACCCAAAATTAGTCTATTTTCAGTCAATTCTACTTTACTTCCCTGCACTCGAGAAATTATTAGATCCACCAAGAGAATTACTAATGTGATCCTCCCTAACCTTCCAACCAATAAAATACTATTATTTATACAAATGTCCATACCTGGTAATTTTTATTATTATTTCTTGTGTTGATTAGTAAATTCACTAATACATTTACATAAATGATATCGTCTTATTGGTTGAGAAGACTACATTAGCAATCCTTCTGGTAGACCTAATAATTTCTCCCTCCACTTTCCTTCCATTTCCCCTCAATTAAAGTCTCTTTAAAAACATAAGAGATATTAATTGAACTACAAAATTCTTTAAAAATATTATTTTTGAGTACAGTTAATGGGTGTCCTAAATTCAATAAATCATACAATTTTAATGAGAAATATAAAAAGATATAAAAAAAAATATTAATTATATTTTTTTATTGTAAAAAATTTCCTAAGAATATTTCTTAAATCAATACTCTTATTTAATTCTTTAATTTTGAGACTTCTTAAATACTCTTTCATGTAATTTTTATAAATACAATAAAATTTTAACTCATTACAATTTTTTTTAAATTAATAGTTATGAATTGAAAATATATTTTTTCAATAAAGAGAAAAAAAAAAAACAAAAAAAGAAAGAAAGAAATAATGTCACATCAACTACAATTATCATAGTAGATCCTTAACGTGCGCACTCTTCCAATTCTTACCTTATTCTTCCGTGACGACCGTGACCTTCCTCTCTCTCCTCTATTACCTCCAACCCAACGTGTGCGTCTCCCGAAATTGACGAAACTACCCTCTCTATTTCCTTGGTCACCACGCAATGTCCCCGTCAATTTTGAAACCAAAGGACATTTTAGGTCATTTTACCTCCTCACTTCTTACAAGTTTCCACATCACCTCCCTCTGCAACAAATCAGAATCTCTCACACCCAACCAAATCTCTCAAAACTCTTTTGAAACCCTAAATTCTTCCTCAAGATTTCTCTTTTTTCACTTTTTTTCATAAATCAGACATTTTATTTTTTTCCTTCAAAATTTTCAATTTTGAGTAATTTGATGCTTTTGGCTTGAGGTTTTTTTTTTCTTCTCTTTTTTCCGATCTCCGCCGTTGAGTTCCCCATGGCGGCGGGGACAATGGCGACCGCCGCCGGGGCTGTGGTGCTGCTCTACTACATGCTGAGCCGGAGGCTGGCGGCGTCGTCGTCGGGGCCGAAGGTCGACGAAGACAGGGGTGATAGGAGGAGCAGCGGCGGAGATTTGACGAGATCGAGTAGAAAGAGAATCGCTCGGAGGCCAGCTCAGGCTCCGGCGACGCTCTTCGAGTCGATCACGACGTTGTCGGAGACGCTCCGGTTCACGTACTCGGAGACTCTAGGCAAGTGGCCGATCGGCGATTTGGCGTTCGGCATTAACTATTTCATGCGGAGGCAGGTGTGTTGTTAAGGTTTTTTGAGAAAATTTTGATATATTTGCAGTGGTTTTATCGTAATTCTGTAGATTGTGCTTGGTTGGAACTGTCTGCTAGCTAAATTTTGTTTCTTTATGAGTCTTTTCCATTTAATTGAGCTTATTTTTTGGTATTGTAATTATTAATTTTTAACTTTCTTGCAATTTTTTAGTTTTTGTAGCACTAAAAAGTGTCACAGTTCTTGTGAACTTTATAAGAGATTTATTTATTTATTTATTTTTTTAAAGTAATGCTGTGTGATTTAGTTATTTTATTTGTTTATTATTTAAAATCTGTTGAATGAGAAAGTTGTATTTCCAACAGTAACAATTAGTTAATTGTTTAGAGTGGAGGAAAGTTCTGAACTAGGGTTTATTACTTTAATTGGGATGAGCTGAGAATCTAGAGTTCAAATCCCATCACCACCCCCCCCAACTATTGAATTATAAAAAATAAAAAAAGAAAGAAAAGAAAAGAGGAGGGTGGATTGGGACGGATGCAATTGGAAAACCAGAAATTTTGGGGGTTAAACTTTAGTATCAAGCATTGGTATTTGCCTGTTAGCTTTCACAATAGTAGATTGGTGTTGTTTGTGCATTTGAAACTGAGAGGCAGTAGGTCATTCAGTAGATTAGTTGTTACGTTATTGGTCTGTTGCCAAGGAGCTATAGTCGATTTTTCTTCTTCTTTTTCCTCCTCTTTTATATTTTATTTTATGTTGTTGTTTGTGTTGTTAGCTATAATGGTAATGTGTGATTGAAATGTTACTGAGTGTGATGTGCTTGCAGGGTAACTTACAAGTTGCAAGTGTATATGCTGGTAGTAATTGTATTCAACTTAAAGGTCCAGAAATTGTTGCGGAGTTGAATAAATTTCTGAGGTTGTTGACCCTTTGTATGTACTTCTCAAAGAAGCCTTTTCCGGTGTTTTTAGAGTCTGCCGGCTACTCTTATGAAGATGTCCTATTTCAGAAGCCCAAGGCAGCGGTATGTTACAGTCAAGAGTATGCGTTATTTGATTTCAACTCAAAACTTACACAATGTAGATCATGTGGCACGTACATGCATATGGAGTGGTCATCTTTGTTCTGCATGAGAGCCATATTGCATGCAGCGATCTGGTTTAGTCTCTTATTTGGGTTTTAGTTCAATTGTTTCTTGGAATTCTCTCCGTTCCATCATCCATAGCACTTGTGCATCTGAGACTAGTTATTTCCCATATGAATGCTACGGTGTCAGAGGGCTCTTCAAATGGGAAACAATTACCCACAGGACTGAGTGGATGCCATAAGTTGATGCCAGGCTCCACAATTTATGAAGTGTATCTGTGGAGATAAAAAATAGTAGACTATAGCAAGAAACCCTTGAGCTAAATAACAGAAAGGAGTTTAAAACTTGAGAAAAATAGCCTTTTAAAATTTTGCATATTTTTCCTGTAAACGTATGAGACTTCTGATGTGGGCTAAACTTGACAAATTTCAACTTTTAGGTTTTGGCTTTCTCCTTTGGTGGTTGTTGAACCTTTTGTCTTCATACTAATCATGATATATGCGGTCAAGCATGTATTGCTAGTTTGCTTATGTGTTTTGTATTTAAATTAAAATCATAATTGAGTATTGTTTTAATTACCAGAACAATGATTGCAGCTTTTGAAGCCTGCTTTCACAATTATACAAGATAAAGACTCAAAATGTTTCCTTCTATTGATTCGTGGTACTCATAGCATTAAAGATACACTAACAGCAGCAACTGGAGCGGTGGTCCCTTTTCACCACTCGGTTTTACATGATGGTGGAATAAGCAATTTAGTTTTAGGATATGCTCATTGTGGAATGGTTGCTGCTGCTCGTTGGATTGCAAAGCTTAGCACTCCTTTTCTGCTCAAAGCTCTTGATAAATATCCTGATTACAAAGTTAAGGTACAGGCTATAAGTTCTAATTTGATATTATAAATCACTATTTAATTGTGCTAACTCTGCTGATAACTTTTCTTTCTGTCAAACAAATTAAAATGGCATACTTTTTGACTTCTTTGCGCTCCTTTGCATAAAGAAGCTTTATTTATACTGTTTTTTCTTACTTATCAAGAAATAAAATAAAATGGCATCTTGTGGTAGATCTTAACCTTTTCTTTTTGGATGGATAATAAAAGGATAAAAAGCATAAATTAATATTCTTGATGTTTTCCTATTAAAAATTTCATTTTTTTTTTTAATTTTTATGTTTCTGCTTGTATTTCCGTGAATACTTCGTTCAATATCATCTGTTCTAGTTAACCTATCAAGGAATCTCATGTTACCAAGCATCTTCTTATAGTTCTTAATTAATCTTGTGACTAATAAAAAAAAAATTTTGGTCAGTTAGTAGCATAACCTTTCATATAACTTAATTGATTTCAACATGGCCCTTGATTTAAAATTTACCACAACTGGAAGAGGATTTTATTTTAGTGAAATATGATATCTGCAGGTACTTTGCTTTGCTAGGATCTTCTCTGTAACATATAGGGATAAGATCCACTCCATTTATATCCTCCAATTCCTTCCAATTCCTTCCAATTCTTAGCTAGATGTGAGACACATGGTATGTATTTGATTTTGTGTAGTTTACATGGGTTTTTAAGACCATTGGTTTTTTTAAATGCTATGTGTCTACATTTATATTAAAATTGGAAAAAACAAAAATTGGAGGATTTAAATGGGAGAGGATCCTTTCCCTAAGATATAAACCTCTAATTCTTTGTTACTCTCTGCCATGCTATGTCATCATCTAGTCAATTTTGGAAATTAAATTACTGTACTGAATTGGTTCATGCAATATAGGTTTTCAAATATATAATTTTATTTTGCCTTAGTTTTTCATTTTGTCATTTTCAGATTGTTGGGCATTCACTTGGTGGTGGTACTGCTGCGCTGTTGACATATATTCTACGAGAACAAAAAGAATTATCCTCGACGACTTGTGTCACATTTGCCCCAGGTATGTACTGATCAAGCCTGTTGCTTATGTTTGCTTTCTATTTCTACTGATAGCTTTGTTTTTAGTTGCTTTGTGAAGTCTTCATAAACTTTTATAACTAGATTTACCTATAAAGGATTAAGAAGGTCATGGGGACAAAGGATTATCAATGTGTGCACCTGCCTTGTTTCCTCATTTTGTGGCATCTTACTTGATGATTATCTTCAGTGAAGTCAGAATGATGTGGACTTCCAAATTAAAAATGACTTTATCCCCTAGTTTGCAGCTTTTGTTTCCATTGTATGTACCATCTATCAGTTATGTTTCAGATGGCAGTGGAAAATGTGAATTATTTCTATAGAGAAACAGAAAAGGCTCTAATAGATATGATGGCTAATTTATCTAATTATCAAGTGAACACTTAAGGGTGAAGAAGATGCTCTATAACATTAGGAATACAAGATATGACATAACTAAGGACACCGGATAAAGTTTATTTGCATGGCATGGTGGTAATATGACAATCTCCTTTATTTATCATATGTCAATTTCCTTGTCTTTATCAAGATATTTTCTTAAGTTCACATGATGAATAGCTTCATTTGCTCCACTAACTGCAAAAGATTTTCATGTGGAGGACTTTAATTATGCAAATGAGCTGTAGCTCAAATGGCATCTTTGTCGCAGGTTCAAAACCCAAAATGTGTTTGTGAATTTTACCAATGAAAACACAAAAAACTAGAGGACATTAGTGATCAAAATCCATTGAAGTTGTCAGAATCATTGCATCAACATATTAGTACAATGGAGGAAAAGATATAGACAATGGAGCGTAGAAAGAAATTGTCTTTTGAATTTGTAATGGTGCTCCCCTCCCCCCTTTTTTCCCAAGGCTTAAGGTGCTTTTATCTTTGTACTACAATTTTAGGGAGTGTGCTTATCAGCTCTTGTTAGACAACAGAAATTTATGCCTTTGATTTAATACGATGTTTTTTTTTGGGAAGGGATAAATTAGTAAAATGTGATTTCTTAAGTGCTTGTTTTATAATTGTCATTCTGCAGCTGCCTGTATGACATTGGACTTAGCAGAATCAGGGAAACACTTCATTACTACTGTCATAAATGGTTCTGACCTGGTGCCAACATTTTCGACAGCTTCTATTGATGACCTTCGCTCTGAGGTGCTGTACCTCTCTCTTCTGACTGGAAGTGGATGTATAGAAAATTCGTAGTTGAAATTCCTAATTTTCAATCTGTTGTCCATTACAAACTTTGGGAATCCTTAAATTGTTATTTTCAGGTGACAGCATCATCATGGTTAAATGATTTGCGGGATCAGATTGAGCGTACGAGGGTCATAAATGTTGTTTATCGCTCTGCAACTGCTCTGGGGTCTCATCTACCATCTATAGCTAGTGCCAAAGCCAGGGTTGCTGGTGCAGGTGCACTTCTGCGGCCAGTATCCAGCAGCACTCAGGTAAAATTTATCTCTGTTGTTGGTTAATCTCTTCTAGTATTGTTTGCTCCTGCGTCTCCTTCTGAAGACCTAGATTTAAGCTAGGTATCAACAGTGAAATTTTCGCAAGTAATGATTTCTTAAATCTATTAGGTAATGAAAAATTATCCTGTCAATCTTCATGACAAAAAAAGTTTTGACACTAGGTTGAGTGCACAAGTACTGATAGAATCATCTGCTTAGATATGCTGTAATAAAACCTTGTATCTTTTCTTTTGCTAATGGCTTTGTAGCAAAGCCTAGTGGCATGTCCGAATCTCCCTCATGGGGAGAGCCTAGGTACAAATTCAAAGCTTTCATCCCTTGCTCCTATGTATTTGTATGATGATGCCGTTTTGCTTGGTAAATTTTAGGTTGTGATGAAGCGTGCAAAGAATGTTGCTGAAGCTGTTGTCAGAACACGCTCATCTCTGTCGTCGTGGTCTTGCATGGGTGCACGTCGCCGTCATGTAGGCCCCCTATTGGATTCTCAGGTCGAAAATTTTCCTGAAGTAGCTCTAGAATCTGAAAGAAATTCTGAATCTGTTGCAACCGAAGTGATAACAGGAAACCCTATTGTGATTAAAGTGGAATCTAATTCTTCTAGCAGTGGATCAGGACATGATGATACTGACGAAGAAGAGCCACTCCTTCCAGATGATAGTGTCATTACTGTGTCCACTGTGGAAGAATTTACTGAAGGTGAGTTATGGTATGAACTCGAGAAAGAGCTCCAACGGCAAAATAATGAAACAAACATTAGAGCCCAGGAGGCAGAAGCAGCTGCAGCTAAAGAAATCATTGAAGAGGAGAATATGCTAGCAGATGCAGTGGAAATCAATAAGCCGATATCATCATCAGAAGTATCAGAGAGCCACCACTTCTATCCCCCTGGCAGAATCATGCATATTGTTTCTGTACCTTCATCCGATACTCCTAATGGAGATCATGATGGGCACACGGAAGAACGTGTTGGCATTTTTGAGACACCTAGAGAACTTTATAGTAAACTGCGGCTTTCAAAAACAATGATAAATGATCATTATATGCCTATGTATAAGAAGATGATGGAAATGTTAATCAAGGAACTGGAAAATGAAGAACCTTGTGATTGTGAAATGTGAAATGAACAAACTAAAAGAATATATATTGTACATAACCCCTTTTATTAATATACTATTGATTTCTTCTGGATGATATCGTTCTTGTTTGATAGGGCGGTCGTACTGTGTTGGATGAAATGAAGTTAATCAAACAGAGTATGCTGTTCCTTTTCTCTCTGTTGGATCTTTTACCAAAATACTGTTTGGTGCACTTGCTATCATGATATTAAATACTTATGATTTAGCGATGACTGATACATCTGAGGGTCCTAATTCAAATTACTTTTAAAAGATAATAAGGATTCTTGAAAAATAATAATCTTCAATAATATCTGATATCGCCAGAGAAACAATGGAAAGCTCAATGGTGAAAAGCTTAAATAACCACTAATGGTCCATGTGACCAACCAAATAATTTAGATTCTTGAAGATACATTCAAGTTCCATGTGCGCTAAAAACTGATACAGCTTCATACGTCAATGATTTAGCTGAAATGGTATCCTTTATATGAGTCCTAAAAATTTTGAAAATAATGTGGAAGGGGAGAGTCACTTTGAGAGGCTTCCTCTTCTTCATTTGTTAACTGTGCAATTGCTTCTAGTAATTGCTGCTTATATTCCTTTGATTCGACTGAGGCAAACTTAACTTGATTTAGCAATTTTAAATTGATGCTGATCTTTGAAACACATTCCAATTCAATTTGCTTAATAATTTTTCTGAAAACATATTTGATTTCTGATGGTTGAGAAACTTATAATGGACAGAGTAGAGTGATAATTTTGGTAATTCTAAAAGAAGAGGGGAAGGGGGATAATTCTTTGTAAATGATTCAAAAACGTCTTTCATGCTAAGTTTTAGTAAAAACTAGTAATTTATCATTTTACTTGATGTAATGTAACGTGGTGCAAGTCCATTATGTAAAATTGAATTTATCAAAACTAAATTATAATTTTTCCCCAAAGTTTTGGTGCTTAAGCTTTAGCCATATCAATAGTTTAAATGAATTTCTTGAAACTTCAATAATCAGTAGATATTTAATTATCAAAACAAGAATTATGATAAATGATTAAAATAAATAATGGGGAATTTCTTAACTAAGTTTTAATTATTAGAATAATAATTCTTTTGAATTTCTTACTCGGCTAAAAGAGAGTTTCCAAATGCCCTTCTACAAAGTACCAACTTCTGCGAATGCAAAATTTGCCCATAAATATATTCTGTATTACGTATCTCTGTAAATTTGAGTAATTAAAATGGATTTGTGAGCCCAGCCACAAGAGCCAGGCTTCCAAAAATTGACGGGCGAGCCCACCTAAGTAGGGTGGAGCTCGCTCGCCTCAATAGAGGTGTGTGTTCGTTATGCTAGGTGTTGGCACGACCCGCCGTCTCTATACGATCATAGACGAGTCGCCTTTCACCCCTGACAGGACGAGTCAATTTTGATCTAATCTCTCTTGTTTACTTATAGAAAAGTCTGACCCTTCTACTTCTTTACTTTGGCGATGTGGGACTTCAGTACCCCTTTATTTTATGCTTAACCAATTCCTACTCTACGTGGACTCTTTCCAAATTTATATTGAAAGTGGCTCATACTGTTAGATACGAAACTGGTATCTAATGACTTTTCTATATGAATATATTGTTGGCTTTGTGGACATGATATCTTCCTTGTTCAGATCATTTGTAAAGACGAACTTTGGAAACATTCAGAACATTAGCTATCAGACGAGAACTTGTTGTGAATGAGATGGGATAATTAGAAAACACAAGGGATGGGTCTTTATATTCTGTACAAGATAAATTCTGGAAAAGTTGAGGAAAAAATTAGACTTACTACTTCACTAGCGATTGGGTAAAACACAAAAGACAAGTTTTTTTTTTTTTTCTTAGCCCCCTCATTAGACGAATAAAATGAAATGGGTTCTACTTCTACAAGACAATTTCTGTCCTAACCTGCTCCAATGACCGACTGTGAGTTATGGATAATTACTTTTACTTGGATCCACCACTTAAATAAGTTGTCTTTAGCTTTCTCAGATGAAATGCCTAATCGCTATTATGCGTAGGCAAGCATAATTTCAAGGTTGCATGCTGGAGGTCAGCGTGGTATTTCAAAGCTTAGCTTTGCCATAACCTCTTTCCTTTCAGCCACCACAAAAGCATGTTTGGGCTATCATGGTGAAGTGAACAACTTCTTCCCACAGTAGTAATAAATAAATTCATTTTGGACTTGGCGCTTCAATCTTCTCAAGCCCCAAAATGATCTAAGAATAACAGTGTCATGGTTGTATATAAGACAGGTAATACCACATAAAAATCATTTTGAGAAGAGTAAAATAAATCTGAAAAGGGCATAAAATTGCTTAATTTCAATGCCAACAATGGACATAGGTATCCATCCTGTATGCTTCTTGGAATATAAATTACTGTTCAATAACAAGATTTTATAATCTATCTTCCCTTGTTAACAAAATTTACAGCTGTTCTGACCACCTTGGCCAACAGAAAAAATAAGGTTGAAGAATGTGTTGTCTCTGGTGCCTTCCCTTTTTCTTGAGGAACCTTTATTGCAGGTACATGGTCTGTCATATATATACATATGATCAGTCAACCACCATAACGGGTCTTGAGGGATTCTGGAGGCTCCTCTTCCATGATGCCTGAACCTCCTGTGGCCAAGTATTCACGAATGGTTGTTTTTCGGTCTGCAAGGAAAGTGTGATCCAGAAAGTTGTTGTAGGCTGCCTCACTGAGATTCTTTGCTGCTAACACACTACAGAATATTTCATCACCTTCAGTTTATGTACAGAAGTTGGCAACACAAACAGGTTAAAAGAAATGCATATATGTACAGGAACTGGAAATCATCTTATGATGCCAGTGCACAGTCAAAACAGGTGGATATAAAACAGAAGTTCGTGCTGAAGCTTCCCATGCATGAGCCATATATAATCATGGACATCCAATCAAACCATGAACGACTTTCCAAGGCGATAAAGATACAAAATACAGGTTACTACAGATATACTACTGTGTCATGTCTCTGTTCATGTGCAAGGGACATATGTACAGATCAGTGCAGATGTGCCTACCAGATAAGAGGTCACTAGTTTATTTCAGAAACACAACTTGGTCTGTCATCTAATATTCCTTGATAGCAAAATTTTAAGAACGCATAGCTCATATGTCCAATACTTACCAGTGCCGAAGATAAACACGGCAAGGTAAGATGTCATCCCGCCAAATCTTATCGATGTTGTATCGTCCATAGTGCTGAAAATAGATCTCCTTGCTTCCTGCAGGAAAATAGCTAGCATATATGGTATCACACATACTCCCTTTACATAACTATAAATAAAGCAGAAATGTATGAAAAGAGAAAAATTATCAATTGATCCAAAGGATGCATTATGGAACCTAGTGAGTACTCACATGGCATTACTGCTTGTTAATTAATAATTATGAAAGGAAAAAACTGTAACAAAAAGTGGCAATTGTTCATGGAATATTATATTTGAAACCTATAGCTCCATGGAAAGCTAAATGTTTGCAATCAGAAAACTCTTTCCAGCTTTTCAATATTGAGAGAATAAATAAACGTAAGAGATGGTAACACACACGTATGACAAAAATCTCACCAAGGCTTTGTTCTTGCAGTGTCAAAGATAGAGTTGATAAAATTAAAAACAGCAAGACAAGAAATAAAAAGAGAAAAGGCAAAAATATTATAGTAACTTGTTGCTTAGATTTTCTATATTTATGCATCGTTTAACTTGAAAAGGAAAATTACTGGCTAGGGGCATTATGGCAAACCCAGATAAGCCATATAAATGCTAGGAAGTGACATTTGGAACTAAATATTGATGTCCAGAAGTTATTCTAATATTCCAAAATCAATAATACCCTCTAATAGATTACCTTCGCATCGAATTTGAAAAAATTCCTCATCACTATAACGAGCACAAAGCACCTGCATTGATAACTGAATTAGCAGTTATCCCCTAGATGACTTTATATGTAACTTCTATCAAATCCCAAAAAAATAAAGGAGCAAGACCCTAATAAAAAATTAAACAATACAATTGCATACTAAATGGTCAATTTTCCACACACCGCCAGATTATCAAATGCCTTCCCATCAAGTGTTTCAGGCAAAACCTACAAGCAAAAAAAACAAATCTATAATTAACACTAGTGAAAATAATCAATCAAAACAAACACAATGATAGGTAGAGTAAGCAATCTAGCAACTTACACCTAGAAACCGAAATTCAAGCTCCCTCTTCATAAAAGCTGGAATCTGATTACAAAGTAAGATATTGAGTTAAGCTTCACAAAAATTTATCTGCTATTAAATTTAGTTCACTCATTTTTCACAATTCAATATTCAAATCAAATATAGGAAATAAAATCATACATTATACCTCTGACTTTTTAATCTCAAAAACTGTAACAATAAGCGTTTCACCTTCACAAGGCTCTACACTCAAGCTAGAAATCTCCTGAAAATTTCACAACCAACAATTAATGAGGTCATTAACTTTTAATCCAAGATTATTATTCAAAACTAAGACATTTAATGAGGTCATTAGCTTTTAATCCAAGATTATTATTCAAAACTAAGTAAAAGCAACAACAATAAAACCTTAGTTGCAAAACTATAGAGAGTCAGCTATATCCTCAATGGGGTCGTTCATAGGTATACACCCCAAATTGTATATGTATAAGATCCATTCATAAAAAATGACTAAATTTTACAACCTTTTGTTTTGATAACAAAGGGAATCTTTCTAAAGAAGAGCCCTTTGAACTCGACTCAAGCAAGTAACTGACCCCACTTGCTAAAACCAGTTGTTGGCTAATCATTGGGCATTCACCCATGATGGGCTAAGCAGTTTATGTAACTCTCCTTTGTATGGACTTGGGATTGACTGTGAACAAAATATATGACACTAGCCCCTGATGCAAAGTTAACTTAAGTAAAATTAAAATAAATAAATTTTATTCGAAGGCTAACATTTTCATATTTTCTAAGAAGCTAACGGCCAAAAGCTTTTTCCACTCCCAAATTTCTCATCTATTTCCTAAGCTTTCCCTGAAACCAAACAGACTACAATACAGGCAAAGTATAAGATTAATTAAATTGATCATTTTCCTTAGTGTAAAACTTTAAAAAAAAAAAAATAAAATAAAAAAATCCTCCTGCATTTTCCCGGCAAGCAAACAGAATATGGAAAAATATAAAATTAAGAGGTTAATTAAATTGAGAACCTTGGTTTCTGGCTTGGCTATTCCACGCTCCAAGAAAATCGGAGCCACGTGAGCGAACACTCGCCGAAAACCGTTGAGTCTCGCAACTCTGAAGTTGATCAGGTCAGGAAACGTACTCCTCGCGCTTCTCTCTGGTTCGCCAAAACAATATTGACCGTACGATCAAAGTTCAAAAAACAAAGTGCGATAATGATGATCGTGATGAAAGTGCAGTTTGATCGATCGTACCGGAGAGAAGGGAACCGAAGCCACAGATGGAGACGAGGCCATCGGAGGAGACGATGGTTTCGAAATCGGACTCGTCGGCGAGTTCTTCACTCGGTTTCAATAAAGGAGCTTGTGGCCGGTGAACCGAGGACATGGCGGTCGGAGATTGAGATCGTCGCCGGAGATCGATTCGGAGAGGAGAGTGAGGTAGAGGAGTAAAGCGAGTGAGAGTGAGAATGAGAGTTGGGCGGTGGAACCACGCGCGGGGGTTGGCGAGTGGGGGAGGGAACGAGAGAGAAAGAGAAATGGACATGAGATTTTGAGTTAAGAAGAAAGAAAGAAAGAGGTAATGGGCGATGGAGAATTTGAGGGGGTATATTAGGGATTTTAGTGAGTAATTACTAAGGATGTTTTTGAACCTCGATTTTACTAAAATTGAATTCAAACTAAGACTTGATTTCGCTAAAGTTGAGTTCTATGAGATGGAACTTGAGTTTTTAGTTCCACATTGGTCATGCCATGGCAGCAATTACTTGCATAGAACTTGACTTTAGCAAAGTCGAGTTTTACTTTGAATTAGATTTTAATAAAATTGAGTTAAAAAAAAAACTATATAACTAAATAACTTGCTAAAACGACTTTTTTTAAGTTATATAGTTCAAGAAAAGCTATTGTTTATTAAAAAATCACGATCCTCTCATCTTGCTTTGAAATAAAGTGTTTTTATTTTTATTTTTGTTTTCCCTCAATTGGCTACTTGTATGTAGATACTACATACAAGGTATTTCAAATATGTTTCTAGTGGATAAGCGTCTCTTTCATAAATGCACAAAAAACTTGTATGTGCATATTTGTATGTACATATTGTAGCAATTGTGCATAAATGCACAATTTTACACCCACTGATGTCGGTATTTTTTGGGTCAAAACATGTAAAATGAGTAACTTTTTCTATTATACAAGACTTTGCATTTTCTGATGTAGATGCTATAAGATCCCAATACAAAGGTAAAGCATGTTTACAAAGAAGTAAAAAGATATGCTGACACCTTGCCAGGCTTGAGAAGATGAAGATCCCAAAAGAAATTCGTTATCAATTTGTCAAACGCAAATTAATATACAAAAGGGATAATTACACTTTACCCACCTGTGGTTTACCTCTAATTCTAAGTGTCTACCCGTGGTTTCAATTTTGACACTTTGCCCACCTGTGATTCTCACCGTTACTGTGCCGTAACCCACCTCTTTACTTTTTGTTACTCTAACACAGAAAATGTAAAAAACAAAACCCCCAGCAGATCAAAACACTCTCACTCAAACCTTGAACATGAACATACCCAAAACTCAAAGACAAAGCCAAAGTCATTTTTCTTTCCCTCAAACTCTACTCTTTTCTCTTGTCCCACAACTTCTTTTTCAGATTTCCTTCTCTCTACAACCCGACCCACTCTCTGGTGCTCATCAGTCGAATTGTTAGGTACCAAACCAAATTTCAAAGATATACATCCCACCAATCACGACGTGAACAATATATATAACTTTCATCATTTGTTCAATCCAAAATCTGCATGAAATGCAGGGCATACGATAATTGGAATGTGTAAATTACATTTGAAAGGAATTAATGAAAATAGAACTGATAATTAATTTTCTAAAGTTGACTAAGCCTAAAATCAATGGAAAAATCTGAACAGATATGAAAAAACGTGCGGCCTTTTCCCTTCAATTTGGTGTGTACCATTGAATCATTGTGACTTAAAGACAAAGCCAAAGTCATTTTTCTTTCCCTCAGACTTTACTCTTTTCTCTTGTCCCATAATTTCTTTCTCAGATTTCCCTTCTCTCTACAACCCGACCCACTCTCTCTCAGGGGTGTTCATCAAATCGTTAGGTACCACTGAATCATTGTGGGACAATTTTCCTTTGACTGGCATCGAGCAAGATCACCTGAGTTCGTTTTTTCGGTATATACGGCGGTGGTTTTCAGCTGTGTTTTCAACTGGTTTTCGGCGATGGTTTTCATCTAGGTTTTCATCTGGTTTTCGGCGGTGGTTTGTCGGTGCTCCGATCAGATACACGAACCAAATCTGGGTTAAAAATCGTTAGATCTGGGTTTGAACTTAAGCCAACTTGAAACAAATCTAGGAAGATCTTGGTGCGAAAGCTTTTAAATCTGGGTTTGAATCAACCGAATCAGCCGGAGTCACTTTTGATATGGATTGATTTGCAGTGGGGGGTGGTTGTGGCTTCTGATGTGGTGATTGGTTTGCTATGATTTTTTTGGATTTGAGTTTTGTTGTAAGATTTGGGTTTTGTTGTGGGTTTGGCTGGGATTTTTTTTTTTAATTTTTGGATTTAAGTTTTGATGTAAGATTTGAGTTTTGTCGTTGTGGTTTGGGCCTGTGTTGGATATTGTTTTTGGGTTCAACTTCCTGTAATTTTTCAGATTTTTGGGTATGTTCTTCATGTTCAAGATTTGAGAGTGTTTTGATCCGTTTGGTGTTTTGTTTTTTACATTTTCTTTGTTAGAGTAACGGAAAGTAGAGAGGTGGGTTACGGCACAGTAACGGTGGGAATCACAGGTGGGCAAAGTGTCAAAATTGAAACCACGGATAGACACTTAGAATTAGAGGCAAACCACAGGTGGGTAAAGTGTAATTATCCCTATACAAAATTATCAAGCTGGCCAAGATGACATTAGTAAATTAACATGTTTATGTTTATTACGTTCTTCAATTTATAAATCATGTGATTTCAGATACTCAAATAAACTATTTTTCTTTTTGTAACATATCACTACCAGCGGTGTTAGAGAGGAATACCAGTAATGAGCATCTTCCAACTTCCAAGTACCTTCCAAGTTGTCATGTAATATATATATCCATTTATGCAAGAGTTGACTTTGTAAATTCAAAGCTGGATAATGCAATTTCTTGTTCTTTGCTGAGTGTGAAATGCTATTAGAATTTGTTTTGTTTGACCAAGTACACTGTGTCATACTGTGATAGAATATGGCACCTTCATAGCCTCTTTTTCTCCCCAAATTTTTTGAGAGGAACAAGTTGGGGGTAAAGCATTTTAGTCCCAATGAAAAAATTCAGTTTCTCAGTAATGTTTCTGATAGTAACAACTTTAATGTTGTCAAATAGCTCTTGCCATGCTGATGTCAATGAAAATACGGTTCTGCAGTGCTCAAAAGTTGATTATTCTGCAACTGAGGATGGCTTCCAGACCAGTCTTAACAATCTATTTAGTTCACTTGTTGTCAATGGGGCTCTTCAAAATGGCTTCTACAAGACCACAGCCGGAAAGAACTCCGACAAGGTTTATGGCCTCATACAATGTAGAGGTAACATATCTGGCAATAATTGTGCTGGTTGCACCAATAACTCCATTACAGTTGCATTACGCGCTGCCCGAAGAGCAAAGAGGTCTGGGTTTGGTTCAGATGGTGTTTTTTGCACTATTCAACTGAGGAATTTTTTGGGGTTATGGTAGATCATTCAGTGGCATTGATGAATGAAACTGATTATGATGATCTAGCAGTGATTTCAAATGGACTCTCCTTCATGAGTGGACTTGCATCTACTGCTCCAAAACAGCCTTTGATGTTCCAGACTGCAGTGATGGATGTTGGACAAAGTGGGAAGAGGTATGTGCACTAGAGATATCAGTAGTATTGACTGTGGCAAGTGCTTGGATGCTCAATTGGTGACTTTAAGGACAATAATTGGAAGTAAAAGAGGATGGGAGATTTATGGGTCCAGTTGTTTTATGTGGTACCATGATTCCAGTTCTATTCCAACATTTCAATCACTGCAAGTGAGTTCTGTGGTTATGTTAGGGTTTTTTTTTTTTTTTTTTTTTTTTTTTTTTTTTTTTAAATAAGAAAAACTTATCTTATTTTTATTAATCATAACATCAAAATCAGAAAATTTTTATAGAGTTTTTGTTGCTTTTTTTGGATGAAGTGAAATTGATGTATTTCACTACAGGTGCTAGAAGACTTCCTATGGAGTTGGAGTTGGCACAATCATTGCTGTGCTATCACTTCTGACACCTTTGTAGCTGTTTTTTCACCATTCTATGTGACTTCTGATGGTTGTTTTGGCCAAACATAAGATGCTCAAGATTAAACAAATGAGATGATTGACCCTACAATAGATTTTGTTTCTTAGCATCAAAGTTTGATTTTACTTCTGATTCAGATCTGCCTTTCAGAATCCATCTCCATTAATTTTATTTTTCCACCAACTTTTGGCTTCTTTACCTTTCCTAACACTTGAAACCCTGCATCTCTAAGGGCTCTGAGTGTAAACATTTTATAACATAGAGAATTATAGATCCACCAAAACATTTAATATGCTATTAATCAACTTGAGCTTCCTGTTTCTTGTTTCTCAAATTTGTTTAGTGCTCTGTAGTGGTGTGTGCAATATGCAAGGGTCAGCTTTTGCCATTGTAGAGTTTTCTCTATTCACAAATATAATCATCCACAGATTCCAATAACTGCATCTAAGGATATTGGTCAATGCCTTTCAATTTATACATTAAACAAAATGCTTCACAATAATGGCATATTCAAACTTATTACAAATGTCATGTCAACCTTGCTATGCTACATATCCAGTGGTCAACGTATATTTCAGATTTTACAACGACAAGTTGAACTGTGTATTCCATGCACTGGCGGCGCCCAGTGTTAATCAGGGTGTTCACAGTAACACCCTGATTTTTTTTTTTTTTTTTTTAATATAACTTAAAAGATTTTGAGTTTTAAATTAATATGGGTATTTTGACTGCTCTGGAAAGAAAATTTGACCACCTAAAAAAACACTTGAACACCCTTAATAACAATTGAACCCATTAAAAATAAAATTCAACTTCTCCAAAATTTTTGTCGGTTGAATGTGGAAAAAAAATATTGTAAGAAATGCTATATTTACAACATTTTCATAACAAATCTTAAATAACAGGTTGTTATTGATGAATAAAAAATAATTTTAGTGATAAGTTCAAATTGAAACTAGTAAAAACTTACAACTTAGGTTTTGTTGTGAAAATGTTGTAAAAATGCTGTGGACATCACACTTTTCAAAAATTGCTTAAACAAACATATTAGCCTAAAATCTCAAATCAATCGTTTAATTGTGATTTTTTAAATTGTGCTTCAACTGGCATATTTTAAAATTGCTATTTTTTTTATATGAAAAAATGCACACATTTCAAATAGCTAGTATGTTAGTATTTGCTTTAGTTTTTAACCGAATTTGTTGGATTTATGTAATATATTTTTTCAAAAAGATAATGTATTTTGTTTATATTAGTACTTATTTAGGCAATATGATAGTAATTGAATAGGAGATCAGTAGCTTAATAATTGCTTGGTTGTGCATATTGAAAAAGATGTAGCTAATAATATTGTGGGGCCGGGGAATTTATGATCCGGCCCACGCTCTATTAGGGCCTGGGGCCCGTGCCGAGGAGGGTATTTGCCGAAGACGAATGAGGAAAGGCTGAAGTGTCGAGTGGAACAGCTGAGGGTGACCCTGTCCTCGGCACTCCAGGACTTCAAGGGAAGAGCAACGTCTCGATGATGGCTACCCCCAAAAAGCCCCTTGAAGGAGATGCGAGTAGAATGGGACCCACGTGGGGGTTCAGTGCGAAACTAGTTCAGGGTAAATACGTCCCCTTCGCATTAAATACACCTGCCAGCGTCCTGACCATGTTAATGAGAAAAGACGCCTGGACAGGGTGACTTCAATCATCACAACTAACAGAAAGCAAGAAATGACAGCTGATGGGACGGGCACAGAAGTAGGCACCTACCTGATCAACAAGTGGAGGGCTAAGATCAACCAAGGAGGGCTATATAATGTGAAGTTTAATGCACCAAAGAAAGGGGCTGGGAAAAAAGGCCAAAAACCAGAGCCTCCCAACCCACCTTCAGGATAAAGACTCCTAGAGCGACCACGATTTAATTATGTATGAACACCGCGAAAAACCACTGTCTGGTGACCAAGGTCTAACCTTTCAAACCCACGCTCTATAAATGATATTGTTTGAGCCTTTTTACGTGCGAACCCAATATTATTATGGGTCGTTACGAATTGTGTCCTCACAATTGGCGCCGTCTGTGGGAAAGGCTTGTGTCTTGGCATAGGTGGTGGGTTGAGACAATCACTCACATCATTTCCAGCAGCCGGATGTAGTGGTCTAGTGTAAAGTTCCACTAGGGGCTACGTTTCTTCACTAGGGGCTGCGCTTCGTAGCATCAACAGCACGGATAGTTCTAGGGGCTTGGCCGAGGAGCTAACCCCCCAAAACCAAGGTCCCACGCCACAGTCGAGGGGTTAATTCCCCCAACTACTTAAAAATCAAGTTTTGGACAGAACCAAGGTATTGCATGGTCCTCGGACTCAAACCTATGGGGAAACCAACTACTTAAATATCAAGTTTTGGACAGAACCAAGGTATTGCATGGTCCTCGGACTCAAACCTATGAGGAAACCAACTACTTAAAAATCAAGTTTTGGACAGAACCAAGGTATTGCATGGTCCTCGGACTCAAACCTATGGGGAAACCAACTACTTAAAAATCAAGTTTTGGACAGAATCAAGGTATTGCATGGTCCTCAGACTCAAACCTATGGGGAAACCAACTACTTAAAAATCAAGTTTTGGACAAAACCAAGGTATTACATGGTCCTCGGACTCAAACCTATGGGGAAACCAACTACTTAAATATCAAGTTTTGGACAGAACCAAGGTATTGCATGGTCCTCGGACTCAAACCTATGGGGAAACCAACTACTTAAAAATCAAGTTTTTGACAGAATCAAGGTATTGCATGGTCCTCAGACTCAAACCTATGGGGAAACCAATTACTTAAAAATCAAGTTTTGGACAGAACCAAGGTATTGCATGGTCTTCGGACTCAAACCTATGGGGAAACCAACTACTTAAAAATCAAGTTTTGGATAGAACCAAGGTATTGCATGGTCCTCGGACTCAAACCTATGGGGAAACCAACTACTTAAAAATCAAGTTTTTGACAGAACCAAGGTATTGCATGGTCCTCGGACTCAAACCTATGGGGAAACCAACTACTTAAATATCAAGTTTTGGACAGAACCAAGGTATTGCATGGTCCTCGGACTCAAACCTATGGGGAAACCAACTACTTGAAAACTGAGTTTTTGATAGAACCAAGGTATTGTATGGTCCTCGGAACTACTTTAAAGAAACCTGGATACTAAGCAGGACCTAACACTACACGTGACATCTCGGATGATGCCTATATCTCCATTGAAGGAAGGTCTGACATGAGTTCAAGGCTCTACAGGTGCAGGTGAGCTAACGTTCTGAAACATGATTCTAAATATATTGCATACACAACTATTCATACATGTTAAGATAATTAGTTCAAAAATCATAAATAACAGTAAGTATCGACAATGGCAACTAACAAGTAACCAAAAGGAAAAAGGAAGAAAAGAATTTCATATACGCGTTCAACAGGTTCAAACTACCAGCAGATTACAAAGTTTTCGAAATAAAAAAGAAACTAGTTAATCATTAAACTAAAAACAAATACGAAGCCAGGCCAGGGTTTCTACTTCTTTAATTTAGCATCGGCCATGTCCTGGGAAGGTGGAACGGGATCAGCTTCGACGCCCTGGAGGATAGTCCTTTCTAGGGAAGACTGAGTAGGATCGATATCAGTACTCTTGTGGACCATAGCAAGGGGAATTGCCTGTAGGGGCTGGGCAAGTATGGCTGGCTCTTCGGCATCAGGCATCTGAGTGCCGACCATAGGCTCAGCAACCTCTTTGGGTATCTCGGGATCCGTACGCTGAAATGCTTCTATCACATCCTGAAGCTCTCCCCCTTTAAGCGGCTGGCTAGGAGAGGCGTCGACCTGTACAGTATCCGACTGAGTGACTCCTCCCTCATGTTGGTCGCTCACGGCCTTGGAGCTGGTGGAAGTGTCCTCACGGATGGCTGTAGGGTAGAATATGTTCTCCGTTTTCCACAAATCGGACGAAGCATCCACCCCAGCTCGCTTCAAGGCCTTTTCACAAACCTAGGAGCAATAAAGCCTGCATACTTCGGGAATTTAGGCTTTAAGGATGGCTTGGGTTTCAGCTACCCCTGCGTTATAACCCTCATCCTCGACCGTTTCCTTGGCAACCTCAGCCTCGTTTCTGGCAAACTCAGCCTCCTGCTTGGCCCTCATGGCTTCGTCCTAAGCGTACTCCGGCACACCTTTGTCATTCTCTACCAGGATCAGTCTTTTATTTAAATCACTGATCTGCGCCTTAGCTATTCGCAACTGATCCTCGGCTTCTAACAGACGTTTTGTTTGGTCCTTGGCTTGTTTTTGGGCGCTAGATAAACCCGCCGAGGCGCTATCCCTATCTCGGATAGCTTCTATTAAGGCAGCCTTGGCCTTGGCAAGGTCGTCCTCAGAAGCTTTGAGAGTCCGCGTAGCCTCTATGCACTTGGAGCGTTCATTCTCGGCCGCCTTACTCTGCTTGTTCACTTCCTCTTCCATCTTATAGGTGGCCTGGAGAGCCTGTCAAGGGAGATAAATACATCGTGAATGACGGACCGGGAGTAAGAGTTAATAAAGTTTTAGGGTTCAAGAGCCTTACCATGCCCAAGTGCCTCTTCGTGCTGAGGAAAACCTCCTGCATCCTCATTTTTTTCAACCCATCCATGTTGGTGGGAAGCAGCATGGTTCTCCCTAGTGCGTCTGCCACATAACCACCCTCGCCATCTCTAAGGTCCCTCATGGACGCGGTTTCCAGCAGTGGACCCCCGTGGAGCATTGAGGCGGGAAGCCAAGCGCTTGGCGAGGATTGGGCCTCGATCCCCTTTCCCTTACCTTGGGAAGATTGGGCTTCGATCTCCTTGCCCTTGCTTTGGTGTCCAATCTTCAATTGTTTCGCACGCGGGGCTTCCTCCCTCTCCTTAGAAGGTTGGGATTTTCCCCCATCCATGGTTTCCTTGCCCTTGGGACTCCTCTTTCTCTTTGAATCAGTGCTCTCCGGCCGAGGAGGCAAAGCTGGTTGGGGAGGAGCAGGAAGTTTGGGGCGGGGGGATTGTGGCTGTGACTTTGTGGAGGATGACCTAGTCTGGATAACCTGGGGCGGAGGTGGTGGGGAAGGAGCATTGGGTTGCGGCGTTCCCTGCACACCCTTCCCTGGTTGACCCTCGAGGAGTTCGAATAAGCTGGTCGGGAGCTTTCTCTTGAGTCCCATCTCGGCTTGAGAAGATGTGCCTACTGATGACAATTCTACCTCGGACAAGGCTGGGTCACCTATATCACCAGAAGGATCCTCAGATAGGTTGGCTAGGTCAAATACCCCAAACCCTTCCTCGGGCTGATCTAACTCACCTTCGTCCTCCGCTACTTGATGAGATAAGGAGAGGTCCACCAGTGGGATGCTCTCTGGGACAGATGATACTTCGGAGATTAAAAATCCTGTCTCGACCACGGTAATTTTTGGAAGCCGAGGACGGTTGGCGCTGATCACGTGCCTAGGGTCAGGAAATAACTTCTGAACGGGAGCGTACCCTAATATTTTGTGAGTGGCTCGGACTTGACCATCTTCGTCATTTACGAAAACTGCCTCTTGTAGAACAATCTCCAAGTCCACCCGGTTAACTAAGTGAAAATGTCGTTGATAAGCGTGTGGATCTACAAAAGAAAAACACATATGCATGGTTAGTTACCAAACCACATCAGATTAGAATGGCGCAAAGTGTCAGCGCCCTGCCCTTCCCTATACCCCACCTGGTTCTCTTTCTACTATGGGGCACAGATTGCCATCACGCCATTCACCGGAGACGATAAGGAAATCCTTGTTTAATCCCTTGTTGGAATCAGGGAGGTATTGAATTAGTCGAACCCTTTCGTCTCTCGTCTTCATGTAGTAGGATTTCCCCTTCAAATTTTGGAGATTATAGCACCAATTCACGTCATGATGGGTCAGTCTTAGCCCCATCTTTTCATTTAAAGCATCCACGCAACCCAGAATCCTAAACATGTTGCCGGTGCACTAGGTGGGGGCTAATCGGAAGTGCCTGAGGTAACCCCTTATTACCGGCCCCATAGGGATTCTCATACCCCCCTCTACGAAGGCGAGGACGGGAATTACTACCTCATTCGTTCCCCTCTTATAGTGCCACTCCCCCATCTTACAATGCCTCAGACTTACGTTGGGAGGAATCCTGTAATCGGCGATGAACTTTTTCATCACCTCTTCAGTATCAACTAATTTCCTCAGTCTCAATTTAGCCATCTCTATGATTTACTAAACAAACTCAACCAGCGACGGGAGAAGAAAGGGAACCAGTGAAAAATAAACCTAGAAAAGAAAAAGCACGAGTTATAGAGGCAGAGAACTTACATAAAAGAGGAAAGATGCTTCGGACAGGCTTTTTGTGCTGGAGATAGACTTGAGTTTGGACGAAAGTTCAGATGAACCCAGGGTATACGCGCTAGAACTCTTAAGTGCAAAACTGAAGAGATAGATCCGTTCCAAAAAAAAATCATTTATACTTCCTAGGGTAACTGCACAAAAATTCCCGCCCATAAAGACCAAGGAATCACCACCGTTTGATCTTCATCATGCCGTAGAACGTGGGAAACACAGAGCCGCCCGTATTTAATGAGACCACGTTTCACCTTCCAAGGGCTGCAGGAACATGTCTCGGGCAGACGGAAAGTCTCGGGAATCGATAAGTGACAAGGATTGATAGGCATTGACAGGTATCTGATGTCATCAAAACCCTCCTATCCATCCGAGGAGTCAGATAGCAGGATTTTGAGGGGCTATTGTGGGGCCGGGGAATTTATGATCCGGCCCACGCTCTATTAGGGCCCGGGGCCCGTGCCGAGGAGGGTATTTACCGAGGACGAATGAGGAAAGGCCGAAGTGTCGAGTGGAACAGCCGAGGGTGACCCTGTCCTCGACACTCCAGGACTTTAAGGGGAAGAGCAACGTCTCAATGATGGCTGCCCCCAAAAAGCCCCCTGAAGGAGATGCGAGTAGAATGGAACCCACGTGGGGGTACAGTGCGAAACTGGTTCAGGGTAAATACGTCCCCTCCGCATTAAATGCACCTGCTAGCGTCCTGACCATGTTAATGAGAAAAGACATCTGGACAGGGTGACTTTGATCATTGCAACTAACAGAAAGCAAGGAGTGACAGCTGATGGGACGGGTACAGAAGTAGGCACCTGCCTGATCAACAAGTGGAGGGCTAAGATCAACCAAGGAGGGCTATATAATGTGAAGGTTAATGCACCAAAGAAAGGGACTGGGAAAAAAGGCCAAAAACTAGAGCCTCCCAGCCCGTCTCCAGGAGAAAGACTCCTAGAGCGAACACGATTTAATTATGTATGAACACCGCGAAAAACCACTGTCTGGTGACCAAGGCCTAACCTTTCAAACCCACGCTCTATAAATGATATTATTTGGGCCTTTTTACGTGCGAATCCAATATTATTATGGGTCGTTACGAATTGTGTCCTCACAAATATTAATAGTGAAACTATCATATCACACAACAATTTTAAAATATGAAAACTTGTGAAAGAAAATTTTAAAATTTTAAAATTTTATATATTTGAATATGTTTTTATTTTGTGATGTTAATATATTCAAGTTTTATTATTAATAAATTTATTAAAATTAAGTGTTTTTAATGACCACCCACAAAAAAAACTTTGTGGAGCCGCCACTGATTCCATGATAGAGTAAATTTGGAGGACATGTGAACCTTATGCATTTTCTGTTACTCAGAATCAATTAGTCCAATAAAGGTTTACATATATACAACAATTTTGATGATAACTGGAAGGCAATGGCCATACGCAATCACCTAGCTTTTCTCATGCAACCTGTTTTGAGACTTGAATAGGGTTGATTGGTTGAGAGGTTGTAGTGTGAAAAAAGAGGCAAACAGCTGAGATGTCATCCTTTGCAATGCCTCGCTTCTTATGTTTCCATGCATGAACAGCATGCTCCACCAACCTTTTAGCTGACTTTTCTCTAACAGGTGTTGAAGAAACAATCTGTACAGCTTCTTGGTTGGAAATAACATCCCATAGCTGAAAAGAAAAGAAATGAGCTCCACATACAATATAAAGTAACTATGTTATTCATAAGGCTAGATAAATGTGCTCAAACTTATGCCATCACCATTATACTTGACTTCTCAAAACATGTTTACCTTACCTTATACTATGCAATGATATTTCAAAAAACATCATGAATAATGTTCTTGTTATTTATATTCATTCCACAATTTCTGTACACTAGATGATATTATCTTATGGGAGAGTGATTTCATTCAAGAACTTGCTTCAGGTCATATCCACTACTCAAGAGTTCTGCATCTGACAACTGAGTATTTTGTCATTCTAAAATATCTACTCACAATAACAATGGAAATTATAATGAGTTGTGATTAAGAGGGGGAAAAAAAGAGAGTAATTGTGTGATTAAGAGAAAGTCCGAAGGTCCTAGCCAAAAGAGAGGAAAAGAGAGAATTTGGAACCATCATCAAGAAAATACGTACTCCATCTGTTGCCAATATGACAAATTTGTCTCTGCTAGTTATGTTCCTTTGTGTCACATCTGGCACAGAAATAAGCCCAAATTCCTTCAGGCAGTAGTCACCCAAGGCTCTTGATAGTGCTAGTCCTGGTGTCTCACCATTAGGCCTCCAGATCCTGTGCACCCCAGGTTCATCATCTAAACAAAAGACTCGCCCTTTGGATTGTGCAATTCGCTCAGCCTCCTCTGCAACCAAAATAGAAAGGACTGTAAATTCTTAAGTAATAGATACACGTGCATACAGAGAGAGAGAGAGAGAGAGAGGCTAACGAGGTAAATTGGGCTTGAAGTCAATGCTAAGCTGAAGTGGTACCAAATGGCCATCATCTGATGTTGTTGCCAATACAGCTCGGGAATCACCAACATTTGCCATGACAAGATGTTCACCCTGAAGACAATTGGTGAGTAAATAGTTCAAGCTACTTATGATCTTTAACAATTCAAAGATCCATAACAGGCCCATAAATAGTACCCAAAAAAAAAAAAACAAACTTGCTTCAGGCAACTACAATAATAGTCATATTACTCAAAATAATCTCAGAAATCCAATTTTTCCTATAGTTAACCTGATTACTAGCTAGGAAAGGAAACATTATACTTACTCACACTAGATGATAATAAATAGCAGATGGCACATACTGTGACAGAATTGGAAATGAACTTTGAACATGCCACCAAGTTAGAAAAATATGTGAATATGATATAACATACACCATTCCAAACAGTAGGACAAGTACAACTGCTTTTCTGAGCTAGCCTGACAGACTCTTGAATGAGTAACTTGTAATAAGACCTATGTCCACATGTTTTTTCTGTAAAACAGTCTAATGACTGATAAACCAAATCTTATCATATGGAAGATATCTAATCACCTGTTTAACAAGTGTCAGAGCTGTAGTACCGCTACAAAAAGAATCAATTCCGGGATGATGCTTAAGCTCTTGGTCAACAGCCGCATAAGTTTTTAAGTAGGATTGCCTCCATATATCAAAAAGATGAAGGTTTCTATCCACTTCAATTTCAAAATCCAGGTCAAGTGAGGTTGAGGCTAGAGTCTCTTGCCAATTGCACAGCAAAGAAGCAGGCACTGATTTTCTGACCCTTTTGGCTACAAGGTGTCCCCATGGGCCATGCCCATCAAAAATCCCACAAAAAAGCATGTCTTCTTGGCATCCAAACTCCTAACAACCAAACCACGCTGATAAATTGATCAGAAGGAAAAAAAAAAAATTAAAAGAAATTAGATCTGCTACATAAGTCAAATTTTCAAACGTCTGTAATGGTTTATGTTAAAAACAGCTAGATATCAACATTGAACATGTAGTGACATACCTCCCAAACAATTAAGCAATCCTGATTAATTCCTTTCATCCCTCTCTTTGAGCACACTGACACCAAGTTGTTTGACTTGTTGGCTTTCACAGTGCCAGAAGAACTCAATATCAGCTCATTCTTCTTCGCTTCCTTTGCCAACTTTTCTGCAGTTTCCCTTCCAACATCGTTCTTATTATTCGTCTCTTTCTTGATTGGTACACTTCTTGTGAATCCATCAAGAAAGGAGGGAAAAATCACCATCACCTATATAGCCCGATCTTAACTGCAACTCAGCTGCTTTACAATAACTATGTTAATTATTTGATAAAGTTTCAAATTACAAGTCCATTTAATTGCCAATAAAATGACAAAACAAAATTTAAAATAGATGTACTTTTTCCTCAAAAATAACTTTGGAATTTGAAATTTTATCTAACATACAATATATCCAGAACTTGTAAATTTAAGATTATAAAGTCAGCTTCTTTTTCATTTTTTTTGCCTCAGCAACCAAACGGAAACTACCTAAACCAAAATTAAATATTCAATATACCAGGGAAGTATTTCAAACCTAATGTATTCAGATGAAAGAAGAAAATTTTATAAAATTGAATAGTCATTAGACATGCAATTACAACAACAGTGCTCTTTCAATTTAATTTTCAAAGCCTCAGCAAACAAGCCATAATAAGAAACTAAACTGAATAGCTTTATTAAGCCTAAAGACTTTTTTTTTCTTATACCCTAAAGTGAAACTAACAATATCCAAAGTGGAAGTCTCAAAATTTCTTCTGTTGTAGAATTTTTTAAGCATCTAAACAAAGCATATATAGGATTACTTAAAACCAACTCAACTACATTTTTTTTACACGCATGCCAAAATTTTCTTAGCTACCTATCAAAGACAGAAGACTTAAAAGTTAAAAGAACCCATTAATTTGTGGTTGCTAAGAAAACTAACCCAATAAAATAAAACAAGCTTAGACAATTTTTGCATAGTTTTGGTATCCAATAAATAACAAACACACACCTCAACTACATACCCTAGATTCACCCAAAAAGAAAAAGAAGAAGAATAACCAATTACATACGAGAAAACAATCAGTTAAATGCCTGAAATCTGATACTTCTGCCAGAAAAGTTCCTTCTAACCAAACCTTTGAGACCGATAGGCTTTAGTGTGGCTTACACTGCATTCTTGTTTTCTTCCACTTGCAAACCCAAGTGTACCTACGTAACGGATACCTTTATAGCAAATGTAAGTTGGTGTGAAAATACTATTAATGCCATGGTTTGGCTATTATGTGATACAAATGGCAAGGGCATTCTGGACATTATGGAGGTGATTCGATCAGGTTGGGAGTTGCATCATCCCCGCCTACTTTTGACGTGCTTCTAGTAAAAAGTTTAGTTTAAGAAACCAAATGAATAATGCATTTGGAAGCATCATCAGGGGATTATAATGAACTAATCAGAATATCCTAAATGAGGTCGGTATTAAACATATACAAATAGCTAATGACTAGTAGTACATTGCATGCAATTAAATAAGATATTTATATGGATGAAATAGGTTTTGATTAAAATTGTATATCTTCTTGAATAGTTAATTACTAATACTTTGTCAAACAAGAGTTCAAGGACGAATGGATTGTAAATAAATCCAAGGAACCAAATAAAAGGCTATTAGCTAGCCAGCTGTTTAGGTGGACCATGGATGTCAAATGTCAAAAAATATAAGATAGTTGTTAGTTGTGACCCTTTTTTTGTTGTTGATATGTGCATATTATGGACTTGTTTGAAAACCATAGAGCTTTTAAAGGTGAAAATGTAAGAGGGACCAGATATGCGTGTTAGATTCTAGTTGTAGATTGAGGAGATATAAAGACAATAGCAAGGCTTGGAGCAAGAAATATAAAGTAGAGAGAAAAGAGTGAAGATATAGATTTAGATACATCATACGTGAGGCCATTGGGTTGCAAGTTGCTACTAGTGGATTCCAAGTCATCATTAACAGCAGTCTCAATTATTTGACTAATCTGAGAAAAAAATATGAAGAACCAAGATCAACCAAATCACTAAAAAGCTTCCAAGAAGATAGCATATTCATTCAACAAGTGTGAGATAAAAAAAAATATATAGAACCAAGATCAACCAATCAAAATAAATGAATCAGCTCTTTGTCCTCAATAAGTACACCAATCTGAAAAAAAAAATTGTGATACTTAATCGGAAGCTACTCCAAAGGCAATGCAGCTAAACATATAGTCAAACCATCATATAAAATGTTCAGAGTTAAACTGTGGTGTCCCAAATAATATTATCACAAAAACTATCAATTCAAAATAGTAATCACACACAAGATATAAATATTTACGTAGAAAACTCTTTTCTCTTTGAAGGAAAAAACCACGGGACAAACTCCAAATCAATTCACTATTTGTCAAATCAATTACAATAATTCATATGTATGTCTCACGGCTAAAAAAAAATCTCTCATATTATTCTTTACTCACACACACTAATTATTTCTCTCAAAAATAGCAACACTTTGCTCTCTCGTTTTTATTTTCTTCTCCACGCACAGCTCTCTCTTGGCTATCTTCTTTTCTCTTGACTGCACTTTCTCTTTTTTCTTGTGCAGCTTCCTCTTTTTTTGCTCTTGCACATACTCTCTTTGTGTCTTCTCAAAGGCGGCAGTCCTTTACTCTCTCATTTTTCTTGAGTTCCTCCCAAGCAAAGATCCCTTTTATTCTCTCTTGATTTCACGCTCTATTTTTCTTCTCCCCAAAGGGAGGACCCTTGGGCCAAAGCCAAAGACAAAGCCAACAAATTCTTTGTAACATTGTCTATTTATAAGACTTTTTTCCTATTCTCTTTTAAATTAGGAATACATTACTTCTTTAATAAGGAATAAACTTCCCCTCCACACCAAGGAATAGTCTTTCCTTTTACACAAGAAAATAGACTTTCCTTCTACACCAAGGAATAGTCATTCTTTCCACACAAAAGAAACCTAAATTAATTTTTCCTTCTTTAACTAGGAAACCTAATTGACTTTCTAAGTCACAATTGGAATTTGAGACAATTTCCCAACATAAACATGGACAAATCTAAATCAATCAAGAATTTTGACATAACTAATATTAAAAAAAATTTAAGGGAAAAAATGAAGAAGAATATTCTGCACTGTTCTAATGCAACAAATGGTAGCAATCTGGGTATTAAAATAAAGTACTCGTTCACAATGTTCACAAAATCCAACGTCTAGCTTATACAACCAAACCAATATGACATTAAGTTTGAAAACAAAGAATTTCCATGCAAAAATTACGGATTCGTTTGGTAACGTTGTTCTGATTAACTGAAAACGGTTGCTTAAAATGCCATACCAATCAGCCCCTAAATCTTTTTCAAATTCATAACAAACCCAGTTCACCCAATTGCTACTTCTTAGAATTGCTGTGATCACAAGCTGGTTTCTTTACAACAGAAATCCTACTCCCAACAGTGGAGGACTTGAATACAAACTTATTAGCATCACCAGGAACCCCTTTCCCACCTGGGTTTTCTTTTTCTTTCTTGGTCAAAGAAACATGTTGCCACTTCACATCATCATCATGAATCCTTTTCACACAATCTTCATTCTTTGGCTTCCAAAATATTGACTTTATAAGCGCTTCATCCTCTTCTTCTTCCAACTTCTTCTTCTCCTCTTCTCTACTATTCAAGGCCCCAAGCATTGCATCAAAACTCACACCTTCACGTCTAGACTTCATGGATTTCATCTCACTCAGACCAGCATCAATCTCCATCTCTCTCTTTGAATCCAAAGCCTTATTCTCCAAACCCTTCATTGCATCACCCGTCTCCTCAGCTTCCCTTTTCCTTTTCTTAGTCTCAATCAAGTCATCCTCTTCACGCCAAGGCTCAAAGTTCCTCGTAGCGCCAGACTCAACAACGTAGTCACTATTTTGTGGGTCTGTCTTCATAGTAATCTCAGAAGAGCACGTGGTGCATTTGAAGTAGAACCTGAATATTTGAATACCCAGATAAGTCTCACCCATCACGTTTTCTTAGCGGGAATTGAACTTGGTGCCTTTGTAGATGTAGTTGCCGCAGGTTTTGCAGCGAATGCTCATTGGGAGCATCATGCGGACCTTGATCTGATCATTCTTGGGATTCTGAACCCTTGGAAGCTTCGAGGGGTCCAAGTCCGGAGGGATGTACTTGTTCAACACCTTTCTCTCTCCCATCGAAGCGTTCTGCGATATCCAAATCCAAGAGGGTCTAAAGTTTCTGTGACAAATCTGAGATTTTGCTTGTATTTCAAGCAAATCTAAGTCGGTTTGAACTTTCAATATGAATGGGCTGGGCCAGAGCAAGACCAGGTCCAAAATAGGTTTTGGGCTCTCCATCCAACTTGAACCGACAACAAGACAAAGAAAGAAGAAAAACTTTAAAATATTAAATTAAAAAAAAAAAAAAAACAAACAAACGAACAAAGGAAAAATGGGAAATTGGGCTATATTGGTTTACCCAATTTTCATCGCTCATCACTCAAAATTTGTGAGTTCTATTAATAATTGGTTTGTTTGATTTGATTTTTATTTTCAATTTTCATAATCCATTACTCAAACTTATGAGAATGAATATTGAGTTTTGAAAAAAAAAAATTTGGGAGTTTTTAGCCTTATAGGAACTGAGTTAAGTGACTTAATTGTAATAAAACATAAACTTATGGGGCCCACAGGTAAGTGTTGTCACACTCAAGTTAGACAACACTTAAGTCCACTAATGGCTTTCTCTCTTTCTTCTTCAACTCTCTTTCTCTCAACTGTTCTTTCTTTCTTTCTTCTTCAACCCGGACACAGCACACACTTCATGTGGTTCTCTTGGAACTCTTGACCTCAGTTAGGTCTCTCACATTAAAGCTCTCAACATTATATTTCTTTCAGCCTCACAATTCTCTTGGTCTCTCATCTCTCTCAATCCAACAAACCCCTCTCAAGTGATCGATTTAACTTGTGATTTGTGTGGAGAGAGGGAAATGTTTGATAAAGTATCACACAGGTTTTTAAGAGAAAACCTAATAGTCGTTCTAAGTTTTCTAACTAATGGGCTCCGTAAAATTGAGTTAAAGTCACTTTTTCTAAATTGAAAACTAAGCCAAGTACTAGTGTCAAACACTATGTGAGTGAGTTAAGAGAAAATAAGGAATTAGATATGAGATATAAAAATAAGTTGAGTTATGAGTATTGAGATATGAGTGACATGAGTTTTTTCTTTTTTTCTTTTTCTCTCTAAAATGAGTTTTGGAAATACCATTTTGATGCGCACACATAATTTAGTGTTTGTTATTTTCCTTTAGTAAGGTAACTACATTTATATCTTTTTTTTTTTCCTTCGAAATGTTACCGTATAAAATTATTGGCCTTTAAAACATGATATCAACTTCACTAAGTCAACAAGAAAATGTAAAACGCATTTGAAAACATGATGTTATAAGGGTTATGTTTATTACACAATGGTTTACAAAGTTTTACACGCAGCCCTTAGTTTGCAAAAATAACCCCTCAACAAAATATAAATACTGGTTAACAAAAGTTACAAAATACAACACTATGTGTGCGTTTGGGAAGCGCTTCCCACGTCCACGTTTCGCGTTTATCTTTTTTTTTTTCAAACCGTGATTGTTGACTTTTCTCTCATGAACATTGCACGTGTGCACTGTTCACAGGACCCACAAACTTCACTTTTCAGCAACTTTTTCATTAAAAATAGGTCTCACAATACTATTCACACATTTAAAAATTATTTTGCTACAGTGTTTTCAGTTTTCAGTTGTATACAAACGGACCCTATGACTTATAAAATTCTGTACAACAATTATTAGTCATAGATACAATCAGTAATAGGCTTCCACAAGTAGAGCCCTCTCTCTCTCTCTCTCATATATTTGTTGTACAAAGTTGATATAAGAATGATCAAAATCTCTCTCTCTCTCTCTCTCTCTCTCTCTCTCATATTTGTTGTACAAAGTTGATATAAAAATGGATCAAAAAATTGATATACAACATTGAGCCCCCGCAACCCACAAAAAAAAGGGTGTGACTATATACCTAATGAAAAACTTGAGAAGATGCATAATACTCACTCTCATTGAACACAGGTCTTAAATCTTCTTTGGACATGAAATCCAGGGGGTAAGAAACAAGATGACCCCTCACTGCCTCTAACCTCTTCATGGGATCAGTTTTCTTAACATCTCCATTTTGATAGGATTCTATCTTCTCAGGCGCTATTCCTAAATCAATAGTAGTATGGCCAAGTTTCTCTTTCCAGGAGGCTGTGCTTTGTCTGAGTGCAGCTCTGCATGGCATCAAATTTGGCGAAAATAGTTGTTAGAACAGGAAGAGAAGGGATTAGAGAAAGATAAAGAGCTGCATTATACCTTGTATGTATAAGATCACTAGGTATGCAAGAAAATACATCTTGGTAAATTGCGGTATTTGTCTGTAAAACAGATCAGAGATAAATGGTTATTACTTCAAGAACAAAAGCAGCAGATAAATCCCAAAAGCCTAAAATTTTCAAATTCCTATTGCTTGTCAATTGTCAACAATATAATGTGATGTTCATGTATAATTTCTGAACATGTTTTTCTATTTCCCAATCATTTTTCCGGTGACTTTTTCTCACCTTTGCAGTGGCCATCCAAATATCCTTGTAAGTGGAATCAACAACAGGATCAGTTATTTGATCATTCTGAGAAAAGAAATAAAAAGAACCAAGATCAGCTAAATTACCAAAGATGAGAGCATATTTATTCACCATGAACGGAAAAGAATGAAGATAATTAGATTCATCTACCTCTCCTGTGTGAAGACCAAGGTGTTCAGACCACAGTGACATACGAAGAGAAAGAGAAAATTTTCCGGCCTTCCATGGTTTGCCTCCCATATATGAATTAACTGGCTCTTTGTCCTCGATAAGCACACCAATCTGCAATAAATTTTTGTGACACTTAATAGGAAGCTGCTCCAAAGCCAATGCAACTAAGCATATAGAAAAGAAGCTACTCGATAAGTACAACAATCTGAAATAAATTTTTGTAAGACTTAAAGAGGATCAATGCAACTAAGCACTCATAAAAGACCATCAAAATATCAAAAGTTCATACTTGAACAGTTACAGATCTAGATGCTGAAATCAATCAGGAAATTGAGATAAATTATCTGGAAAATTAAAAAATGAACTTTTAGCAACAATATTCTACAGCAATGAAACAAATGTTAGTAATTTGGGTATTAATAAGTTGCACTAATTAATTTATTATATTGATCAGAGTTAACAAGTAACTTAACAACCTGTACAAAATTCACAAAATCCAACGTCTAGCTTATTCAACCAGCATGACATAAGTACATTAAATTTGTAAGAATATTTGAAATACGGACTAAACAAATATGTCCTTGATATCTAGAGATCTCACTAATATCTCATATAAACAATCAATTCTTTTTCAAATTCTAGGCAAACCTATTCACCCTATACCCCCTTCATCACCCAAAAGTGCAAACTGCAAACTAACCCCCAAAGTTTGGGGGTTTTTAGATTTTACATCTTAAAGTTTCAAATTTTTGAATTTTACCTCCTAGAGTTATATATTTTGTTTGCCATGTGTGTTAAGTTCGTCCAATAAAATGATGCCATGTCCTTTCATTATGCCACGTGACATCATTTTATTGGATGAACTAAACACACATGACAAGCTTATGTGGCACTTAACAGAAAATACAAATAGAAGGGCTACTGATGCAAACAATATATAATTTCAGGGGATATAATCCAAATTTCGAAACTTTAGGATATAAAATCCAAAGACCCCTAAACTTTAGGGGTGTGTTTTGCACTTTAGCCTTATTTCTTTAAATTGGTTAGTTTTTCTGTTTTAGTTCCATTCTCCCACATACAAGGAAACTTCAAAACCCTATCTGCTGCCAAAAAAAATCAATGATAATATCCCACATTTTTGAAAATGTTCTAATAATGAGCAAAGTGGCAAATTTGTTGAAAATTGTCGAAAGGACCATTTTTTTTTTTTTTTTTGAGAGAGAGAGAGTGTTAATGCAAAATATAGTTGTTCTTCCCCAATCTTTGAGAGCCCTGAAGAATGAGGGCTTAGATTTATAGTTCTTTGCAGAAAGAAACCAGCTTCAAATTATTGTTGGCAGCTAGTAAACAAAAACTAGAATTGAAAAGAGAATTGACTCTAAAGATTCAAGAACTTAGTAATTGGGGAGGTACCACTTAGTACAGATTATGACAAACATGTTTAAGATGCACTATCTATAATAGGATTCCCCTCTTTAAACTGAAGTTTTATGTGATTCAAAAATACCCTCGTATCTAATGTTTAATAATTGAAAACAATTGAGGACAACTGAACAAAGCAGTAAAAATACATCAATTAACACCCCCTAAAAAAATGCCCAATAAAACTGTTGCACTCTTGCATCAGTTTACAAATTGAAATTTAAACGTTCAATCTTCCATTCATTAACAATTTCAAATTTCCTGTCATCATCAAGAAGTTACAATGTTGTCCAATATCTATCCTCAAGTCTCCTGCAAATTCTGAAAAACACACACACAAGAAGCCAATCTTCCTACGTTACTCTAAGCATTAAGACTTAAGAGTTGTGAGAAGCATGAGTTGAGGCAACAACTCAAACAGAGTTCCAAGGTATTTAATAAAATATTTATTTCTATTCATGAGATAATTAAAAATAAAAACACTCACAAGATGGTTTTTAATATTCCGTCTTTATCAAAATTTGTTCATATTACTTTTCAAAGATCCATTGTTTTTTCGTACTTCACTGGCCATTTTTTAGTACTTTGACGTATTTGCTTAGATAAAATTTTAGTTTAATTGTTTTCAGAATTATATTTTCCTTTATTCTGATTTTTTAAGTTGGTATTCTTGATTATTTCCTGGTTCCATTCTTTTGCTTGAAGGCATATTCATTTTTTTTCTCTTATATATTTCATTTGAATGTCGTTGATTAGATTTAATAAGAAGGCACAAGAACTTTACCCTTGCTGTCCATCAGCGATTATACTATTTAATTATTTAACACTATGGAAATTGCTTTCTTGATTATGCTACTGCTACTTTTATTAGATTTATCACTCAAGCTAATTTCAAATTCTTAATTCAATAATTGTGTAATTGCTAACCTTTGAACATTAGTAAAAATAAGGGAATCAATTTTGTGATTGGAAAATATAGCACCCCCAAATTGAGATGAATGGAAAATTATAACACTAAACCAAAAAAAAATAAGAGCCTCATCGCACGCGTAAAGCGCGTGTGATGAGGCTAGTATCTTATAACAAGATAGTTAACCATTTCCTCATACATAATTCTGATGTAAGGCATTTTTCAAATTGAGGCTGGAAGGATGAATTCTTGATTAGGGTGAAAGGCTCTAGCCTTGAGTTGTTTTCACTTTTTGGACTCAACAATGACAGGAGAAACATGAACAAAAATATGAAAAGACATCGACCAGGAGTGGTACCTCAGAATCTCTTGAGCCAAGCAAACTCCTATCATTAATATTAGCTGATCCAAGCAATGCTATACAATCATCAACTATCATAATTTTACTGTGCACATACACCTGTAGTGACAAAAGAAGTATGATTGGAATAATGATAATTGAAGGAAAGAGAAATGAAAGTATATAAATAAGTGGTTAGGGTGCATTGATGCAAGAATTGGTGCAAGACAATACCTGACTGGAGGCTACAGGACCACCATCAAAGAGTTTACCATAAGCTCTGAGGCCATAGAAAGAAATGTAATCATGTGTTTTAACACCAAGAAGATCATAGAGATTATGAAATATCGAATTATTTCCTCTGCAAATGGTTCGATACTGCCAATGCATTATGGCTCTCACAGATGCTGCACCCGCGTCATCAACACCCCCCTGTTAAAACAATTCAGTATGAAAATCTAACAGATTGATCAAATTTCAGATTTGAAGGATTTTGACAATGAAATAAAACCTGGAAACCCGGTAGAAGTGGTATGACAACTATAACCCTAAAACACTTCTTATCATTGTATGCTCGCATAATACGCCGATATAACGCTTCCAACACGCGATTACGTATTATCTCATCTCCCGAGAGACCTGATATGAAAAATTGATTCTGGAAAAAAGTTGCCAAGAATTAATTCAAAATATCATGAAAATAAGACACAGAATACTGAGTAGGACAACTAGACCCAGAACACTATAATGAAAATAAACTCAAGAGAATGTCTATCATATAGGGTATCCAACACACTGATGGATAAGAACATGAACCTGACCAACAATTTGGCCCATAACTCATAAGCTTTGACATCATCTTTCCATTTCTCCCTTGATAGAAGCCCAACCTTCTGACTAAGAACGCACTTTGTTTATTATGCCATTAATGGCATCAGTTGGTTTATTTGCAAAACAGCTTCACTTGCTTCCTTTTTATCTAAAACTTAAAAAATTTACACAGGTTCATGAACTGTTTCAATTTTCAGTCTCTTTCTGACTCTCATCCATTTTAGTATGTTTATACCGTACTTTGCTCAAAAGTATATTAAAGGAAGCATTTTAAACTATCATCTCTCTTAAATGCATACATGGGCAATGGGGCAGTTGGATAATCAGGAAGATAATGCTAGTAGAATGGATTTGTCTGAGAGAGAGAGAGAGAGAGAAGTTCTGAGAGAACATGAATTTGTGTACAGACAGGAACAGGAATGCATTGGGATTGTTTGAACACGTGCAGGGTAGGCAACCGGCAACAAGAAGTAAACTGAGATGGTCATGAACTTGAGCATAAAAAACCAGTTAGAACACCTAATGCCCAGACACCCTCAAGCCAACATGACAACCCATCCAACCCCTTGAGAAGGGTGCAGAATAAGGAAAAGAAACATACCTATTACTCAAAAGTGAACATTCACCCCCCATCCTAATTTATCAAAGTGAAAAATATAGTACAAGATATTCTAAATACATAAACTCCTACAGGGAGTGAAAAAAAATATAATAAAAGTTATGCAACACATGGGAATGAATATACCTCAATGTAGATGAAGTGTTCTGCTTTCTCAATAAGAGAGCAATAAGCATTGTGAATGCTCTCTTCAGTTTGGCTTGTTCCAGCAGACCACTGACTGACACTTCTAATTACCTGAAAATTAAAGGTAACAAAAAAAAATATGATACAAAGTCCAATATCATGATCAAAATACAAAATAGCATGATGCAGGAGATGCAAGAAAATTATTATTTAATATTATTTATGTTTGCAAGCCAATTGTATTTTTATGTTTTAGGTCCTATTAGTTTATTGGGCTTTTAGTATTTTAATTTAGAAGTAAGGTTATTTTTGTAATAAGGCAATTAGGGTTTCCTAGCCAATTAGAATTAGGGTTTAGCAATCCTTTATAAGTAACCTATTGTACTCCTCGAAGAGATAGTTGATATTTTGATAAATGAAAAAAAATGGCCGTTTGGTCTTTTTTTGGTCTGGTGCTGACTTCAAGTCTACCTTAGGTGCTGACTCTTAGTGGTTTTCCCGCTTGGAACTGACTCCAAGCAAGGCCTAGGTGCTGACTCCTAGGTCATATCCCTTTATTTTATTGTTGTTTCAGTTTTGTTCTGATTGTCCTGCGTCACAGCAACAGTAAGAAAGGAATTAGATAGAGATTTATCCAATGAGCTCTAGCTCAATTGACATCTCCTCCTCTTGTAAGAGCAAGGTGAAAGGTGAGGTAGCGGGTTCAAAACCTACCAAATGTGTGTGTGTAACTTACCAATAAAATTTATTCCCTGGCGGCTGCTCTCTCACTCTCTCAAAATTTAATCATAAAGTCTTCATTTCTCACAATACAACGAGGGACAATCATTTTGACACTTTGATGAATTGATTAATTGTCAAAAAAGAGTCTACCAGAAATTTAAAGAAAAATCAGAAATTCATTGACTAGGCAACAGGGTAGGTGGCTGATATCTGGTAGATAATCTAATAATTCTAGAAGCTTATTAAGAATTACAGCCCACCTGACAACGGCACGAAGCACGAGGACCAACTTGACCAGATTCATCAGCAAATCCACCTTGATCACCCCGTTCTTGAGTTTCCCACCACTCTGGATCTGAACTTTTCATGTGAGGCTGTGCCACCCTATCTGAAAGTGCTTTCCCATGATGATCTACGGATCTAAAGTCATCTACAAATCCCTTCAACGGTGTATCTGGACCTACTGGTTCAATTTTGGACTTCCGAAAAGAGAAAGGCAGACCACTGGTACCCTTGCTTGGCTGATCAAGGAGATTAGTAGTAAAGTCTGAACCATATAATTTCGGTTCTCCATTAGGAGCATTGAGCCCATCAGTTTCTTGTGGCAAGAGAAGTGGGATATCTTGTAATGATGATCTTGCAGAAAAGGAATCCTGTCTTCTAAGGTCATTATAATTTTGAAAATTCTTACCCCCGATCTCCCCCTCTCTGTTTTTTCTCATGTAATGTGGAATAACCATGTGGTGCTGAGGCATAAGCAATGGGATTGCTTGCTCATTTGGAGCTTTATTTCTCTGAAGGAAGGAATAAGCAAATTTAGATCATAATGTTATTATAAGTTGACTATATGACTGTACCAATTGTTAAGGAAGCACTACCTTTGCATAGTTCCAGCGCTGAACAAAGTGCCTAGCTATGTCACGACATGGTGGTCCCCAAAGAGCACAATGAACATCATGCCAAGGCATGCGAGGATATTTTTCACGATCCAATTCGTCTTTCATTGTATCTTCCCATGAATTTGGTTCAGATTCCCTGACAAAATGAAAATAGAAAATACATTAAAAACAGATCTAACAAAGTAAGACTATAATCCAACCAACTTGCAATTAGTTGAATAAAAGAACTGTTCTCACCGCATAGCAACTAAAACCTCCTACTGGGTGAATTTTAAAGCAGAAGCCAGCCAGCGACTACCACAAGAAAATATGTATTAAATGAAAATTTGACCTAGAGTATCTAGTTTACTATGGCTTAGTAGCATAATAGATCTTCCTCCAAAAATCAATATATAAACATTAATAATCCTTTTAGTAGAATTAGAAGAACATGGTCTATTATCAACTACACAAGTACAAATCTTCAACCAGAGTTCTTGAGTCACTACATACATAACAGGAAATCTATTCATTCTCTATCTTCTAAAATTGTCCATTGAACAAGCCAACATAAGATCAGGTTGAATGTACAGAAGAGACTTACCTTGGGTTATAGTAGTCCTTTCCAGGCCATATCAATGGAGGACAATCCCCCACCTTGTGCTCAGATGTATCATAACGACCAAAGCATAGATCCAGTCCTCCAATAAAACATATCTGGTAATCTACAATGACAAGCTTCTCATGATGGGACCTGAATACAACCAGAAATAAATATCAGAAACTGCAAAAGAGTCTAATAATGATTATTTACCATTAATTATAGTTGGAAATTTTAATTGAAATATTAAAATCTACAAACTCCATTTAAATTGCATACCATAAGTAAACACCACTAGAAAAGTGGTCAGGATAACGCAGTACCCTCACATTCTCATGAATACTAAGAAGCTTTCTCTTGCTATAGACGCTGTTGATTTTCAAAGCAATGGCAACCTCTTTGTAGAGAAGAATATAAATCTGCATTTGTACAATATATTACAATTAACACTTATTCAAAGGAATGATATGAGCAATTCCATAACAGTGGTTTCATATGATCCAGTTGACCCTCCCACTATTGCTACAAAAAAAAGCCCAAGTATAACAGTTATAAAATAGTTTACAACTTTATTAGTACCTGAACCCCTTGCTTAGCCTTTGCCTCCAGCAAAGCGTCAAGCCTGGATGAAGCATGAGCATGAAAAGGACGCCGTAGATACAGTTCTGGGCACAGCCACCAGTCACAAATAAATATCTGCAAGATACTCCCAATCAACCAACAGAAACTTAACACCAAACATTAATCAATGTGGACTACAACTGAATACTGTGTACTGAAACTGGAAGGAAAAGACCTCAGATTTTGCATCTTCAATAGAAGAAGCTATAGCTTCGAATGCAGCTCGACCATCTACAAACCACTGAGCCTGACTACCATCTTCAGCCAAACCCCTTGGAGGAGCAAAAGAGCCAAAGCGGTGAGGATGACACCAGCCTTCAGGAGGCCTTAGTCCAGCATCATTGATTGCAGCGACCCAGTCTTTAACTTTAGCACCATTCTTGCCTCTAATCTTAACGCTCCGGATTCCACAAGTCACCTTAAGTTACAAACTATTTGTTAGAGTAGATATTATCTAGATTTTTTCCCCAGAAAGATAATCATCTACCAATTAATTATCACAATAAAGCAGTGAAGAAAAATGCAAGATTAAAAATGTAAAACCTTTCATGGTCACAGGAATTCTAAAATTTCCCTTGCGAGTAATGTGGACAGTTTGAAGAGAGAGGAGTTGTAGAACTTTTTAATGGTGTTGAACACCCTAATGACGCTATCAAACAGCATATGTTGAGACTTTTGTTTTATAGAATGACTACCTTAAGTGGCATCGCGCCATCTTCTTTTTAGAATTTTTAGATCTTTTGAACTTGAGATTGTAATTCTTTAGTAGTAGTTTGACAAACACAACGTGTAGTTGAGCTATATTGTCTTTTGAATGAACTTATTTTACTTATCACAAGAAAAAAGGAAAGAGTCCTCACTGATGCAACAAAATTTACCCAACCACCAGCACTTTGTGTCACATTTCTTTAATGGTGCAGCTCAGGATAATGCCCAAATTAAATGTGTAATTCTAGAGGAGTGAAATTTTTAAAGCTTTGGCAGAGTTCATACAAAGATGGATTATTTACTTTGAGCACTTTGAGTCCAAGAAAAATATCAACTCTACACAAAATAAGGTTGTTAAAAGTTTAAAAAATAGAGCAAAAGAGAGAATCAAAAGTATTTGCGTACTAGGAGTCAAAATTGTTGCCTACCATAGCCTTTTAGCTTAAACAACAAAGTTAAATTTCTATAAACAGACATTAATCTGAATAACCTACGGAATTTACAGATTCCTCCTCAAGCTAGAAGAGCAATTCAGCCTACCAAGTGAGGGTTAATTATTATGGTCGTTAGACACCCTTAATTTCAGTTTTGACAACATGAAGCATTATGCATAGCCTCCCTGCATTAGTATTATGTAGCATCTTATTAGACCCTAAACTTCTATTACTACCATTTGCTTAACTATTTAGAAGAACCAAAGTTCATAAGTTATACTACCAAGTAACAAAATTTTTAAGACTTTGATCCAGAAAAAATTATAAAGGACCAGTAAGACAATATGATGCTTACCTTAAAAGCATGGCGTAAAGGATTCCGTTCCTTTATTTCTTTTGCTAGCGATACTCGACCCTCTCCATTCCCATCTGAGGCAGGCAGTACATCAAAAACAATTATATCTAGAGGTTGGGTATGAAAAGGATCCTCCAGCAAGGCCAAGAATCCAGGTTTCAATACAGCCCAAACCTGCACACAATAAATAAAGAATAAAAGTAAACATGTGGTGAAGTAGAGAATATATAAAGTAAATATTTCAAGAATGATCACAAAGTATAACACAACTTATGCTCCATGCCACGAAATATCTCCTATTTTTCAAAAAGTCAGTCAGGTAGAAGTTTCAATTAAAAATATGCTAAAAAAAGAATAATAACGCCAAACAATCTATCAATAACAAGTGAAAAGAATATAAGGGCCAAATTTTGTCATTTTCAAGTCATTCAAATGATATGTTGAGAACCAAATAAGAGATGAACTGAGAGGAAGGAATAAACGAGAGACAAGAAGATTCCAACAATGGTACTACCATAATAAGTTAGTAACAATTAAATAGTTTGAGAATGTGGTAGCCTTATGCAACTAGAACTAAGAAACACAAGACACAGCTGACAATGATGTACATAAAGCCAATACAGCCCCTAAAAAAGGCTTCAAAACTCTCAATCTTATGTATTGACCTAGTTCAATTTGGGAAATCCAAAAAAAATCAAAGCACAAAGCTAGAGCTATAACAGGAGGATAAGGAAGCATGAAATTTGTTCCCTTAAGAGTAAAGAGCAAGCTTTTGCATCCATGTTAGGCTGTTCCACCAACAAACAACCACGTCAGAAGAATTCAAAAATCTCCTCTGTATACCTAACATTGAAAAGGTCCCTTTGAGGAAAGTCCCATTAAGGAAACTGCCAGTTCCATGCACAAACCCTTAGATGCCTGTAAGTGTTCTGTCTATAACTTTTTCACTGCATGCTTTTTGTCCAAAAGCAGATGGATGCAAGATCACATTATCGTAATAACAACCAGATTGCATTTCCTTGGGATACCTGCCAAGTGGCACCCATGATATGTGAGCTAAATGCTACTACATATAATAGCACACCATTACACCAGAGCTTTTCTTCTACTCAATAAAATTCTTCTCTTTGTTCCCCTCTTCAATTTAGGTAGAACGCATAACTAAGGCAATATGAATCATTCATATTCTTTGTTCTTTATACACACTATTTCATATGTTTTTCAGAGGAACAATCATTTTCCACCATGATTTACTAGAAGCTGTTATCACCACACAAGATTTTAATAGAGTAACACCAGATACATGGAACCTATCCAAACACCACTCAACCAACAACATGCCACTGATCATTAACGCATGTGTACACTTTTTATAAGTATCACTGGTCAATGTGTATGTCAATCAGAGGGCAACAACATGAACAAAATTAACTTTCAGGATATGATTCCACTACCTTTTGCCAATTGTCATTACAACAACTGAAACAACAGCATGCACAACATTTTCTCGAATCATCATCATCCTTCAAAATTTTTGGTAGATGCTTCACCATCACATAATCTTCCTTCAGTTTAGGACCATACTCTGGTAAGAATGATAACCTTGAAACCTCCAAAAACTTGCAAACCTACAGTATCCAAGAATAGGGAATCATAATATGGTAACGGTAGAAGGTGTACAAGAATCAACATTGTAGCAATGGACCACAATTAACAAGTGTTAAAGATTTTAACCATCTAATAGACAACACATTCATATTCAGGGAATAGGACAACAGAATGGTTTAGGATTGTCAAAAATTTTAAAGGTTCGTACATAAATTCATACATAAACTAAATGTTGAGCAACTTAGCTAAACATGCACTCACCACATCCAGTTCAGGATCATGCAAACCCCTACTATGGATATATCAACTAAAAAAAGATTTTAAAATGACAATTAAACAATTATTACCCAGTGAAATAGGTCAAGGCATCCCCACTGCTAAGGAGTAACCTGCACAGCCTCATGCCTATGTCTTTGACTCAACTATAGCATTATCCTAATAGTGTTCCAGTGAACAAAAACGGTTAATTCCCTCTTCATAATTAATCATCTAGAATACCCAGAATTTTCCCTTAGAAGTTATCACTAACCCTACCTTTCAAAAGCCATGAGCACTACATTTAACCTTGGATTTTACAATTAATAAAATCTAAAATGGAAGCAAGGAAAAAGAAACACTTCATATAACTAGTTGAACGATTGCTAGATTTGATATTATTCTTTTATTGACCTGCAAACATAAGAGACTTGACAAGATAGCAGGGGCAAGGTTTGAAACTGAAAAAACACATCGTTATATTGAATGGGGATTACAACAGGAATTGTAATCTTTATTACTAGTAATAAAGTGTGTTGTAATGTAATAATTAAACATATTCATTAGTTTGGTTGTGAGTTATAACATTAGAATAAAACTTAACATTTATTTTAGGAAATATCTTACTCATACAATTATATCTCCTTAAAAAATTTTATTTTTAAATTTAAGAGAGATATGGGTTTTTTTTATGAATTTTTATTTTTATAATTGTTAGATGTATATGGAAAGTTTGTTTATTTGGAAATATATTAAGTTTTGAAATTATTGCAATTATTCAAGAATATGACTAAGTTTGTTTATAATTGTTAGATGTATATGACTATTCCTTGTAATAAAAACATAACCAAACTAAAAAACAACTAAACCATAAGAATAACTTTTACATTACAACGCCTATTACAGTGTACCAAACATGCCTTTAAAGAATCACAGACACGTTTAACATATCAGTGTTCCTAAAAAAGCACATGCACCTAACATACCTCTCTGGAGTTCACAATATCCAAGTTCCCAAGAAAGTGATTCAAATACCCTTGCATTGCAACCTTTGCTCTATCTGAAATGGAATGTTGCCTTCCCAAGGCTGGCCGAATAATCGGCAGAGCAGCACTAGACGGAACATCTCTGAATAAGAAAAAACAAAAACACACCCATAAGAGCTAAAACAATTATGATCCACACAACAACCAAAAAAAAAAAAAAACAATTTACTAAAAACATGTGGTGATTAGTCGTCACCTATTTTTAAAACTATCTTCATGATGCAAAGGAACAGTCCCATCATCATGCTCATCATCGTCTTGCTCCACGGCTGTATTTTCACCGATTCCTAGATTTTGAAGCCATTCTTTAACCTTTAATATAGTGTTCCAATGAAAAAAAGAAAACTACATCAAACCCCCAAACCTTCCCAAATAATCAAATTAACAATTGAACAACATCGAATACAAGCTAACAAAAGTTCACAACACACCTGCTCCTGCTTTTCTTGAATTTCCTCGATAATTGCACGCTTCTTCAAATTGAAATGCAAATAGAATAAATGTGAAGCTTTCTTCACCAAGCGCCACTTGAACTAGTATACAAAAAGCTAAGAATCACAATATATTCTCAGGCATTTTAATAAAGTATAGAATTGATAAAATTAGTGGTAAGCAAACCGCGCACAGCTTAATTGACCTGTAATTTAAAATTTTCCTTCGTTTTCTTGGGTGTTTTCTCAGCAACCAAACACGTGCCAAATTGAAAATTTTGAAAATTTTCATCATTTATTACAAAACTCAGAAATCTCTCTACAACCACACCGAATTCTTTAACTACGATCTATAACCTTACACAAAGTTGAAGTAAATTTTGAAGCATTGAAGAAAAAAAGAAAGTTAGAGAGAGAGAGAGAGAGAGAGAGAGAGAGATCGAACTTGTTTGTATTGGAATTCGATGGTGTAAGTGAGAAGCATGGGGCTGAAATCACCCGGGTCGGGGCGAGAGACGGAGACGATGGTGGCCTCCGGCAACTCGTCGAAAATCGGAGTTGCGTCGGCGCGTGGAGAGATAAGCGACGACGCCATGGAACCGGACGGTTCCGTTTGCATTTGGACGTACCGGGGCATTGACCCTGACCCTGACCCTGAACCTGAACCCGACACCATTAACTGTTCTGAACATGCCATTTTTTATATATAAATATTCTTTTGATCCCAAGAATTTAAGAGACTCTTTTTTATTTCAATTCTATGTTTTTGTTTGATAGAAGAGAGCCAAGAAAAAAAAAAAGTATGGTAAATAATTGGGTATTGAATATTTGAAAAGAAGAAGAAGAAGAAATGAAATGATTGGAGAGGCTTTTTTGAATGACTTGTAATCAAAGAGAATGAGAGAGAGAGAGAGAGACGGTACTGGTTATTTTTGTTGGCCAGAAAAAATTAATACAGGTAGGAGAGAAAGTCAAATCTGGAAAAGTTTGATTTTCGCAATTCTTATATGGTGTTCTGCTTTGAAGTCCGCATCTAAAGTAAGAAAAGTGAAATAACCTTTCAATGTTGGTAAATGGTAAAAATGTGATATATGATACATCATCACATTGGTTTTTTTTTTTTTTTTTTTTTGAGTCTTTGGTATGGTCAATTAAATCAATTAAGATGGGTAAAGAGGTGATAACAAACAAAGAAAGTAGATGTTGCCGGTTTAATTTATGAATATGGAATGGAAGGCCAACTATTTTTGGCTTTCTTTGTACTTTTTAGTATAGATTCTGTCCCAAATCCGGCTCTTTATAGACTTCAATGGAACACAACCATTTTTTAATGATAAAAGAAAACTGATGTGAGTTTTATCTCGTCAATTTGTTTTTTTTATTTTTTATTTTTGTACGTTTGTAGGCAAAAAGCACAAATATACTCTATTCTTTTTAGAATTATAACTTTATTAGTTAAGACCATAGTTTTAAAAACCGGCCGGTCCGACCGGTTCAACCGGGAACCGGCTTTCAATCCGGTCCGGTTATGGTATAAAATCGGAAATAACTTAAAAACCGGTAAATAATAAAAACCGGCCGGTTCAACCTAAGAACCGGAAACCGGCACGGTCAAACCGGTTTTGCTCCTCAAACTAAACTACGTCATTTTTAAGTTTTCTGCTCCTCAAAACTACGTCGTTTTTTCTGCTCCTCAAAACTAACCTAAAGTCCTTACTGACTCACTCTTCTCATCAGCCATCTCACTCTTACCTCACGATTCACGCCCCCTCTTCTCATCTGCCTCACTCTCTCACTCACCTCAAGCTCTCAAGGCCGCTCAACTCAACTCAATCTCTCTCTAGTCTCTACTGTCTACCTCACTCTGTTCTCTCTGCCTCACGCACAGCGGCACAACGGCACGCCCTCGCCCTTTGAGCTCATTCCTAGTCTGCTCTACCCACAAACCATTTCAACTACCCACCCAAAACCCACAACTCAGCCACCACCAAGACCCACAAAACATCCCAACCATCCACCACAACCCACAAACCCAACCACGCATGACCCATAAAACATCCAAAAACCCAAATCGATAAAGCTACACAGCAATAAAGGAAAAAAAAAAATCCAGAACTGAGATTAAAAGAATGAATCAACGATGGTGGAGGTGGCCAAGAAACAGTGGGGCCGACGACGATGGAGGATAACGGAAAGAAAAAAGAAAAAAACCCAGTGGATCGGTGATGATTGGATCGGTGATGAATGGCGCCGATGGCAGTGGAGATGCAATCGGTGATGAGTGGCGCCGATGAGTGGATCGGTGGTCAGTGATGAATGGCGCCGATGAGTGGATCGGTGGTCGGTGATGAATGGCGCCGATGAGTGGATCGATGGCCGGTGATGAGTGGCATCTGGGAGTGGATCGGAGGCTGGAGGTTTGGTTTGTGGAAGGGAAAAATTTTTTTTTTTTTTGAGAAAGCACAGTGTCGAGAGAGTAGGGAGAGATGAGTGACTGAGTGATTTTGTAAAATATTTTACTGTTTTTACACTTGTTTTACTTTTACACACACTTGTTAATATATATATAGATATATATTTATATATAATTAAAAAATTATTAATTATTTATATAATTTAAATAAATAATAATTAAATTATTTATGACGTCACCGGTTCGACCATCGGTCGGACCTCGGTCCGACCATAAAACCGGTAATTAGCTCCTCGACCGGTTCTTTCACCGTACCGGTTTTTAAAACCATGGTTAAGACAACACTAGTCGTTGTTGTAAGAGAACCACAACCCACACAATTAAAGACTGACAAGGATATTGGGTGGAATTTTGATGTGGCTTTTGTCAAGTGCATTGCAGCATCAACAGATGGAACTCAAAACTGTCACATGACCAATTTTTAGACAACCATAAAATTTACACAGTGCATGTGTCATGCAAATTGAGAAATCAATGGAATACCATGAACATAGGATCATGTGCTGTCGTGCAAATTGAGAAATCAATGGAATACCATGAACATAGGATCATGTGCTGTCGTGCAAATTGAGAAATCAATGGAATACCATGAACATAGGATCATGTGTTCACCCATTGTAGTGTCACTAATATTCTAACTTTGGCTGCTAGCAGCCTAGCACACCTCAGTTGGCAAATGGAAAGATCGAGAACCAAGTAACATCCATGCCTTGTCTTCAAAAGACAAGTGACTCACTATGATTGGATAACAACGTTGAAATGGAATATCAGTCAACAGCATCACAACGGTTAATCAAATGAACAGTGAACATCCCCCCTCTTTTTAAGTGGGCTTTTCCTTCTTTCCCTTGATGATGTAAATTATTGGACTTCGATTAGAATGATCCATAGGGAATTTGGTCAAAAGCGTGATTGAGGCACTTTTCCCCCTTTCTCCTGATGGTGTAAAAGATAAACACCTCAACTGTTTTCCAAAGAGAGCTACAATAGAATAGGTGCATTGACAGTATAGTAAGTACATAAGGATATGTGAATGCACATTAGGTTTGAAGCAAGGTTATCGATTCCGTACCGTACCGGCCGGTATAGTTAGAATATACCATACCGGCCAACAATCTGGTACGCTCGACTCTCCTGTTTCGTACCAGAAAAAATACCTGCCGTACCGACCTCGTACCGGCCAATTTCGGACAATACCAAGCGTACGGTACAGAAAAAAGTTTTTTTTTTTTTTTTTTTTTTTAAGTTTTGTAATTTTTGAATTTTTGTTATGACAGAATGGTAACTTATTTGCATTAACTTATTAGTATTATTTGTTTTCTTAGTATGCAATGGTAACTTTTAAGCTTTCTATTTTTATTTTTTTTCCCCTTTTAATTGATACTAAAGTCTAAAATCATGAATAATTAGTTTTGAATTGAGAAAATGTTTTATGGTAAAATTTTATATTTATTATAATATATATATATATATATATATAAATATAAAAAATAGCGGTAAACTCGAAACGGTACACCGGTATCGACCGGAATCCAAAATATATCGTACCGGTGGCCAAACCGGTACGGCCTCCGGTACGGTATTGACATCCTTGGTTTGAAGCTCACCGTCATCAGTTTGTTTAATTGACAAAGAGAGCCCGACCATTTACAGGGAAGCTCATGAACAATGTGCTCGAATGCATCCTTCTTTGTTTAATTGACAAAGTGAGGCCAACAGTTTATGAGGTAGGAAAGCGCATGAAGAATGTGCTCGACAGCGTCCTTCTAGGGTCACAATTGGGTCATTTAAAAAAATAAAAATAAAAATTGTAGATTGTAGATTGTGGTGGATCCAGGTATTAGGTGGTATGCAAATTAGAGGACGGGGTTATAAAATTGTTGTGAATTTTTGTTGTGATCCTAGCCATAGCTGTGCTCCTGTAAACAACTTCCATAACCAACATAATAAATACATAAAAGGCGAAAATGCGCTTTTGATTCCTACATTTTGGGTCAATTCTCGTTTTGGTCCCTAAATTGATTTTGCTCTTAGGTCAGTCCCTAAAATCAGAAAATCAATTTTATTTTGGTCCCTATTGTCAACCCAATAACAAAAAATGCATACGTGGCAAATGAAGTGCACTGTTAGCATGTTATATGCTGACGTGGCTAATAAAATAAGAGAAATGATATGTCCACAACATTTTCACAATATTTTAATAACAAATCTTAGATGGCAAGTTGTTACTGGTTGTTATTATTGGGGCAGAAAAGTAATCTTAGTGTTTGATTCAAATTTAAACTAATAATAACTAACCACTTATAATTTGTTGTAAAAATGTTGTGGGCGTAGCACCTCTCATAAAATAATAATAAAAAATTATGTTTAGCATTTTTAAATGCCACATCAGCATTTAAATTAATAAAAAAGCCAACTCAGAAAATTTAAACTGAAAAATAAAATAAATTAAAAAACAAACCTTAAATCTATTATTATTATTATTATTTCCACAAGAACATGTTCTTCAAGTTCTTCCCAAATCTAAGAAATAAACCAACAACCAAACCAATCTTTGGCAAACCCCAAATCCAAATCCACCAACCAAATCTAATCTCCATCAAATCCAAAAAAAACAAAGAAATAAATAAAACTAGCCTCTGAGCACACGCTCATGTGCGTACTCAGAGGCTCTTCTATTTTTTGGAAAAAAAAGTTAATAATTTGCATGTATTATAATTTGAGATTATTACATTTTTCAATCACAAAAAAATCAAGGGGTGTGATGAGTATTATGCATTTGCAAGTGAAATAATTTTTCATCACACCTAGATTTTTTTGTGAATGAAAAATGTAATAATCCCAAATTATAAAATATGCAAATTATTAACTTTTTCCCCAAAAAATAGAAGAGCCTCTAAGCACGCGCGTGCTTAGAGGCTAGTTTTATAATAAAAAGTATAATATTTTAAACTATAACGGCAAAAAGTTAAAGTATAGAATGTTTATCCTATTTCTGGATTTTTTTTTTTTTTTTGCCATCACTTTTTAAATCTTTTTCTTTTGTACTTAATTTAGAGAATTTGAAATGCTATTTATATAGGTTTGTAAATTGTAACTGGAATCAGAAACTTATAAACAATTTTAAATTTATAAATTTATCCTTTGGGTTTGTCTTATTATTAAATCACTCTTTCAATTAAATAAATGTATTTTTAAAATTATACAAAATTAAACCATCCAAGATGAAAAAAAAAAAAAAAAAAACTCCTTATTGCTCTCATCCAATTAAAAAGCAACATCAAGATTAATTTAAGTTTCAATTTAAACATTTTGATTTCAGTTCATTTAAGTTTCTATTTAAACATTTTGATTTCAGTTCATTTAAAAACCCTAGCAATTTTTTTAACATCAAGGGAAATACATCAAACATTAGCATACAAAATACTTCTTTACATGGAACCTAAGTCCAAATAAGTAACATACAAACAAAGATGCTTGTTTTGCCCATTCGATCCCTTTGTTCCCCTATTAGATAAGAAGGGATACAAAAAAGCTTGATACATTATTCTTCTATATTTTTCAAAGTGTTTCACCACCACCTTGTGTGTGTCCATCTTGGTCTTGTATGCTTTGCACGGAGTCAGATTGGCTACCTCTTTGCTCATGAATATAATACCATTCCTTCTCATGTCAAAAAGCCAGGTAGATAGAACCCTAAAAAATAACAATAAAATAGTAGTCTTCCTTTGTACTTTTCATTTCTTTGACATCTCATGAAAATATTGCAACCGTCTCTGTTATTCCTACATTAAAATGAAACATCAAAATATTTGCCTTTCTTATACTTTGAAGCTTCGATTAAGAATAAATTTTTACACAAAGTAGTTTTTAAAAGGTATCCTTCTCTTTTGAAAGGCACCTAATGGCCCTTTCTTCCTAATTCATATCCAAATTTAACATCAAAATAATCTCTGCATCCACTTCAGTAAGTCAATTATACACCAAACTAAATGATTAATAAAATCTATTGGGTTTCGTATAATTGGTTGTGCTCCTAATACTTACGGATTATAGTACAAAAAACAAAACAAAAAAACAATAAAGGAGTACCATACAATACAATACTGCTACTGTTAAATCTACACCTACAATAAGACAATGACCTTAATTGCACAATATTTAAACAAATCCTTTAAATTTTTTTTTTTTTTTTTTTTTTTGTGAGAATCATCTTTTAAAGTTAAGTCCCACATTCTTTTTGGCTAAATCATGAATAAGTGACACACACTTTAAACATTGGATTTTAAGATGACTCGTTTAGATTTGAAGAGGTTAATGGACAAACTACACAAAAGATAAATATTAAAAGGGTGGACATAAAGTGTAAACTATTTTATGCTTGAAATTTCAATTTTTGATGGGAAGGATTCTTCTCTACTTTATACTGTGAAATGTGAAAGAAAGGGTTTTGTATTTTCTTTTTTCTTTTTCTTCAACAATAGTATAATCAAGCTTTTAAATTTTTAAAATTTTCAAATTGAACATACTATTGGACGGGGAAACAAAGGTGTTGTGAATTTGCATGACCATGGTAGTGCCTCGCTTGGACTTCTTTCCTCTAGAGCTGTTGGCTACTGAGTCGTCAATGGAGCCAACAAAGACGCTAGAGCTTGGTTCACTGGTATGAACCTGATCAACTTCGTCGATTCTTGTTTCAAAAAGCATGTGTTTTCAAAGTTGTAAGTAAAATATAAAAATAAAAAACGAAAAAACCTAAACAATGGGAGACGTAGTAGAAAAGGATTCACAATTTGCTGTGTGTATTTGGAAACCGTTTGTGTAACCAAAATTGTAATGTTAGCCTTTTTGTAACAATAAAACAACTGAAAAAATCTATTTTTGTAGGGGAAGAAGATAAGAGAAAGGCAGTATTGGAATCCTTTGATGCTAGAAAATAGGACAGAGAAATTTTAAAATAAACAACCACTTCAGATAAGAAATTTAAACGTGAGGAATTTAAAAGAGATGTGAAAGTGCCTAATTTTAAGGAGCTCATATGGATAACATAAGAGAGGAAAAATGCACTGAAAACAAAACAGGGATTGAGTTTGTTGCAGTGAAATCTTAAAAATGCACTGAAAACAAAACAGGGATTGAGTTTGTTTGCGGTGAAAATCTTAAACATGCACTAAAGACAAAAAAGGGATTGAGTTCTTTTTTGATAGGAAGGGATTGAGTTTGTTATAAAAACTTGAGGCCATTTCATTTTGGCAATTAGGTAAAAAAAAAAAAGTACGTTTGTGGAAAAAAAGAAAAAGCAAAAGAAAGCTTTAAAAAAAAAAAAAAAAATTAAGAGGAAGTTGTAATAATTATTGACAACTACGGTTAGAGAGAAATGTAGAGGTGAGAAATTTAGCAAAAATTTGGGAGTTTTTAAATTACTAATTTTACATGTCTAACCCTATTGACTATTGTTTAGGTTTAGTGGATTAGTGGATGTGAAATTATTCTGTAGTGGGTTGTTTAGAAGTTAGAAATGCAATTTTACTAGATTGTCCTCCAAATTTGTCCAGGTGTAAGGGTATTTTGGAACAAAAAAAATCCGACCCAAACATGTGCAGCCCCTTAAATAGTAGTATAGATAAACCAACAGTGCAGGTCGAACCCAGAATAAGAGCAAGTTGATTAAGAGCAACCAAGCGAACTTCACGTACTCACGATCAAA